>NC_000070.6:151860028-152193361 GCF_000001635.26 Mus musculus | reverse complement strand
AGATAACCCTGCTTCTGGTTGGGAACTCAGACCCTGTGTCAAGGCTGGACCCTGACACAGATGGAGGCAAAGACAGCAGAATCCCCAGTAGCTGGAGGGCTCCATAGCCTTACACACACAGTAAGGAATAAGAGGCCTGTCTCAGACAAGGTGGAAGGTGAGGACCAATGCCAGACAGAGGCTGTACTCTGACACAACGTAGGCACAACACGGCATGCACACACGCATGCACACACCCACATGCATACACTCTCTCACACACACAATCGACTACAAAGACACCGAAAACACTGGAGAAGAAAAGAACAGCTTTAAACAGGGCTGGGAGAGCAGCCAAAGAAGAAAATTGCCCCTTACCTACAAAATACACAAAAGTAATGCGTGTAACAGACCTCAGGCCTAAATGTGAGAGCCCCGAGGAGAAAACGTCCTCCTAACACTGGGCTTGGGCATAAAAAAGTAGGCAAATTAAACTCACAAAATGTAAACATTTTCTATAATTACAACAGTATCAATAGAATCTAAAGACAGGGAACAAAAGGGAGCACTGTGTAAGCCATATGCCCAATGGGAAGCCAGCAACCAAAACAGAGAGCCAATTTTTTTGTTTATACAGGGCCTCTTTGTGTAGGTCCTGGCTGTCCTGGAGCCTCTGTCCTCAATGCCGGGATCAGTGGCTATAATACATCATCTTTTTAACTGGCAAAGATCCGGCCATGGTGGGGCACACCAATCATCACAGCACATATGGTGGAGGCAGGAGGATCCAGAGTTCAAGATCATTCTTGGCTGCATGAAGAATTCAAAGCAAAAAAAAAAAAAAAAAAAAGCCAAGAACAAGTAGCCAGTCCTGCAAAAGGAATGCATAGGTGACCAATCAACATGCTGTGGGCACAAGGCCCCTGCTGTTATAAATAAGCAGTTAATTTTAAAATGCTGAATAATGTTTTACTTTAAAAAAAAATACAGTAGAGTACATATTAATAGAAAGACAAATCAAAAACATAGGAGCCTAGCATGATGGCGCACACCTGCAATCCCTGCTCTCTGGAGGCTGAGGCAGGAGAATGAAGAATTCCAGACTACACAGTAAGTTAGAGGCTAGCCTGAGATACATGAGATTGTTGTGGAGACAGAGAAAAAGACAGACAGACAGACAGACAGACAGAGAAAAGAAAGAAACAAAACCATTTGAATGTTAAATAAGCCATCTCCAGACTCAGAAGTGGCTTTGGCAGCCTGTGCCCTGGTCATCCACACAGAAAGATTCACCCTGGACTTGTCAAACAAATCTGATTATAGGATATTTGATCACACTCTGAACCCCAAGATTGTGTTAAGGAAAAAAAAAAAAAACAGTTTCTAGTTGTGGTGTGGCTTAGCCCTTAGTACACACCTTTTTTTTGTTTGTTTGTTTGTTTTTTGTTTTTTTTTGGTTTTTTGAGACAGGGTTTCTCTGTGTAGCCCTGGCTGTTCTGGAACTCACTTTGTAGACCAGGCTGGCCTCGAACTCAGAAATCCGCCTGCCTCTGCCTCCCAAGTGCTGGGATTAAAGGCGAGCGCCACCACGCCTGGCAGTACACACCTTTAATCCCAAACAATGATAATAAAGTCAGTTTATAGAAAGAAGCACCCAAATTTGAAAGTGATGTCTAATTGAGTGGCAAGTGACGCATCAGAGAAAGATTTAGACAGAATAGCATCTGCCCAGCTCTTAGGAAGAGAAAGAAAAGCAACTTAAGGGGCAGTACAGAGAAGGAACAAGGCAGTTTAAGTGGCAGAGCTTTACAGACGGGTTGAAGAGAAAACATGCTAGGCACAGGTAAAACAGAATGAGCCAAGACAATGAGCAGGAGCCAGAAGGTAGAGAGAGTCGGGTTGAGGTCAAGCAGAGCAATTCAGGAAAAGAGGGAGAGGGAGGGAGAGAGGCAGAGACAGAAACAGAGAGAGACAGAGACCAGATTGAATCAGTTAGTGTGGAGAGGACTTTGAGTCAGAAGAGCTGAATTGAATCAGCCAGCCAGAGATCATAAAGAACAAGAAAGGGTGAACTTATTCGGCAGCAAGTCTCAGACACTCAGGCTTGAAGCTTCCAGGACTAAGCCCCTGAGAGAGACAACTCCCTCAGGAGAACAGAAGTTACAGTCAGAGAGCCCTAGGGCTGCTTCCTTCCTGACACATCTTCCTACCCACAGCCTTTTGCTCTCCAAACTGACAGCAGACCCTGCTGGCCGCTGCCACGCTGAGCAGTGTCCTCAGAGCTCATGGGAGGGAATAGGGCAGAAATAGGGCTCTATCCTGAGGGTTTTATTCCACCTAGTGCTCCCAGCATCCCATGAGCCCCAGTCACTTCCTCCTATAAGACATCCTTTCCTGCTACCATGGTTGCTGCAGAAGAAAGAACCGGGAAGCCTGTGTGGTTGAAGGCTTCCTGGTCCCTCTTCCTGGCCTCCCAAGTGTTTGTCCCAGAGAGTGGATGGACAGCAAGATCACCACACAAGTGAAACTGACAACACTGCCTACACAGAGCATCAGGAAACAGCTCTCTTCTTAGTGATTGGCTCAAGTGCGGGAGATCCCAGCATACGAAGTCGCCAACAACAACAACGGCACAGAAGGCTGTCTGCACCCTGTCCCTGTGTCCATCTCCTAGTGCCTGGAATGATGACAGTGACAAAACCTTTTTTACCTCCGCAAAAACTGTACAATAAGCCTTACATATAAAAAAATTAAATTAAATTAAACAAATAACTTAGCATGCTGGGCGTGGAGCACTTTTAAACCCAATACTCACAAGGCAGAGGGGACCTGTGTGGTGGACGGCCTAAATACACGAGGCACTGCCTCAAAAGGGAAGAAAGAAACCACAGAAAACAGGAGCTAGAGGACCAGCTCCGTGACACAGCAGAACTGCATCCCTGCCCCCATAAACACAACAGAACAAAGCAAGTGTGCTGGAAGAGGGCTGGGCCTGGGCAGTGTTCGGAGGCTGGACAAATGGTATACTCCTTAAAAATTAGAAGAGAACTAATTGCCTTATTATCTGGCAAACCATTCTGGGCGTATACCCAGAACAACTGGGAAGAGACACACACGAGCTGTCCCAGTGGGCCACACTCCCAGCACAGTACTTCACAGTCAACACATGGGCTCTACCTACGTGCCCACCGGCAGGCACAGACAGGAATCGTGCAGCCCAGCCACACCAGGAACACTGCCCTACCTTTTAAAGGGTGAGGACACGGGGCAGTTGGTGGGGTCCTTGCCTGTCAGAGCACTGTGCAGGAATGGAGATGTGAGAATTCTGTAAGAACACTCCGGGAAATCAAAGCAAGAGTCTTGTGACCTCAGCTTCTTCAAAGCATAGACTTGTTTGCAGTGGATGGCAGTTTCCTTCAGATTACCCAGTATCACTTGCTGTTGTTTTTCAGTTAAAGGTTTACACTGTCCTTATATGGCTCCACAGGAAAACATGGTTTTGCCATGTGTGGACTTGTCTTTATGACTGTATTCAGCCTGGACTCATGAGAACTTTGCTTGTATGACCTTTTCTGAGGTGCTGAGTAAAGCCAGCAACTGCATGAGACCTTAGTCCTCTTCACTTATCAATTCCGTTCTCCCAGGTCCCACGACCTCTAGAGTGGTGACCCTTGCCCACGTTACATGATTACAAGCACTGCATATGCCAGGCATAGTGGCACATGCCTATAGCCCCAGCACTGGGGAAGGTGCAGAAAGGGAGACCAGCCCTTCAGAGGCTGAGCAGGGAAAAGCACTTGACAGAAAGGCCAACAACCGAGAGATGGCCCAGTGGATAAGAGCACTGGCTGTTCCTCCAGAGGACCCATATTCCATCCCCAGCACCCACATGGCAGCTCACAACAGTCAGAAACTCCAGTTCCAGGGGATGCAACACCCTCTTCCGACCTCCAAGGACACTGTGTGCACATGATGCACAAATACACATAAAAAATGAAAAAAAAAAGTTCCAGGTAGGCTGGGCTACATGATACTATCACACACACACACACACACACACACACACACACACACACGCACACACATGCACAGACTGACAAAAGGAAATCTCGACATGCAACCACACAAATGAGCAAAGAACTGAGGAGGGCACCACTACAAGCCACTGTACAAGGCGCCTGAATACAGAACAGACAGATTCAGAGAACTCCTCCTGTCTACAATAGAAGGTAGGCTGCCAGAAACTGGGAAGCCGAGGGGCTGTCTGGTAAGGCTAGCCTAGAGCTTCCTTCTGGAGACATGCGCTATGAATGCACACTGAACCACACACTGGGAAACAGTTACGTTCATAAATGGGATGGAACCTATTATTAAACAAATTTTGAGGAACTGGAAAAATATGAGAAGATAAATTGTATCTGAAATTTATAAAGAACTTTTATGAGCTCAACTAGTAAAAGACAAGCCTATCAGAGGGCAGGCTAAGGTCAAGTGCGGATGTTCATCTCTAACCCAGCACACAGGAAGTGGAGGCAGAAAGGTAAAGAGTTCTGGGTGAGCTTCCAAGCCACAGTGATTGTGAGGCTAGACTGTGATAGAGATGCCATCTCAAGAAAGCCAAAAAACCCAGCTGATCCCAGCACTCAGGAGGCACAGTGGAAGATCTGTGATTCCAAGGCCAGCCTGGTCTACACAGTTAATTCTAAGATAGCCTGGGCTATATAGTGAGGTCTCTCAAAGAGTGGGGATGGGGGAGAGAGTGTTAAAGAGCTGGCTCATTGGTTAAAAATGCTTGCTCTCTACCCGGACGACCCAAGTTCAGTTCCCAGCACCCACATGGCAGCTCACCTTCCCATAACTCCAGCTCCAAAAGATTCAACAGCCTCTTCTGGCCTCTGAGGGCACCTACACACATGACAGACATACCCACATAAATACATAAACTAAAAGATAATAAATCTATAAAAGAAAGAAAAGTTGGGTTTGGTGGCTCATGCCTTTAATCTCAGCACTCCAGAGGTCAAAAAAAAAAAAAAAAAAAAAAAAGTCAGAGGATTCTGGGATACAGTCAGGCATGGAGAAGATTCGCCATAGTGATGATAGAGACAGTCTTATGACCCTGAGGCAAGGTAACTAGCCACATGGCAGAAATTACAATAGAATAAATAGGTTAAGTCACAAGCTAGTCAGGGGACAAGCCCAAGCTTATGGTCTAGGCTATTATTCACAAATAATTCAACCTCAGAGTGGTTATTTCAAGAACTTCTGCTCAGGTGGAAAAGCCTGCGGTTACAGCAATGTTCCCCACAGGCTTGCGTATCCAACTCTTCATCCTCAGCTCATGGTGCTATTTTAGAGGGTAGTAGAAACTTCACAAAGTGGGTGCTAGCTCCAGAAAGGAAATAACGAGGTTATGCCTTTGAAAGCTGTACCTGGTCCCCAGTCCGCTCGCCACCAGCTACCTCTGCTTCCGTTACGCCATGAGGTGGGTGACTTCCGCCACATGCTTCCACCATCCTGATGGGCGGTAAAGAGCTCCACTCGTGGAGCACCTGCTTCTGCAGGTAAGTAAACACGTGAGAGCTGCCCTCACACTGGCTGCATGTCAGGTATTCGAGCGATCCTGCAGGGCTAGGGTTCCCCTCTGCCATCAGAACCAGCAACTAGGACCATGGACTGAACCGTCTGAATGCATGAGCTAAAATAAACCTTTCCTTCTTTAAAAAGAAAGGAAAAAAAAAGCAGCAAGTTCCAGGACAGCCAGGGCTGTTATACATGGAGAGAAACCTGTTTTGAAAAAGATAGAAATAAAAAGTAAACAGACAAGAGGCATGACTAAGACGACAACTCAAAGACTCGGTGCTCAATAGCACATGAAAGCATGTTCAACCTCAGATTATCAAAGAAGAGCCAATCGGAACCGCCAGGTGGCAATACCTCACATCCACTAACAAGCAAGCGCTGGCCAAGATGTGGGGACACTGAACCCTCCTACATGCTGGAAGCCAGCCTGCATCCCTCAAAAGTGGCCCTGGAACTGCTGGGTGACTCTGAGCTACTCCCCAGCAAGCTGCTTCCACTCACACCAGCACCATGAACAAGCATCAGACGCCTCTGCTTCCTGTATCCTGGGTGCCTCTGCTTCCTGCATCCCGGGCTCGGGAGCCAGAGTCTCTGGGGAAAGCCTGGGACACACAACAAGGCGCTAGAGTTTTGCTTCTTTTTTTTTTTAAGGACACAACTGGGATCAGCCTAATAGATCTATTGGCTGCCAGTGGGAAGCTCACAAATGCTAACTAACCTAGAGTTTTTAAAGGAATTTCATAAATGATCAAGTCATTGGTCATGTGATTAACTCAAGCCAATAAGGTCCTCCACCCCCAGAGCAGCATGTAGTGGGATGGAGCCAAAAGTTCAAACTCTCCAGTCCTGCATGCAATCTTTCATGGCCAGCCCCTGTCACCTCATAAGCATGCAGAAAGAACTGGGGAAACAAAGCCACTCCCATCACTCGGTGACACGGCTCATTGTGGTGAACTTCAACAGAAAACAGTGCATATGTGAAATTGCATTCCAACAAAGCTCAGGGGAGATAAAAAGACCACTGACACAGGGCCAAACAGGGCCCGAACAGAAGCTGACTGTCTGTCTCTGGCCATCTGAAAGAGAAGCTTAGAGGGTGGCACAGCTGATGGCTCACAGGATGTGGTGACCTGACTCCAACCACACCCAAAGGAGTCCAGGACTAGGAAGGGCCTAGCTTCCTACAGCCTAGAGCAGACGAGCCTGGAGCCCAGGAGCCTCCACTGGTCCCCAAAAGAACAGCATGGCAGGTCTCAACTGGTGTCCATCTAAGACAATGCAGCTCACCCGAACCCTGTCCCGCTGACCATCCTAAGGATTCACAGCACATCCTCCATGCTTTTCGGCCTGAGACCCTGGGGCTGGCTAGCAGGGAGAAGAATCCCTGAGGGCAGAACATCACCAGTCGTCCTACCTTCCCATGGTGACGCAATGTCCAAGCTTTTGGTGATCTGCTCTGGTTCTGACAGCCCTCATGGCAGCCCAGAATGTTTTCCTGAGCCCCGAACACTCCTGGCCAGGCGTCAGGCTCGAAAAGGCTACCTGCCTCCCCACCTCCCAGAGGCGCAGAGTCCCGACCAGCAGCTTCATTGCAGACATGGGACAAAGCGTTTATCCTCCCTCCCAGCGCCAGGCTTAGCTACCAGACAGCTTCCGGCCAATATCTGGCTTAGTGAAGGGGCCTCCTCAAGGGAATCTAGCTGGGCCCAGTGCAACTCGCGAAAAGGTATGCAGCTACTCAGCTTTTTCCCAGGGAGGAGCCAAGCGCTGAGCACCGAGGAGGAGGACAAAGGCCCGCCCCTCTGCAGGGCCGACCGACCCCCTTATTAAACCCCTATCTCCAGGAACTTCAAGCCAAGCTCCACCCTGCTTGGCTTATTCCAAGTTGAGGCATAGGTCCCACCTCAGACAAAAGATTCTCATCAAGACTGGCTGGTCTGCCAAGTGAGGCAGAGGTCCCGGCTAGGCGTGAAAGCAGCAGGAAGTCGGGGGATGGAGGGAGCTGGTGCTGCACTGGGGTGGGAGGCTCCCCTCTGCCCTGACTCACATTCTGACAGGGAAGCACCAGAGCTGGTGTTTTCCACTCTCTGGTGTGAAAGGAAACAAAGGTTTAGGACAGGGAAAGTCCCGTGTCCCTCCCCATAGCTCCTACACAAGTCAATCCAGCAGCCTCCAGACCTCTTGTCTGTCCCAGCACTCCCCACGCCTAGTCTTCTTGCAGCAAGTCCCCCCCCTCACCCCCGCCCCGCCCCGCCGGCACAGCCTGGTATCCACAAACACCTCAGCCTGCTCTCTAAAACACAGGCTCCTTTTGAAATCCACCACAGACCAAGCACAGTGGCACACTTGTCCTCCCATTTGCTAGGGAACTTAGGAAGCAGAGGCAAGAGTCTCAGCCCAGAATTTCAGGATAGCCTGCGCAATCCAGTTGTGATGCTTTGAATATGCTTGGCCCAGGGAGTGGCACTAATGGGTGTGACTTTGTTGGAGTGGGTGTGGCATTATAGGCGTGGGCTTTAAGACCCTCCTCCGAGCTGCCTGGAAGTGAGTCCTCTAGTGGCCTTCAGATAAAGATGTTAAACTCTCAGCTTCTCCTGCCCCATGCCTGCCTAGATGCTGCCATGCTCCCTGAACCTCTGAACCAGTATGGTATCTGTCCACAGCAGTAAAACCCAACTAAGACAACAGTGAAGCCTCACGCATAGTTTTGTTTTAAGATTTATTTATTTATTTTATATGAGTGCACTGTCACCCTCTTCAGAGACAACAGAAGAAGGCATGAGATCCCATTACAGATGGTTGTGAGCCACCATGTGGTGGCTGGGAATTGAACTCAGGACCTCTGGAAGAGCAGTCGGTGCTCTTAACTGCTGAGCCATCTCTCCAGCCCTTTGTTTGCTTTTAAAGACAGGATCTTACTATGTCACCCTGGCTGCTCACCAGAAACTCACTGTGCAAGCCAAGCTGGCACCGAACTCACAGAGATTCCCCGGCTCCCTATGCCTTCCAAGTGCGGGGATCAGAGCCATGCACCACCACCAGGCTGGCTTCTCGTTTTTAACTAAGCAATATAAGTAAATAAATACACCTAGAACATATAATAAAAATCCCTCAGCCACATCAAACGTCAAGAGGCTGACAGAGATTACATCCCAATGCCTGTGAAATCTGCATTTGCAAACTGCATTCACAACTCTAAATGCCAAGTATTCATTGGTTGAAGGATAAACCAGGCAAGTGCAGCAAATGGGAGTTCAGTGCTGCCCCTGTGTGGCTCACAGGCACTGTGCTAAGTATGACACCCTCCCCAGACAACCACAGAAAAAGCCATGTAAGAGAAAGCCACTGAGCGGCTTGCCAGGTGCCAGTGCTGGAGGAAAGAAATACCTACCTGCCACCATTAGAACTGATGAAGATAAAGAGAAACCCTGTCTTGAAAAAACAAAAAACAAACAAACAAAAAAAGAACTGATGAAGATAGACTATGTCACAGTCAAATGGTTGCTACACAGTCACGAATCCATCAAAATGCAATGACTGTCACCTATAATCTCAGGATCTGGGAGATTAAATCAGCAAGATCAGAAGTCCAAGGCCACCCTCCACCACACGCCAAATATGAAACTAGCCTGGGCTACGTTAGACTGCCTCAAAACAAAAGAAAACCAACAAATGCCAGTGAAATGCGCATGACAGCAGATGCATTTCATCCGCTAGGGTTGTCTGGAGTGTGTGTATCACATCTATACGGCGACAAGGCCTTGGAAAAGCAAAGCTTGAACTAGGACTGTGCTTTGGAGGGACAGCACCAGCTGCCACGTACAAGGCCTTGAGCTGATCCCCTGCAGAAAGACAAAGATTTTATAATTATTATGATTACTTTTTTAACAGCAAAGAACAATGTAATAACACCTGAGAGGGCTGGAGGGACAGTTCAGTGGCAGAAGACTCGGCCTAGCAAAGGACCTGGGTTCAGTTCCCAACACCCACACAGCAAGCCGTTCACTCCCATCCAGAACTCCTGTCCCAGAGAACCTGACGCCTTCTTCTGTCTCCACAGGCACGTGGTACACATGGTACACAAGCACACATGCAGGTAAAACACCTATGCGCATGGAATACAAACAAATCATTTTGTGAGTGAAAGTACATAAATAAATGATAACCAGCAAGCTGTGACTCAGAAACTGAGTGTTTACCTAGCATACATGTGAGACCCTGGGTTTAGTCCCTGGGTCAGAATAGAACAAGTCTTTTTTTCCATATATATATATATATGTATATATATATATGTATATATATATGTGTGTGTATGTATGTGTGTGTGTATATATATATATGTGTGTGTGTGTATATAAATATATATATATATATTTACATGTTTTTCGAGACAGGGTTTCTCTGTATAGCCCTGGCTGTCCTGGAACTCACTTTGTAGATCAGGCTGCCTGCAAACTCTGCCTCCCGAGTGCTGGGAGGTGCGCCACCACGCCCGGCTTCCCCCCATATATTTATTTATAAAGAGCAGGGTTTACCATGCCTGTATGCCACCAGTTAGTGGAAGTACAGGGACCGTTCGCACGAGTTGATTCTTGCCTTCCACTGTATGAATTTCCAAGGACCAAACCCATATCAAGCTCAGCGAGCAAGCACTTCCATTGCTGAGCCAGTTAGTGGTCTCTACCTAACATTTATTAACGTTCTTAACATTAATCATCAGATTTAAAATAAATAAAGAGAGAAAGTCTCCTCACACAGTCCAGTTAGCCCTCTGCCTCTGCCTGTCACATGCTGGAATGAGAGAGGCACGTCACTCCACACTAAGGCTTGTTTCAAATTGATTTTATGACTTGTTATTATGTATGTATGCATGTATGTATGTATGTATGTATGTATGTAGAGGGTGTGTACATGTATGTATGTATGTATGTATGTATGTAGAGGGTGTGTACATGTGAGGACAGGTGCCTGAGTTGGCCAGAGGCAGTGGCTCTTTTCAAGTTAAGATTACACATGGTGTCATCCTCAACCAAGGAATAGCTGTGTCTATGAGACTAAAGGCTGCCCTGCCCAGAGTTCAAGGAACTATCTATACATACTTTTAAAATCCACCTGCATTCTGTTGACTGCTGAAATGTCACTGCAGGCATTGATGTTTGCAGTGGCAGCCAGCCTCCCTGCAGCTCCTCAGTACACGTCCTTGGTAGGGAAGACCCCATATGCTCTCCCTTCCCTGGAACCTCTGGGACTTGAAAACAACACCAAGGTGGGACGTCAAGGTACCTGTGGGGTCGACCCTGAGAGCCAAGCCTTCACACCCACTTGGGTCCTTCAGGAGATGGCTGGAGAAATGGCTCATGGGTTGAGAATGCTGGCTGCTCTCCAGAACACCTGAGTTTGCTTCCCAGCACCCAGACGGCAACTCACAACTAGCTGCATCTCCGGTCCAGGGGAGCCAATGCTCTCTTCTGGCACTAGACACACACATGGCAGGAGACATATATGTAAGCAAAACATCCATCCACATAAAATCGGTAAATACATCTCGAAATAAATAAGAGACGGCGCCTTCTGGCCTGCATGATACCGGGGAGCTGGCTACCTTCAGGGTGAAATCCAGAGTGACACTGGGCTAGGTGACAGGCTGTAGCAAGGCAGTGGCAGACTCAGGCATCCTCTGACACAGCTCACTGGGTTACAAAGAGTACATCTTCAACAGGGGCCATACACTCCCCGCCCCCCCACCCCGCCCAGGAATAGAGCCACACTGTACTTTATGGAACGTTTCAGAACAGATTCTGTGTTCTTGTTAATTCCACTTTCCAGCCAAAGACCAAGCTGAAAGGGGAGAAAATTCACATCTACTGGACGAACCCTGCTGGAGTTTGCAGACTGCAGGCAGCCCTGAAGGGATTCATGTCCTGGAATCCTGCTTTCAGGAAAGTGCTTAGCAGAACAGCATCTGAGAGCAGGATGAGACAGAGTCTGCAGATGTCACACCTTCAGCCCCAAATAGGTCCTAAAACCATGAAATCCCAGCACTCAGTTATCATGAGGCTGGGGTAGGATGCCAAGGACAAGACTGGCATGGGCTACTAAGTGAAACTCTGCCTCAAAAAAGGACAAAATAGATAAATAAATAAAAGTCAGACAGAGCTAAAGGGAAGGGTCAGCACATAAAGAGAGCTTGTGGTTTTTCAGAGTTCTGTTCTAGCACCTCCATGGGGGCTGGTGGGATGATCCAGTGAATGAAGACACTGCCAAGTCTGAAAATCTGGGTTCAATCCCCAGAACCTACTCCCACAAGCGTCCTTGTCATGACTTTTACATGTGTGCACGTGCACATGCGCACACGCTCGAGAGAGAGACACACACACCTATGCCATCTTGCACCAAGAGCCCCCTATACCAGCACATTGCTTGAAGGTTGACTTTTTGCACTGGATCAAAGGATAGATAACAATTATTCAGTGGCCTAAGTGCCCAAAGATCTGCTTCTCAAAGGGTTCTTTTTTTGTAAGCTCATGTTTATTCAAGCAAGAAATGGGACAAAGGTATTAGTCCACACAGTAACCCTAAGATAGGCACTACCCTATGTCTAATTTACAGATAAGAAAATTAGGGTCAGTGAGGTTATGCTGTGAAGTTAAGGAAGTGACCTAAGTCACATAGCAACCTGCAAGAGACAGACCTAGGAATGGAGCCCAGGCTGTCACCTCTTAAACTGGTGGCCCACTTTCCACATAAAGAACGCCCATTGACTCTGGGCTAGCCGTTCTACCAGGTCAGGTCAGGTTACAGTCTTTTTTTTCTTTTTTTAACTTATTTAATTGGGTTTATGAGAAAGGTTTTCTCTGTGTAGCTCTGGCTATGCTAGAACTCTGCAGACCAGGCTGGCTGTCAACTCAGAGATCCGCCTCTGCCTCCTGAGTGCTAGGATTAAAGGCCTGCACTATCATCCCTTGCTCAACTAAGTCTTATTCAACACTCAGACCCAGAAGAGAACAGGGACACAGGAATATAAACAATGGGCTTCCAGGTCACTCAGCCACCAAAGAGGCCACATCCACCCCAAGCCTCTGGCCACGTTTACTTTTATCTTTGCAGGGGGTGTGTGTGCATCTGTGCATGTATGCAGGTGTACAATGCCATGGCGTAAGAAGTATAGAGGTCAGAGATCCACCTCAGGTGCCAGTCCTCACACTGTGCCTGGACTGAGACAGGGTTCTTGCTGTTCACTTCGGTATCAATCATCTTAGCTGGCCCGTGAACTTCCTCCCCCGACCTCGCCGCAGGAGCACTGGCGTTACACTCAGTCCTCTGGCTCACTTTCCACAGGTCTGAGCTCAGGTCCTCACAGCAAGCGCTTTAGCCCGACGCCTGTCTGTCTTGTAAGCTCCCTTCCTTCCTTCAGGCTTTGGCACGGAGAGCAGATGATCTCTCTAACAGTTCTGGGATGACGGGTGCAGCATCTTGCATGACACTGTGTCTCTCCTACAATAAGGACTAAACTTTCAGTGTCCTTCCAGGGCTGGGCTCCTTGGGAGGTGTCCGGTGAAGTCCTGTTAAATTCATGGCTTAGATGCACCAGGCCAGGAGTCTGGTCTTTCATGGTACTGGCTCAAATGTCCTTAAAGGGCTCCCCACATATCTAGGTCTACTCGCCAGTGTTCCACCTGGTCAAGCCCACGTGACCACAGTCTACTTCACAGTCCCACATCCCTTGGCAGTCATGCTTTGGCCTGAAACATCTCGGCCAGGCCTCCTAGCCAGGCACCCTCTGTCATTTAGAGGAAATATGCCATTGTGACTCTGACAGCTAGAGGCAGCCCTGCAATAAGAAAAGCCACACACAAGACGGTTGTGAACATATGAAAGTATCCAAAGCTACATAAAAAGCCATTAGCTGGTAGAAGAGAGTGGAAAAAAAAGATGTTCGGTCGCCAACCATACTGATGAGGTTAAATAAGAGCCCGGGTGATTTAATCAGTATGACCAGACCTAAGCAGGAGCTCACTCTGTAGCTCCTGGGGCTCCACAGCCTTACTGAGTTTCTCAAATCCCTCCTCCACACAGCAGGAGGAGGAAGGACTCTGCCAGCCAGCCTCCCAGAAAAGTGAAGCCCAAGACCCCCACACCAATAAACGGCATGTCTCAAAGACCCCCATCACCAGTAACAGGCACTCTGTCCCCACAGAGTTCAAGTCAAACGGCCAGGGCAGCCACACTGCAATAAGGAAGCATGGGGGGCAGGGCTCCCCTAAACATACAGACTTTTCTAGAAGTCAGAACTGATCTTGAAGTCGGGAAATGGCCTTTGCCAGGCCAGGAGGTGAGGCTGACAGCAAAGAGCTCCAATTATCCAGCAGCAACATCCACAAGACAGGACCCTGCCTCCGCTGGGTTAAGGCTCGGACACAAGGTCGGTGTGATGCCTGCCCAGCCTTCAAACTGAGTGTTTGCTCGCCCTGAGTGATACACACTCTCAGAAATCTCACTCTTGTCCTGTGTCAGACAGGGCAGGCAACCTGCAGGCACGATCCCGATCCCCACCCCCACCTCCCATTCCTGCCCCTTACTGATCTGGTGTAAAAATGTCAGCTCTGCTTTTACTTCTGTGAACGAAACCGCAGGGTAACCTTGAGGCTGCCCTCCCCGCCTTCTCGGGGAAACGAGCTTGCTCATCAGCTCCAGCTTCCTCTGGGGACCCACATCTAAGCAGCACCCCCAATGGCACAAGACAGGGAGGATGCTTAGATGAAAACGACCCTTCACCCCTATTGTGTGAGATGACCCACTCACTCCCTTTCCCAGGCAATAAACCATTTGAATGGATGAGTTCTTCCTTCTAACACCTGCTCTCCACACAACTGAGGCGGGGCTCTGAAGGAACTATGTATGGGTCTGGGGCCTGCTCTCACGGAGGTACCCACCCATGTGTGCTCGCACTGATCTGGGAATGTCCCCCACCACCCTTTGGAGCCTTTCCGAATCCCGCAGGAGGTTGGGCTCGGACTATAAGGCGGCGAGCCCAGGGTGGGGCAAGCCCTATAGGACGCACAAGAAGGCGGCGGACAGACAGTCCCTTTGCCAGTTGCCCTGTCCCAGGGTCCTGCCCGGATTTCCTACATCGAGTGTCCTCAAAACTGCGGCCGCCGCCCTTGGGATGCAGCCAAAGGCCGGTGGGAGGAGTCGGCACGGCGGCCCGGTTCTGCAGCATGGCGGGGAGCATCCCTGAGGAGGGCATGGGGAGGGGGTGTTGGATCCAGGGCGAGGTCCGGGTACAGAATCCTGGGCCTGAGTCCAGTGAAGGGATCAAGGGTGGGTTCCAGGGCCCGGATGCCGGGAGCGTGGAGCCGGGCAGGGCCGCTCAGGATGAAGGCAGCATCCTTCAGCCTCAGCGAGTTCCGGCGCGAGCGAGCGGGAAGGGTCGGCTTAGCCCGCAGGCCTCTGTCTTACCGGCAGATCTGGATGGCGGCCGGCGTGTCTGTGGTGGGGCCGGACATCTTGGCTGCGACGGCGGACGACGGCGGCGGCGGCGGAATCTGAGAACAGGTGTCCAGCAGGCCCGTCCCCGAATGAATGAGCCTGGGAGGCGCCATAGAGGAGGAGGGAAGAGGCGGGGCCATGGCGCCAGACAGGCGGGGCCTGCGCGGAGGCGGCGAATCAGAGGCGGCCGCCCCTCGGGGTCTCCGCCCTCGCGCAGGCCCCACCCCGCCCCCCTGCCCAGAGGCCTCCACGGCGGCAGACGCTCGCTGAAGCGGCGAGCTCTCGGCGGCGGCGGGGGCGGCTGTGGGACTCCGCTTCCAGAAGGTTCGGTGGCAGTTGGGTGGCGCGCGCGCGCGCGCACACTGCACGCGCCGGCGCGGAGCAGGCTGAGCGGCCCGCCGCGGACACCACGCAGGCTGGAGGCCGAGTCGTGGAACGTCCCCGGGGCGCGTGCGTGCGTGGCTGCGGCGGCGGTGGCCGCCGAAGAGTCTACGGGGCGTTCCTGCGCGCCCGCGAGGCGATTCGCTACCGGCCGGGGCCGGCCACCCGATGAGGTCACCGGGGGAGGCCCGACCGGGACGGGCTCGGTGCCCGCGAGCCGCGCGCCGACCCCTGCGCCCGACCTTGGTCTCACCCGGGCCTACAGCACGCGGTGCCAAGTGTGCAGACGCCCAGGGCTTTTACCCCGATGGCTGCAGACAGCGAGCCCCGTCGACCCCAGACCCCTGTTGGCCTCAGACCCCCTCAACCAACACTGACCCGCTAATCTCCAAAGAGACACCCCCGGGAACCACAAGCTGGGTGCACCTAATGCTTCTGTTTTCTGCTTTGCCTAGAAACCAAGTCCAAAAAGTTGCAGGCCACCAAAGAAGGGAAATGTTGTCACCCATATCTACTGTCATTGCAGAGAGCTTTTACCCCCCATATCTACTGTATTGCGTCCGTAGAGCTGCCCCCCTCCATGCACTATCCAAGAAAATTAACCCCACCCATTAACAGAATTTGGACTCTAAAGCCATCACCCCTGCAACACAAGTTTACAGCAGGAGATGAAACTTAGTGGTTCGGGCCTTGCCTAGTGGGCACACGCTAAACAAACCATCTTTCCCTGGGATTTCGCCATTATTATCCCACCAATACAGCTTTTAGGACTGGGAGTAGGGTGGCAGTGGTTTCCACCTCGTGTTCTCTCAGCATTTCAATATGAATTGAGCAAGTCCTCCAGAGTTTAAATATTATTTCCCCATACAGCTACAGATCTCAGCCTGTGGGTCAAAACCCCTTTGAGGCTCAACACAGGTGTTTACATTGGGATTCATAACAGTAGCAAAGTTGAAGTTATGAAGTAGCAATGAAAATTTTATGGTTGTCATTGCCTGCCGCAACATGAGGAAGTGTATTAAAGGGTCACAGCGTTAGGAAGGTTGAGAACCACAGCCTTACAAGGTCTAGATCTAAGAGGAAGCTGTAGCTAGACAAAGAGCTTTCCCTACTAACGGTCTGAAAGCAACTGCCAAACCTCTGTGAGCCTTAAGTGACCTCATGAACATCCAGGGTCAGGGTGTTACAATAGAATATTGTATGGGGTAATACAATAGAAAAGTTTTCTGTCTGCAAGATGGCTCAGCAGTACCTGCTGTTCTTGTAGAGGACCTACACTCCCTTCCCTGCACTCACAGAGGGATTCACACCTGTCTAGAAGTCTAGAGCCAAGGAACCTGATACCTCTCCTGGTATTTTTGGGCTCCTGCCTGTTGGAAGTTGACTCTTAGCAGAAAGCGGCTATCATCTCTGCAGCCATCTAGGGCTATTTACTTACAGGTGGGTGCTTTTCCACGCTGACGAGAGACTTGTTTTCCTAGCATGATGTTTTTGCAAGAAGCCCACCTCAGCTGAACACACTCTGATAACATCTTATTTTTCTCCTGTATATCCTGGACTTGTGGTTAAGTGTCTCCAGCTGCACTCCCCAGCGAGTGCATATATACCCATAGTTGCCTTCCAATAAACGAGACTTGAGACTGTCTTGTCTCCATTCTTCACGTCTCTTGCCCCTACGTCCCCACTCTCTCTCTTGCAGGCCCCGTTGATTGACCCGTGGACTGGGTCACCTGCACACACATGGTGCATCACCAAAAAAATTTTTTTAGAAATGTTACTATATTAGGATTTTGTTACATGTAATTATGTAGTACAAAATAACATAGTGTGCAACGCCATTTATATAATCAATGTCCTTTAGGACTAGGATTGTCGATGAAGAACAGACTGGAAAGAGGTCTGAGAGAAGTCTCTGAGGTGGTGGTCGGTGATCTTCTAGGATGTATTTGTCAAGTTTCTAGGGAGTAACAGGACTCTTGCATCTATATATAGAACGGGGATTTACTGGCTCTGGTCCAGCTAACCCAACAATGGCTGCCTAGGAAGAGAAGGTCCAAGAATCCAGAAGTTGTTCCCCACAAGGCTGGATGTCTCAGCTGGCCTTCAGCATCTGCCTGAGACACACAATACACCTAAAGTAATAATGTATAAAGGGATCTGTTGTAACCTAGCAACCCAGCTGCCATGATGGGTAACATGGGTGGACCATCAACGGCTGGCTGCACATGCAGAGAACCTGGTAGCTGCTCAGTCCGTGAAACTGGGTGCCTCAGTGGTCCCAACTCAAAGCTGCTAGTCTTCGGTCCACATTGGAAGGTTGAGGACACTGGTGCCTGATGTCACTGGAGGGTGGCAGCAGATGCCCTCCTCCCTCAGGAAGAAGTGAAGACAGAGTCCAGCAGGCAACATTGATTTCACACACACATACACACACCTTGGACTAGGCAGGCAACATTGATTTCACATACACACACGCACACACACACACACACACACACACACACATGCACCTTGGACTATCCAGGCTGCCTGTTGGAATGCCCGAAACTCACAGGTGTGTCTCCTAAGTTGGTTCTGAATCTATCAAGCTGACAATTAAGATCAACACATGTTTAACTACATTAAAGAGGAGGATTGTGTCCGTGCATGTGTGTGTGTGTGTGCGCATGTGTGTGCATGTGAGCACAGGTGGGCTGATAGGGCTCAAACCCACTATGTCAAGTGTCAGACAAGCTCTCTACCACCAAACTATACTTATAGCCAATAAATAAATAAATCATTGTAGGCTAAAGAGTTGGTCCTTATATAAGTTTGAATTCATGACTTTTCTGCTGTAGAAACAGCCAAGCAAACACGTTGTTTCCTAGGAATGGCCAATGTGGCAATTGGCCTGGGCATGTGACCCACTCCTGATCTGAGTGACAGGTAAAGTCCAGGACCCAAGAAGGGGTTCCAGGGATGTGTCCAGAGCCTCCCATCTCAGCTTGCTTCTGTCTTTGCATGGAGTACAGGACCTCTGAGAGCCCAGAGGAGCATGCAGCCAGCCTGGACAAGGAGGGTCCTTCAGGCCTCCCTTGGGGATGGGATCCTAACAAACTGAAGAGTGAGAAGCCCTTCTGGGACCATGATAGCACCAGGGACAGGGGTAGCACAGTACAGAACTAAGAGAAGGTGAGCCACACCAGGATGTGTGGCCTTCAGTGAGCTCTCTGCTATCTTTACCTCAATTCCTTCATGATGCAAGAACAGACGATCCACCCAAAGGACAGTGGTAAGGCCTAGATAAATGGGCATTTTTAGGTCCTTGGAGAGGAACCTGGTACAGAGAACCTATGGGACTATGTGAGCTGGTAAACTTGGCTCCTTCAACATCTGGAGCCACAGGGATGTTAAAGGGATTCAAACAGCTTAGGCCCAGAAGACCCTGCCTGATCCTGCCTGATTCAAGCTGACATTCAGAGGGAGAAGGATGCTGCAGGTTCCCCAGGACCTACCATGTCCTCAGTGTCAGAGAATGCAACCAGCAGAAGGGTCCTGGTCTCCCCGTCTACACAGCTCATCTGATGTAAGCCTTATTCTTCTGTTTGTAAGTTTCCTTTCCTCTCGCCCCAGAGCACTTGAATGTTGGGATGAAGTGGAGAACCTGGAGGAAATGAGGACACTCAGGAATAAACATCAGTTGAAAGGGTGTTTCACACACCTGTCCAATGAGGATGTTTGCTTTTGAGGTAAGAGTTCCGCACCGAGGAAGTTCAGAGAACACTTCTCTGAGGTAAGAGTTCCGCACCGAGGAAGTTGGGAGAACACTTGCATTTTCTCAGGAGTTCACTGCTTCTGTAAACATCACAAGGAGCCCTTGGGGCACGCCAGGTTGGGACCTGTGCTGCTTCTGTGACAGCTGTTTATTCTGTCCTTGGATCATTCATTCCCTTGAGAACCTGCTGCGTGTCCTAAGGCAGGGACAGTGCGCCGACCTGCATCATCTCCACCTTCAAGAGCTTATGGTCTTTAGTTTATTTAATGCCGGAGAGCATAACAGGGCAGAGACCCTGACTGCAGAGCACAGCCACAGCCGTGGCCTCGCAAGGCCGAGGACAAGGCTCTGTGCAACCGGCCATCAAGATAGACTGAACTTTAAGAGTTCACTCACAGGCAGCTGCAACCTGAAAGATGCTGTTGTGCCTTTTCTACTTAGAGAAAATGAATGCGTCAAGATTGTGCCTTCTGTTCACAGTACCAGCGTATGCTGCCCACTCCCCACACTCACTGCTTGCTGGGCAGGAGGACCCCACTACTCCCCTGTCACCCAGCTCCTAACTTAACCTTGAGAGTCACATCCTCTGCCCCAACCACAAACCACTCTGAAGAACCTAAGACTAATAAAGGACTCTTGAAAACTGGACTGTGGTGGTTTGAATATGCTTGACCCAGGGAGTGGCACTATTAGGAGGTGTGGCCTTATTGGAGGAAGTGTGTTACCTATGTAAATGCAGACAAAGTATTCATTCACACAAAATACAATAAAAGCCACTTCTGAGATTCTAACTGGGTAAAACTTTAAATCTGGAGTTATAGCACACCTGGTGCCTGAAAACTGACAGGGTTAAAAAGAAGACAGCTTCTCCTCTCTCTCTTGACCTCCTGGAACGCCTGTCTGAAACGTCAAGGTGCTGGGTTTGTGGTCGTGTAGCGCCACCTAGGGGCAGAGTAAATTTCCACACCATTTGTCAGCACACTGAGATCAGATCCCACCTGCAGATCTTGTGGCAAGCAGAAGAAACACTTCCTTAATCAAAAAAGAATTTTGTGGAGCTGGAGAGGTGGCTGGGTGGTTAAAATCTTGCAGAGGGCCCAGGATCGAGTCTCAGCACCCCATCTCTACCTCCAGTTCCAGGAGATCTGAGGCTCCTCTCTGGCCTCTGAGGGCAAAACACGCCTTTAAAAAGTGAACAGGGACTGAGGAGAGTCTGTCCCTGCCTCTAAGCGTAACTCACAAAGACGTTAATTACCTTGACAAGGAAGAGAGGGTCAGGGTGTCCCTTGGTGACTGAGCATTCTGAGAGGCCCTGGGCTCCAGACCCAGCAAAAGAAAAGAGAGGAGTCCAGGGCTTAGAGCCTGAATCCGTCTCCTGGCACCTCCTGCCTGTGTGACCTGAGGTAAGTGCCTTAACCTCTCTGTGCTTCAGTTTCTTCATCTAAGCACTGAGAATAATGGGGGCTGGAGGAGATGGAGAGGGTGAAGTGCTTGCTTAATGGGGACTGGGCTCAGATCATCAGCACCATGTAAAATGTATGCCTGTGGATAGCTCTGGGGGAGGGGAAGACAGGTGCTTACTGGCCAGCCACTCCAGCTGACATAGTGCATCCCAAGCCCGGGAGAGACCCTGGCTCAAAATATAAGGCAGAGACCACAGAGTTGGAAAGATGGCTCGGTTCTCACACACAGAAGACCTGGATTTCATCCCCAGGACCGGTATGTTAATGCGTAGGTGACCTCCCTCCCCCCACCCCACCCCACGTCTCTGTCTCTGACTCTTGTTTCTCTCTCTCTCTTTCACACATTCTCTCTCTCTCTCTCTTTAACATAAATTTGAGGATATAAGCTAAGGTTGTATGAAAAACCTTATGGAAACCCAATGTTGGGCTGGAGAGATGGCTCAGTGGTTAAGAGCACTGACTGTTCTTCCAGAGGTCCCGAGTTCAATTCCCAGCAACCACATGGAGGCTCACATCCATCTGTAATGGGATCTAATGCCCTCTCCTGGTTTATCTGAAGACAGCTACAGTGAGTGTACTTACATACACGAAGTAAATAAATCTTAAAAAGAAATTAAGAACCATCATTAAAAATAGGATTTGAAAAAAAATTTTTAAAAGAAACCCAATGTTTTATAAACTAAGTAAGTTTTAAGAAAAAAGCCACCTAGGCACTGGGGCTCAACCCTGGCACCGGGGAGGCAGAGGCAGGTGGATTTCTGTGAGTTGTCTATGTGAGATCCAGGCCAAACAGGATTACACACTGAGAGCCTGCCTCAAAATTAACAAATTAACTAAAAAGACTCCTGCCGGGGCTGGAGAAGTGGCTGAGTAGCCAGGAGCACATACTACAGAGATCCCACATTCAGTTCCTCACACCCACATCCTGGAGTTCACAGCTGCCTGAAATCCAGCTTCAGGGGAGTCTGATGCCCTCTTCTGGTCTCCACAGGCATTGCACTCACACATTCGCACATTTGCACACAGACACATCTATGCACATTGTTAAAAATAAAATATGACCGGGCATGGTGGCGCATGCCTTTAATCCCAGCACTTGGGAGGCAGAGGCATTCGGATTTCTGAGTTCGAGGCCAGCCTGGTCTACAGAGTGAGTTCCAGGACAGCCAATGCTACACAGAGAAACCCTGTCTCAAAAAAAAAAAAAAAGTAAATTAAAAAAAAATAAAAATAAAATATGCCTGCATTTTTGTGGGGTGGGTTATATAATAATAATTACTATTATCACCACCACCACCACTACCATCACCATCATCATCATCTTTCTCAGACAGGGTCTCTCTACACAGCCGTGGCTGTCCTGGAACTCACTGTGTAGACCAGACGGTCTCAAACTCACTGAACTTCACCTGCCTCTGCCTCCCATGTGCTGAGAAAAAAGGCATTCACCACCACACACCCATCCAAAATAAATATGTTTAAAAAAAAAAAAACTGTGCCCCATGATTTTGTTCAGTTTTGGGCTAATTTTTTTTTAGCACATTTAATGTTTGCTGGATTAAGTTCTAATGCTTAGTATGAATGTTTAACACATAGCTGACTTTCTGTGGTTCACCAGGTTGTAACCCAGCCACCCGACTGAGGGACATTTGGTCAGATAAAAATATTAGAAGAAATCTCATTGCTCTGAAGGGTCCCAGGACAGTTCAGGTGACTGCAACCGGAAGACAGGGGAAAGGAGGGACTCGGGGTGTGTTTAAGTTCCCAGAATTGTGAAGCGGGGAGAGGTCAGCCAGGAAATGAAGCTAAGATTTACACTGGAGTCTGGGATTCAGCAGAGGTGACATGGCCTCCACCAGGCTGTGAGGGTGTCACTGGGACACTGTTGGCCAAATGGATCTAAACTTCCGTCTCGAGTTCCGTGCCTTCCGCGTTCTGCACATTGTCTAATTCGTCAGCTCCGCGCAGTTCCCTCGGCGAGTTCCGTGCCTTCCGCGTTCTGCAGTCTTAATTCCTCAGCTCCGCGCAGTTCCCTCGGGGAAGACAACCTGCTCTCACCGTTCACGTCCCTGGGGCCCGCATACACCTGGCTAATTTAATTTGTGGATACCGTGGAGCTTCGCTGACTTTAGCTTCTGCACTTCTCATTTTTAAAGACAGGGTCTCATGAAGCCCGGGCTGACCTTAAACTATAGACAAGACTGACCTTGAACTGATGACCCTCAGGCCTCCACCCTGAACGCTGGGATAACCGGTTGGCAATGGTTCATTCTATTCGGTGCTGGAGATCCAACCAGGGCTTTGTGCAAGTGCTCCCAACTGAGCTACAACCCCAGACTCCTTGGATTTAATTTGTAGCTGGCCATGTAATGGAGAGCTGCTGTAGATCAGCCCACTAGCCAGGCTGCTCTCCTCTTAATGGTCCTCGAGCAGGACTAAGGGCGCGCTTCACCCTTCCCCCTCTGCCGGCTTCTCTGGAGGCTCACTAACTACAAATGGCTTGTGCTACTTCTCCGTGCCCTCCACAATCTTCCTTTCCCTGTAACGGCGCTGGGGGAAGCAGCAAGCACTTGCTTGCCAGAAGCCTTCCTATTCCTGACCAGACAGGAAATCTGTGTGCTTCCAGGGAAGTCTGTTTCCCGGGTGGTTCAGATGAGCAACATCCCGAAGGACTGCAAGATGCCCAGATAGGCTGGATCATCTCACACCAGGTCATGATCATTCTTTCCAAGCTTTGGCTTCCATGATAAAGCTCGTGTGGTGGCCTCCATAAACTCATGTGCTTGAATGCTTGGCCAGAGGGACCTGCCTCTGTTGTTAGGAGGTGTAGCCCAACTGGAGTAGCTGTGGCCTTGTTGGATGAAGTGTGTCACTGCATAGGTGGGCTTTGAGATCTCCTATGCTCAAACTATGCCCAGTGTAGCCACACAGTCTCTTCCTGCTGCCTGCAGATCAAGGTGTAGAACTCTCAGCTCCTGCAGCACCGTGTCTGCCTGCACACCGTAAGAAAAAAAATCCAGTTTCCCCTCCCAGCCCCTGCCGCCTCCCACACTGCTTAATTTCCAGAAACGAATCTGAGACTAATTATTAATAAGTGCCTAGGCCATAAGCCTCAGCTTGTTCTCTGACTTGCTCCTAACTTATTATCCCTTTTCTTTTAATCTGTGTTCAGCTACATGGCTGGTTTTCTCTCCTTGTCTTCCTACATCTGTCTCCTCAGAGTTCCTGGGTCTTCCCTTCATTCTCACCTGCTGGTTTCCCTCTGGCTCCTCAGCCTTCTAATCTTACTCCTGTCCCTCAGTTCCCGCGCCTTCGGTCCCAGCCTGCTGCTTCCTCAGCCTCTGGCTGGCAAATCACCTGAACCTCTCACTGTTTTCCAGAACTCTCTCTATCCCTGCCGGATGTCCCACCTCCTATTTCCTGCCTCGGCTCATTGGCCACAAGCTTTTTTAATTGACAGGTGATCCTGATAAGAGATTTCTCCCTACAGCACTCTGGCATGCTTCCTGCCGTGACGACCCTCTGAAACTGTAAGCCAGCCTCAATTAAATGTTGTTCTTTATAAGAGTTGCCTTGGTCATGGTGTCTGTTCACAGCAGTGAAACCCTGACTAAGACAGCTCTCATGGCCACTCACAGTCAAGGCTTTGTAAAGCTCCATTTCCTTTCTCTTGAGTGGGTATCTGGGAGTAGAATTGTTAGGTCATAGCTGGGTCTGCTGATGTCTATAATCCTCAGCTCAGGATGCTGAGGCAGGGCATAAAATAATAATTATTATATATAAGTTACACTGTAGCTGTCTTCAGACACTCCAGGAGATGGAGTCAGATATTGTTATGGATGGTTGTGAGCCACCATGTGGTTGCTGGGAATTGAACTCAGGACCTTTGGAAGAGCAGTCGGTGCTCTTAACCGCTGAGCCATTACTCCAGCCCCGGCTTCAGACTTTTGAAAGATTTATTTTACTTTATATGTATGAGTGTTTCGCCTGTGTGCACATACATGAAATACGTGTATGCCTGAAGAGGTCAGAGGAGGACCGTAGAGCTCCTGGAACTGGAGTTACAGATGGTTGTGAGCCACCATGTGGCTGCTGGGAATTGAACTCAGGACCTCTGGACCACTGGGCCATCTCTCCAGCCCTTAGTTCTCTCCTTAGCCTACCTACAAGTCTGCAGGGGAAGGTGTCTGCACAGCCAGGCACCTGCAACACCAGCTCAAAGCCCTCCTCGCTTGAGACACGAGCCCCTCACCGCGCTCAGCCCCAGCTCTCAAAAGCCTTCCTGCCCCAACATCCATCCGCATCTGCACGGGCCACCTGCTTCTTTCTCTGCTGTTGATTTTTAATCCAATTCTGTTGTGGCTGGAGAGTGCTCTGTATAACTTCATTTCCTTCAGGCTTACAGAGCCTTCTCTTACATCGCAGCAGATGGTCTCCCGGGCGCTGTGCTATGCCCTCTTGAGATGGTGTTTGTTTTGCTGTTGGCGGTGAAGGACCATCTGGGTCAGGTTTGTTGGTACTCTTCCAGGCTTCTGCACCCTTACTGAGTTTCTGTGTACATTTATCAATCACTTAGAGAGGAAGGTTTAAATCGTCAGTTAGTCGTGGATTTGACTGTTTCTTTCAGTTAAATGTTTTCTGTACTGAGGATTAGGTGTAGGGCTTTTCACACACACACACACACACACACACACACACACACACACACACACACACGCTGCTGCAGAGCTACAGCCTCAAACCCTGGGTGTGTTTTAGCGTCTTGCCCTTTGAAGCCCTGCAAATTAATAATTTTCTCTTCTTTTTTTTTTTAAAGATTTATTTATTTATTACATGTAAGTACACTGTAGATGTCTTCAGACCCTCCAGAAGAGAGTGTCAGATCTCATTACGGATGGTTGTGAGCCACCATGTGGTTGCTGGGATTTGAACTTTGGACCTTCGGAAGAGCAGTCGGGTGCTCTTACCCACTGAGCCAACTCACCAGCCCCTAGTTTTCTCTTCTTGTTGATGCTTTTATCACCTGGATCTCCCATTCACCACTGAGGATCTATACCACTCTGCAATTTTGTGTTTTGTTTTGTTTTGTTTTTAATGTAATAAATGTGGTTACTCTAGGGGCTAGGGGGCAGCTCAGCAGTTAACAGCTCCTTTTTAGAGGACTCATGTTCATTTCCAGCCCGCATGGGGCAGCTCACAAGTGCTTGGATCTCCAACAACAGGGGGCTCTGATGCACTCTTCTGACTCTCATGGGCACCTGATCTCACATATACACATGCTCACACACACACACACATACATACACAATCACACACACACGCTCACACACACACAAAATAAAATCTTAAAAGAAAAAAATTGGATAGGATTTCTAAGAGGACTCATGTACAGTGTCTTGGTGTCTTGTGACCCGTGCAGCCTGACAGTCTGCCCCTGTAACTGCGGCGGATGGCCATTTGTATCCACTAACTCCCCATACACTTGGGTTTAAACATCGGTCACTATTTGTCTATTTTCCTGTTTGGTCCTTCTGTCCTCTCTTCCTTTTCCTGCCCGCTCTCCTTTGGACTGTGAATGTGGTTGTTTTATTTTGGGGACAGGGTGTCATCTAGTAGCCCAAGCTGGCCCAGAACTCAATATGTAATCCAGACTGGCCTTGATTTCACAACAATCTTCCTGCCTCAGTCACTCAAAGGATTACAGGAGCAAGCTACTATGCCTGGATTTAAATTGTGTATTTCTAAATATTTATTTCTATTTTTTTTCTTTTAGTTTTTTGAGACAGAGTTTCTCTGTGTAGCCCTGGCTGTCCTGGAATTCATTCTGTAGACCAGGCTGGCCTCGAACTCAGAAATCTGCCTGCCTCTGCCTCCCAAGTGATGGGATTAAAGGCATGCGTCACCACTGCCCGACCTGAATATTTATTTCTAAACTACTTTTACAAGTGTATGTGGGAGGAGGCTGGGGTGGGGGTGTACCTACGGAGTAGAGAATCAGATCCCATGGAGCTGGAATTACAGCCTGAGGGGGCCACCTAATGGGGTGCTGGGGACCAAACTGAAATCCTCTGAGAAAGCAACAAGTGCTTTTAACTGTTGGGCCATCTTTCCACTGCTGGATTCTGTATTTCTTTTTTTTTTTTTAATTTATTTATTATATGTAAGTACACTGTAGCTGTCTTCAGACACTCCAGAAGAGGGAGTCAGATCTTGTTACAGATGGTTGTGAGCCAGCATGTGGTTGCTGGGATTTGAACTCTGGACTTTCGGAAGAGCAGTCGGGTGCTCTAACCCACTGAGCCATCTCACCGGCCTGGATTCTGTATTTCTTATGGCTTTGTGCTGTCTGCCTTTGATCAGCTCCTAGTTTTCTCCGTGGACGCTCAAAGTACCAGGACTCTTCCTCGTTCCATGAAATCAATGTGACTTGACCATGACATTAAAACACCATGTGCATTGTCCATTGCCAGGATCTCCCCAGTACACAGTGACTGCAGCAGCTTCCTGTCCTGTGGTGACAATAACAGCGGGGAGAGCCGTGCAACATCAGGTTTCATGAGCCAGTATTTTCCAGGTGATCCATGGGGGTTGCTACTTAATCATGCATGGATAATATTCATTCACAATGCAAGGAGTAGGGCTGGAGAGATGGCTCAGCAGTTAAGGGCGCAATTCCCAGCACCCATGTTGGGCAGCTCATAACGCATCACTAACACTAGTCACTCCAGTATCCTCTGGGCTCCTAGGACTCCTGGCACATCGCACACACATCTACTTTAATTAATGTAAAAATTCACTTTAAGACCCCAAGACAGGGCTCTGGGCAAACCCTCTGCCCCAGAAGCATCAGCAGGCACACACTCCGCTTGAAATCCTCTTTCACCCACCTCGCCCTAG
The DNA here is from genome assembly GCF_000001635.26 of Mus musculus. Taxonomy (NCBI): domain Eukaryota; kingdom Metazoa; phylum Chordata; class Mammalia; order Rodentia; family Muridae; genus Mus; species Mus musculus. Next base: position 152,165,815 of record NC_000070.6, on the reverse strand, counting down.
CCAGAAAACGCCACATTCCTGCCGCCAAGTCCGGTGTAGGCCTCCGCTCTTTGCTGCCCCCTGGTGGACATGCCGTAACAAGCCGCCGCGGGTGTGAGGTGTGTCCCCCAGCGCCTTTCTCACGACCCTAAAACCATTATTCATGTTTTATTGGAGCTGCTCTAAGTGCTTGAGGCTTTGCCCAGGCCTCTGAAAACCCCAAGTGAAACTTGTTACTCACTGGGAAGCCTCGGTGGGTGGCTGCCTTCTCCGGGATAGCGCATGTCTGGGCAGCTCTCAGAGAGTGGGTACAGTCCAGTGAAGAACAGACAAAACACACTAAGCTCGGCAGCCCACAGAGGAATTAAGGCTTGAGGAAGTAAGGCCACAGGCCGCGTTAGCTGTTCCCTGGAGCAATGCAGGCCACCTGACATGTCTTTGAAAAGTAAATATGTAAAAGGTTAAAAATAATCGGAGTTATGAGGGCCTAAATGCTGTAAATATGTGCTTGGGCAAAGCTTCCAGAGCCTTGATGAGAACAAAGCCACACCCCTAGGCAGCCTGCCTGAGACTTTAACCCCAAAGCAGAAATTAGGAACAGAAACCAGTGCTCCCCCCCTTTGACTTTGAGAGCATTGAACAACAGCCCCAGCGAATTAGGGTTTCTCCAGGCATCTCCTTCTGGGAAATAGAAAAGACTGAAGCCTGGTGTCAGACGGAGAATTCCACACAGATCTGACAGCCCATCAGACCGCCCTGCAGGAGAGACTGGGTCTGAGACTCTGATGGGGTGGGCCCACACCTTGACCAGGACTGCCTAGCTAAGCACACCGCTTCCTTCTGTTTAAACCCTCCCCTCGCGGTAAGACCTGGAAGCCACCAGATTGAGTTGTTTCTCCTCCCAGTGTGGCCACATTTGAATAAATCTTTAGTTGGTCTTCGCTATTTGCCACTTTTAATGTTATTTCTGTTGTTGGTGTGATGGTTATTATCTATTATTATTTATTATTATCTATTATTGTTGTTATTAATTATCATCTGGTTTTGGTTTTTCCAGTGGTTCTCTGTGTAGCCCTGACTCTCCTGGAACACACTCTGTAGACCAGGCTAGCCTCTGCTTCCCAAGTGCTGAGATTAAAGGCAGGAGCCCCCGTGCCCAGCTCAGTTATTACCAGTTATCATACGGAGGGTGCAAGCCGCCATGGCCTGCGAGTGGAGGTCAAAGGACAAGTTTGTGGAACTGGTTCTATCTGTCCATTGTTCGGTCCACTGAGACCTGGGGATTGGACTCAGACCACCAGTCCTGAGTGTAAACACCTCTACTCAGTGAGATGGCGTTATTTGGTTTAATTGAGGACAAATGGTCAAACCTGCCTCTTAGGGATGCTTGGACACTGGCTCTGACCCTAGTACCCTCAGCTGCAAGCCCATTACCCTATCAGCTCTGCCATGACCAGAGACTGCCGATGATGCTCACATATAAGACATTCCCTCAATACCCACCATCCCTCTGCAAGAGAGACCCCACCTCACAGAGAGGGCTTAGGGGATTCTATAGGGCCACAGCTTCTTCCTGGTGTCTCCTGTGGCCTAGGTTCATTCTGCTCTCTCCCAAGCAACCAGTGGGATCCTGTTTGCTGAGGCGTTGATTCACAGGTAGCCAGAGCAATTTGAATACTGCGAGAGAGGCTGCATTTTTGCAAGGCACAGCTCTTTCTTTACCCTTGTGCTCACAGAAGGCAGATACATACTCGTCTCACTGCCTGGTTCCAGAGACGCAAGTAGGGTCCTCTTCAAAGCCTGGGTCTCCTCAGAAGTGTACATCTCAGCAAAACAGGGTTCCCAGACAACTCAGCACTACGCATCCCCCAGTCACAGTCACCTCTCCACTGGAGTCATGCGAGATGTTGGGACCTTTTCTCCAGATGGTATGATGTCCAGTCAGAGAGTTAGACTCAACATGCGGTCATCTCAGAACAGACACCCAAAGCTCTTGGTCAGTTATGGACTTGTTTAGGGTCAGAAAATGTCTGCTTAGCTCTTGCGCGCACCAGACTGGCCAGCAGTAATGACGCTGCATGACGCTGCAACAGGATCCTTCTGCACACGTTCATTGGGAGAGCTTGATTGCAGAGGCGAAGAGACCCCGAGCCCAGAACTGGTGCTGCTTATATAGGCCTAGGAGAGGCGTGTCTCACACCCGGATTGGTTATGCACTAAGCCTCATTTGCATGTTCCTCATCTGATTGGCCTCTCTCTCTCTCTCTCTCTCTCTCTGTACCTCACAGAGCCTCATTATCATACCTCATTTGCATGTCTCACATCTGATTGGTTATACTCCCAAAGCCTCATTATCATGCCCGGGCCAGGTAGTGTCTTTGCAAAAAACTTTACTGCATATGTACACATTGGTTGTTTGTCCAAACTTATGCGTGGTGGCCAGCAGTAGTCAGTGCCACTCTGCAACGGCACATGTGGCTTCCCACACTTAGCTGGCCATGGTAACAGGTGCTTGGAATCACAGATGGGCAAGATAGACAGGTGGATTCCTAGAAGCTTCCCTGTCTCACCCACTTGGAAAAGTTCCAGTAAGCGACCTTACTTCAAACAAAAAGTAGAGACACCTGAGGAGTAGCCCTCGGACTTGATACACGCGTGCGCTTGTTCACACTCACACATGAGAGGCTGTCTGAAGCAGCTTCTATTGCACACTGACACAGCCAGGTCTCTGGGTCCATGGAAGGAGATGCCAGGAAGAAACACTCAGTGCCTCTTGTGGAAGAGGAGTCAGGCATCCCTGCTTCACCAGCCCAGCTAGGAACACCAGCCTAGACCTTCCCAGTCTTCCAGCACATTCCACTGAGAAACTGGCCTCTTGCCTCAGACTGAGAACTCTCTCCTCCTGGACATGCCAGGGCCCTGTGAGTCAGCAGTTTATCCATACACACACCATCCCACCACGGTCGCTTGTCTAATAACTTAAGGTCAGGCCAATATACCTCACAGAACTAGAACTGAGATACAATCAGAAGCAGGAAGCAGAAGGAAAGGCTGAAAGGAGGTGGCTGGTCAGTCATGTTCCCATCATGAAGTTTAAACCTGTATGGAGGATCGGGTGTGGCGGCGCACACCCAGCACCTGGGAGAGGAAGAGGCTGGCAGATCTCAGTGAGTTACAGGCCAGGGCTATGAAGTGAAACCCTATCGCAAAAATAAAACTACGGTCTGATTCCCACAACTCGAAACCACCTGTATCCAGTCCCGGGGGATCTGAAGCCCTCTTCTGACTTCCCCAGACATAAGGCACCCAAAGTGATACAAGCAAAACACCCATACATGTGAAATGAAGAAACAGACCAAAGTAAATTCAAGCTGCGGGTGGTGGCACACGCCTTTAATCCCAGCACTCAGGACGCAGAAGCAGGCAGACCAGATTTTTTTTTTCCCTCTTTGAGGCAGGGTCTCAATCCTCAGGCAAAGATGGCTGAAAACTCATTGTGTAAACAAGTATTGAGAGTTCTTATGTGTGGAGACAGGAGGATGTCCCTTTATATTCAAGGAGAAGCCCAGAGCCTCTTGGGTGAGTTTGGGCCAGGGCCAACGATTTCTCAGCCTCTTCTTGCTCCACCAAGAACAACAAAACAGACTGCATATGTACCCTGGTTGGACAAATATGTGGGTGAGCCTAGGGTAGTGGTTCTCAACCTGTGGGTCGCGACCCCTTGGAGTGGGGGTATGATTCTTCCACAGGGTCATCCGAGGCCATCAGAAAACACAGATGTTTACATCATTATTCATAACACAGCAATTTTTAGTTGTGAAGTAGCAACAAAATAATTTTATGGCTGGGGGTGGGGGGAAGGTCACTACAACATGAGTTACTGTATTAAAGAGTTGCCCCGTTAGGAAGGTTGAGAACCTCTGCTCTAGGAATTTGGAGTGGTGATCTAAGCAAAGGCCAGGCTGTCCAAGGTCCGATACAGTGTGAGCCAGTCACATGACTCCTTTAATCCATCCTGTTTGTTGCACAGCCACTGTGCATCCAGTACCGCAGAGGTACACACAGGAGCACTATACCCAGCCCCGCCTCCCAAGAGTTTACAGTCTAGGCAACCGGGCCCAGCCCAGCACTGCCGGGAGCCCCCTTCCCTCTTCATCTTTATTGTCTTTCTTCTTATGAATGCCTCCAATTTCCTCACCTCCTACTACCTAAATCAGTGCCCAGATCCATCATAGACATGCATAGCAAAGCAGATAGTGACTGTCCCTTCCCTGGTCAGTCTGTCTTCCTGGCTTTAGTGACCTGGTTCCCAGTGCAGACTTGGAAGCAGCTTTGTGGCTAGGCGCTGCAAATCCCCATGGACTTGGAGTGACCCTGGCTCACAAATCCTCCCACTTTCTGTGAAGCACCCACTCCTGGGATCTGAAGGCCCTTCCCTGAGTCTTGATGGGCTTCCAGGCTTCCGTGGGGTAGAAATAACCTCTGAGCAAGTTTCTGATAGGCCAGCTGCCTGGATTCAGAGAGGGGTTTACCAGAGAAAGCAGGCAAGGCTGATGGTGGTCCTGCCTCTGCTTCTCCAGAGTCCCTGCCATTCCAGAGCCTGTGCTCTGCTCCTCCAAAGCCACAGGGAAGCCTCCCTCTTGTCTCACCCTCCCCTCACATCCCAAGACCACCAGACCTGCGGTGGGGGAGAAATAACACTTAGAGAATTAAAAGGGAGAGTCCACACCCCCTTCTACAGATCAGTGGGAAGGGAAGCCTAGGATTGGAGGAGTTGAACAGGATTGACTGCCCTGCTGTTCCTTTGCCCTGCTCAGTGCTCTGAGGAGGCACGGTCAAAGTCCCCAAGCCACTGCTCTGTTCATAAAGACGTCACAAGCCCAGCTGAGCTGGCAGTATATCCAGGCGTGGCTGGAAACACAGTGACCCATCCTAGCAGGTGTGGCACCAGGCCCAGGTGAGCTTCAAGACCAGACTTTGGTCTGCTGCCCACTGTAGGGCAGGTGTGTCCCTGCCGAGGCACCACTTCTTCCAGTCTGGGCTTCTCCTCACCCTGCACATATTTGCTCTTTTTCCTTTGGCCCCATTTCACCCTCTGGCCGAGCCCTTCCTTGAAGGTTTCATCACCCAGCCAGGTCACAGTATCTGATTCTTGACAGGGCAGTTGGAGCTAGACTGTTCTCAAAGTGAGTGAGAAGATGCAGTTGCCATGGAGAACTTCCTTGGTCCGGTAGCCCATCCAGGTCCCTGACAGCCGGCAGCAGGTGCCTGTGAAATATCCAGGAACCTACCATGGCCTCCAAAGGCCAGAACTGCCTGGAGGAGGCACCGGCGGAGAAGGAGCTGGAGCTGGAGCGGGTGGTAGCGTCAGTGAGGGCGAGTCATCACTGACAGTCCTCTGTCGCAGGTGCTCTAGTAGGCGCGCGCTCACTGCGGGCTCCAGGACGCTGCAGGCGGGCAGTACGCGGGCCAGTCGCGCCAGACAGGCTCGGTAACCCTCGAGGTAGCTATTCAAAGGCCCTGCGCACAGGGAGCAGATGTGAGGCTCAGGTCCTGAGTACGGTGCAAACTGGAGGGCAAGGGATGAGCATGTAGCATGGTCACTCACCAGGTGCTGCAGAGGAGTACAGGGTCGCAGGCTGCTCCTGTAGGAAGCGCACAGTCATTTCCAGGATGTCTGCCTTCTCCAACTTCGAAGAGCGGGAAGTCTGCGCCAGGTCAGACAAGAGAGACACCCCACAATAAACCGGGCAGCTGAGTACCTCGTTCTTGCTCCCAAATGCTCTCCAGTCGCGCGGTGGTCTCTACCACTCCATCACGCGGACCACACGCAGGTCTTTGGATCCCCACGGAGCCCCGGGACCATGCAGGCCCATCCGCCTCGCTGGGCACCCCAAGACCCTCCACTTCAGTTTTCAGAGCTCCCAGACACTCACCTCCGCGCCCAGCAGCGGCAATACGAGACCCTTCAGCTGGCTTAGGCTCTCGTTGATCCGCGCGCGCCGGCGCTTCTCCAGCAGCGGCTTTAGGTTCTGCGGGAGAGCGAGAAGGCGCTGAGACCACAGTTAGAAAGACCGCCATCGCCCACCCCACCTGCCACGAGTTCGTATCTCCCGCTCCTACCTTGCGCAGCTCCGCCGCGTCCTCAACTCTTCTGGGCAGCCTCATGCTCTGCAGGAAAGCGAAGGGTGCACAGGGTCTGTTACCTCGGGGTGGAGGATCCTTGCCCCTGCTGCAAGGCAGAGAGAAAACCGAAGCCGGTAACCAAGTTCAAAGTCTGACCCAAGCTCCCGCCAAAGAAGTGCGCTCACTATCAGCCACTAGGCTTTAAGGGGGCTGCGTCCCTGCTCCGCCCCGCCCCCATTGAGTCGGGCCAGCGCCTCTCCCTCCTCCCGCCTTTGTCACTGCACAGGGTGGGGCTGGAGAGAACGAGTCGGCAGTGTCCCCCAGGGATGCCACTCTGGCCTTAGAGTCCCATCTGTGGTGGGGTCGCGCGATGTGCGGGCCACTGACCTCCTGGACAGGAAGAGTGGTTGGGGCCAGGCCTCGCCTCCTCTCCTGCACCCTATGGCTTCATTCACGCCCACGGATCTGCGAGCTCTTCCCTAGGCCACCGAAAGGTCCCCAGCGGCTGCAGAGCTTCCAGCCGGGGACCTCAGAGAGATACAACAAGGGTTTGAAAGGAGATTCGTTCTACCAACTGCTTTTAAGCTGGGCACGGAAATCCTGTCTCTGCAAGGTCCAATCTTTCTCCGACCTAGCGGCCATAACCAATACTGGGGTCGCTGGACCCCTCACATTAAGTGCTCCATAAAATCTAGAGCACCCCATTGACTTAAAAATGACCTGGTTCCCCGGCCTTAGGGTGTGAAAAAGAAACCGTAGCTCCGCTTCCCAAGAAGAGGCAACCCCCGGGGTCCTCGGAGTTCATCTCATTTTCAACTTGCTCTGGACTCCAGATTCCACCTGTGGGACAGACGAAGGTCACATGACAGACGAGTGGAGGCGGTCCTGGGCGTGTGCCCCGGCTGCTCCTCTGGGCCCCAGCGGGCCCAGACACGCCTCCACAACGCGTGGCCGTTGCTGCTGCAAACTGGCAGGCGTCCCCCGCCCATCTGCTGCGGGCTCCCCTCCCTGGGTCGGCTGACAGGGCAACGGCTACCTCCACGGACCCTGTTGCAATTTTGGGACAGTCTTGGGCTCCGAAGGCGAGACCCGAACAACCAGAGCCAGTAGGAGGTGCTTGAGGAGCGGAGCCAGGGAGGGCTCTGTCCAGGGTACTGGGAGGACCCCTCCCTCCTGCCATCGAGCCCCATTCCCTTCACTAACCCCAAATTCCTGGAAGGGCTCCCACGGCAGACATTCGGAAACAGTGGAACCAGTGTACCAGGGAAGGGGCCCAGGGCAGCCTGGACAGGAGCGCTCAGCCCTATTTCTCTCTGTGGCATGCAAGAACCCCCCAGTACAACCTCCAAGGAGTTACTTTGTACAAGCTCCGAACTCGCTGTTTTCGGCCTTCGCTTCCTCATTTCCACCAACCCAACAGTCCTAACTATGAGGATTTGTCGCAGCAGGCCTTGGGGCTGCCTGATTCCCCCCACAGTCGGGTCTAGCATGCCTGTGGGCTAGCCTCTCAATATGTAGACCAGGCCAGTTTCGAATTCACAAAGAGCAGCCAAACTCTGCCTCCCGAGCGCTGGGATTAAAGGAGTGTGCTACCATTCTCAGTCATTAATTATCTTTTAAGAGCTCAAAGAGGAGTTTACAAGGCTCAGTGCTTAAAAGCAAGTATTGCTCTTGCAGAGACCTGCGTTTCAGATCGGATTGCGCACGCAAAACTACCTACATCTCCAGTTCTGGGGCATCTAGCGCCCCCTTCTGGACTTCTCGGGCATGGCAGTCATATGCACAAATTCACACACGGACAAAAAACAGTTAAAAAACAGTTAAAAAGAAAAGTGAATTTTCATTTTTAAAAAAGAATTGTGTAGCCTGATAGTGGTGGCACACGCTTTTAATCCCAGCACTTGAGAGGCAGGGGCAGGTGGATCTTGGAATTTGAGGCCAGCCTGGTCTACATGGTCAGTTCCAGGACGCCAAGGCTACAGAGGGAAACCCTGTCTGGGGATGGAGGGGTTGTGTGGGTCCCTTGCCCCCAACTCAGTCCAGTGTCCCCAAGCCCACCCTACACTGATCAAAGACTGCTCGTAGCCCCGAGGGTGAGTGTGGAAACATTCCTTCCCAGGGCTTCCACTATTTGAAGGCCCAATGGCATGTGACCAGAAAGGCTCCTGACAGACGCTGTCCCTCCTCAGCACCGCCTGAGTGCCCGGCCCAACCCCTGCCATGGGGTGCTGCTATAGCAGCAAAAATGAAGACTCGGACCAGGATCGGGAGGAGAGGAAGCTGTTGCTGGACCCCAGTAGCACCCCTACCAAAGCCCTCAATGGAGCCAAGCCCAACTACCATAGCCTACCTTCAGCTCCCACAGATGAGTAGGCCCTGCTTTCCTCCATCCTTGCCAAGACAGCTAGCAACATCATTGATGTGTCTGCCGCAGACTCCCAGGGCATGGAACAGCATGAGTACACGGACCGAGCAAGGCAGTACAGTACCCGCTTGGCTGTGCTTAGCAGCAGTCTGACCCATTGGAAGAAGCTGCCACCGCTGCCATCTCTCACCAGCCAGCCCCACCAAGTGCTGGCCAGCGAGCCTATCCCCTTCTCTGACTTGCAGCAGGTCTCTAAGATAGCTGCATATGCCTATAGTGCACTTTCTCAGATCTGCGTGGACGAGAAAGAAGAGCTGGTTGTACAGTTTGGGATCCCATGAAGAGAGGGGCCCTAGGACAGCTCTTCCCTCGTCTTCACCCCGTCTCCACCCCACCTCTTCTGACCCCCAGCCTCACTGTGGCTTTCTTTTTTTTTTTAAATTAATTTATTTATTATATGTGTGTACACTGTAGCTATCTTCAGACACTCCAGAAGAGGGCATCAGATTTTTGTTACGGATGGTTGTGAGTCACCATGTGGTTGCTGGGATTTGAACTCAGGACCTTTGGAATAGCAGTCGGTGCTCTTAACCACTGAGCCATCTCACCAGCCCCTCACTGTGGCTTTCTACAGTACCTAACCTGCTACTAATCAAGGAGAAGAATGTGAAGGGAAAGAATAAGGCTGGAGGCCAGAGCAAGTGAGGACTAAGCAAGGGAAGGGAGGACCGACTGCCATCAGCCTTCATGCTCTGGTTAGGGTGAGGTTGGGGCCAAGAGGACAGGGCCTGGCAGATCTTCAGTCATTGGGAAGATGGAGATGCCACTGCAGGGGTGACACCGGGAGACCTAGGAGATCCCTTCCTGCCCTTTCTCTTGGCTTCCAATTCACTCCTGTCCCCGTCCCTGGCTTGGTGTTCACAGGCACCTCACTGGGGATTATGACCAGGGTCTAGACGAGCTTGAGTCTGAATTGAGTTTGTATTTCTTTTTTTTTTTTTTTTTTTTATTTTTAAGTATTCTTTTTTTTTTAAGATTTATTTATTTATTATATGTAAGTACACTGTAGCTGTCTTCAGACACTCCAGAAGAGGGAGTCAGATCTTGTTACAGATGGTTGTGAGCCACCATGTGGTTGCTGGGATTTGAACTCCGGACCTTCGGAAGAGCAGTCGGGTGCTCTTACCCACTGAGCCATCTCACCAGCCCCCGAGTTTGTATTTCTAGCACCCTGGGTTTTTACATGTTTGCTCTTTTTGTTTTTGTTTGTCACCCCTCAATAAAGAAAGTATATTCAAAAAAAAAAAAAAAGGCCCTAGGGCAGAAAGCAAACTCTCCCTGTGCTATACCAGATACCTCAATTTTAAGTCTCTATCCTGCTCACCCCCGCTATAAAAGATTTTTTTTTTTCGAGAAAGGGTTTCTCTGTATAGCCCTGGCTGTCCTGGAACTCACTTTGTTGGCCAGGCTGGCAAACTCAGAAATCCTCCTGCCTCTGCCTCCCGAGTGCTGGGATTAAAGGCGTGCGCCACGACACCCAGCAAAGGATTTTAACCTAGGTAATGCACCCCTCTCTTCAACCAAAGGATTCTGGGAGTTTGCTAGGGATCTGGAAGATGGAGTTCTTTAGAAGCAGGAGAACCTGGTGAGGTAGTAGGGTGTTCAGAAAGTGGGGCTCAGGCTCTAGGGGATCTAGGGTGATCCTCAGTACCATGGGGACATGCTCTACCCCGGTCCTTCCTAGGGTACTGAGAAAGGTACCAGTCCTTGGCCATGGGAGATGCCTGAGAATTAATTTTCACCCAGCTTGGAGGTGAGGGCATTGATGCGTCCAGCAGAAGGAGATAAGAAGAGACCCTCAGAGGAGAGGAGGGAGGCCCTAAGCTCACTCCCAGAGGGGGCAGAGACAGAGGGAGCTTCCGGAAGAGAAAATTCCACCCTGGGATGTAGAGGAAGGAAGTACACTGGACGGTCACGTTTGTCTCTTCTCATCTGTGTCACCTTAAGCTTAAAAAAAAGACCATGTGAGGGCTGGAGAGATGGCTCAGTGGTTAAGAGCACTGACTGCTCTTCCAGAAGTCCCTGAGTTCAATTCCCAGCAACAGCCACATGGTGGCTCACAACCATCTGTAATGGGATCTGATGCCCTCTTCTGGTGTGTCTGAAGCCAGTTACACTGTACTCATATAAATTAACTAAATTAAGTAATTAAAAATTAATTAATTTTTAAAAAGACTGTGAAATGGCTTGTCGGGTAAGGGCACCTCCCACTAACCTGACGACCTGAGTTCAATCCCCAGGATACACTTAGTGGAAGGAGAAAACCAACTCACGCAAGCTGTCCTCTGACATCCATGAGCATTGTGACACCACACACACACACACACACACACACACACACACACATACACACACACCACAAAATAAACCACTCATGCCTCTGTTTCCACAGCTATAAAATGAGAGTTGGACCCCTCTGGAGGTGGTTCTTGCCTGTAATGCTAGCATCATAAGGAAGAAATAGGATGAGCCTGAGATGCTAGCAAGTTCAAGGCCAGCTACTGAAAAAAACAAAAACAAAAACAAAAAACAAAAGACCAAAACGAAACAAAAACATCCTTAAGGATTAACTATTTGAATGAAGAGCCTGGCACCCACCATGCCTGGGTAGTGGTAAGGGTTTTATACTGTGTCTCTGACGACAGGGCCCTTTAAGACTGCTGGAAAGGACTTGGTGGAGTAGAAGAGTCAGATAGGGAGGACAGACAGCTGAAAGGGCCTGGCTCCCAGTCTGAATATTAGCTGTGTCCTCGGGGAATCTGAGAGATCGGTCAGCCAGGATGTGTAGTAACACCTGTCTCATGTCGTTGTCCCTGGCCGAGTTGGTACCGACTCAGAGGCATTTGACGTAGGAGCCATACAAAAACAAAACAAAACAATAAACAAAAACAACAAACAATAAACAAACAAACAAAAACACGCAAAGTATCCAGGGTCAAGGCACCAACTTTGTAGGGTGGAAGAATTTCAAGACTTCTGTCAAAGAAGCTACAGGGGAGTAGAAGCCAGGTCCAGCATCTTAGTTTGGTTCCCTGACACTTGTTGGTCTTAAGGGGCACCTGCCTGTTGGGGTATGCTAATGTACTTAGTTCAAAAAGTACATAGCGGCAGCGAAGCTATGGCACTGTGAGGAATCTGGAAACCTCTGAAAAGAAACTACAGGTCCCAGTAACCGCAGGTCCTCTGGAGGAATGAGGCCTTACCAGCTAGGCGGAAGTGGTTGGAAACTCAACTGAGCATGCCGCGAACAGCGACGAAGTTTGAGCTCACCCGGGAGCTCAGGCGGACACCGTGCATGGCGCCACCATGTGGTGAAAACGGGAATGGTATCTGAGACTGCCCCGAGACCCACTCTTTGCGTTCTGCAAACAGCTTCCGTTTACATTTCCAGCACCGCCCTGGCTGGTAGGAGCTAGGCAGTGATGGAAACAACGCCCGGGGAGTGGGGCTGGGTTCTGACTGACCTCCGCTGTGCGTGGGAGACGAAGAGGAAGAACGCGAGCAGTTTCAAGATTGCCCGATATGCTTGCTGCGCTCCCACAGCTTGCACAACCCCTCCTTTCTGGGAGCCTCTGCTTCAGCCCAGCAGGCCTTGCCTTCTCCAGCTCCCATGACCTGTTTCCAGCTCTGCCCCTTAAGGTAGTTTGACCCTAGTGCTTACCTGCCTGGACCCTCCAGCACTTCCCAGGGTCCTCACTCACAATAGCGATTCTTTGCACGAAGGCGCTGGAGCGTCTCTCCAATAGCCTCCAGCCCTCACGTCCTCCTTTTCTGGTCCTTAGTTTGGCAGGCCCAGGCCTTCAAGTCCACTCCCCACCACCACCACCACCACCACCACACACACACACACACACACACACACACACACACACACCAACCTGAGTAATCAGAGTCATCCACACCCTGGTCCAAACAGTTCTAAGTCCTAACTTCCTTTTACTTAAGAAAGAAATAGATCATATGAGTTTTGAGGGTCCCCCCCTCTAATCATTGTGTTTATTTACTTGGGGGCCATTGCTACACTGCGCATGTGGGGGCAGAAGACAACTTTCGGTAGCTCAGGCTCTCCTTCCATCATGTGGGTCCCTGGGATCGAACTCAGGTTGTTAGGCTTGGCAGCAAGCCCCTTTACCCAGTCATTTTGCTGACTCCCTCCTTACTTTCTCTTTCTGCTTTCTCCCATCTCCCATCTTTTTCTTGGGTCTAGACTTTGTACTCTAGAGGAACCTTGAAGTCCTGAGCATGAGGGCAGTTGCATTCTGCACTTGGTGGGACTTTTTAAACTTCTGGGCAGTGGCGTCTAGTTCCCTGGCTTTGAACGTCCCTTCTTACCAACCAGACCAAGCATCGGGCACCTTCTTGATGCCTGTGACAAAATATTTTCTTTCTTTCTTTTTTAAAATAATTTATTTCATGTATGTGAGTACATTGTTGCTGTCTTCAGACACACAGGAAGAGGGCATCGGATCCCCATTATACATGGCTGTGAGCCACCATGTGGTTGCTGGGAATTGAACTCAGGACCTTGGGAAGAGCAGTCAGTGCTCTTCATCGCTGAGCCATCTCTCCAGCCCGACAAAATATTTTCTAACTCACATTTGCCAGGTTCTAGTGACATTTGTCTCTCCTTGTAATTGCCGTCACTTGCTGGCTTGTGTCCCCAGCAACCTAAAACAAAACATAGAGGCCACTGGGCAGCTGAGTGAACGGGTCTGTGTTTGGAGGGTAGTAGAATCCTATTCAGGTTTTGTGCGCAGCAAATTAGAAAAGTGCGCACCAACCCTTGCTGGCCGCCGGGGATAGGGGAGGGCTCAGGGCAGGGGAGGCGGGGCAGAGAGGAGGCGTGGCGGGGGCGGGACCCAGGCTTAAGTGGGCACTCTTCGGGGTCCCCGCCCCAGAGCGCTGCAGAGCTGGAGTTGAGTCCCCGGGATCGCAGAGCCGGCTGGCAGGCTCTCTGCATCCCGGGTCCGCACTCCTCCGACGGCTGCACGGCGAGGTTGCTCCTGGAGCCTGGGACCACCCGCATGACGCCCCGGGGAGCCCACTGAGCGCCGGATCGCGGCGCCGAGGGCGACACCATGGCCCTGGAGCAGGCGCTGCAGGCGGCACGGCGGGGCGACCTGGACGTGCTGAGGTCCCTGCACGCCGCCGGCCTGCTGGGGCCTTCTCTGCGCGACTCGCTAGACGCCCTGCCGGTGCACCATGCGGCCCGCTCAGGCAAGCTGCACTGTCTGCGCTACTTGGTGGAGGAGGTTGCCCTCCCAGCCGTGTCCCGCGCGCGCAACGGCGCCACACCAGCCCATGACGCCGCCGCCACAGGCTACCTCTCTTGCCTGCAGTGGCTGCTCACACAGGGTGGCTGCAGGGTGCAGGTGAGTCCACTCTAAGAGACAGTTTGGGCCCAGAGAGGACTCCAGCCCTCCTGCGGCTCAAAGACGGGTGGAATAGACATGGTCGTGGCTAAGCTGAGCCTTGTGCTCTTTCCAAAAGGCTTTAGATAAAGTGGGCCCCTGAGATTGAGGACTGGGGTAGATACCTGGCTGCGTGATATTAGGAGAACCCGGGGGTGGGGTTGGGGGGAAGCTGGACTCTGTTAGGCTGATATCTCCTAGAGTAGGCAAAGCACTCGCTGGAGGGAGTGGCCCAGGGCGGAAGAAGGTGGGGCAGTGATGGGCCTTGGCTGCCAAATTAGAAGCCCATAGCCACCAGGTTCAGGTCTGGAGTGAGAATAAATAGGGTCTCAGACATCACCCCAGGCCAAGATGCAGATACCACTAAGTCAGAGACAAAGGTAGTGGGACATGAGGTGAGGGAGTTCTCCTCAGGGAATAAGTGGACCTAAGAACATGAGCAACTTTGGGCCCTTCCAACTCGAAATCACTTCTCAGCCCCACCTGGCATCTTTGTGCCTGGTGACGTTGAGGGGTGTGACCTGCCAAGGGGAGTCCTGGCTGCCGAGTGGATCAGAGCCCTCAGCACAGAGAAAAAGAAGGGAAACGCTCTGTGATGTGCTGGAGGAAGGCTGGGGAGACCAGAGTGATAGCGAGGGATAGGGGTAGAAGGCCACCCAGGCCAGGCCTAGAGGGTCTCCTAGGCCAAGGTAAGGAACTGGGATGACGCTCTGGTTGCCCAGCAACCAGCTGAGAAAGGAAGCTGATTTCCAGCTGACAGTGACCACTGAATGGCTCATATCTGTAACCACAGCACTTGGGAGACTGAGGCAGGAGAATTGTTGTGAGTTTGAAGTCAGCCTGGGGGTACAGAGTGAGACCCTATCTTAAAAAAAAAAAAACAAAAAAAAAAAAAAAACAAAATCAACCAGGCAAACAAAAACAAACCCCTGGGTTAGCTGCAAATCGAAGGGCTGAGGGCCAGTTTCAGTCTCATCTGCAGTAGCCTAGCAAAAGCCAATACAGCTCCCACCTGCTGTCCTTGGGGGCAAGCTCCACCTCCCATCTTTCTGGAAGAGTCTCTCCTTCCCTTATCTCTTGGCCTTGTTATCAGGAGTTCCTGGCCATGTGGCCTGCAGCCACATGGTCCACTCCTCCTGTCTCTTGGGAGGTTCCTGCCTCCCCGATTCTAAGCCCAGCACTGGCCGGAAGCCTCCTTTATCACCAATGGAGGAGGTGGAAGGAAAGAGTAACCTTGTGCCCGGTTTATCAAGTGTCCTATCCTCTACTCCCAGGAAGCTAGGGGCAGAACAGGGCCTGAGGGTTGACCTCAATCTCTGGTTCTATCTGGCCCAGAGATAAACAGCTTAGAATGTGGGCCCCAGCACACAAGGCTCCCAGGGCCTGTCCAGCTGATGGCACCTTGAACTCAGGCCACTGACTTCATAGTGCCATCATTATGCAGAAGCCTCGAGCTATAGGGATGCCCTAGAGCCTCAGGCCCATATCCTAAGGCCAGTGGGAAGAGAAGGCTGTTCTCAAGAACTAAGGTACCCGACCTTCATCGCTGTGGTCTTGCTTAGGCCACCTCTAGCTGCCTATGCCTGAGCTCCAGGGAACAGACTGCATACGCCTACACACGCCTGCACCTGCACCCCACAGCAGGGAACTCTGGTGTCTTCCTCGGTCCCTTCTTGCCTGTTACTTTCTGTCCCATGGTCCTCTCTGCCTCCAGAGCCTGATGGATGCCATGCTAGCCCCCTGCATCCTTTTCTCCTATCAGGAGGCTCTAGGGCCTTCCTGCTGAGATTCCCGTAGCTCAGATTGTCTGAATCTCGGCCACTTGTGTCTCTGTGGTATCCTCTCTCTACAGGGAGAGGAGGAGAGGCCTTACTTCCCGTTGCCTCTCACAGCTGCTTCACACTTTCTCCTAATCCCAGCCATCTCTGATGAATGTGTGCTGGATGCTCTCAGATCCTGGGATAATGCCAATCTCAAATGCAGCAGCCTAGATCCAGAGATTCGGGGTGCTGCTGGGAGCTTTTCTCCCTGCCCATGAACAGCCCCTTCCCCAAAGAGAGACACAGTAGGTATATATATATATATGAAGAACAGGTCTGAACCCAGAGGGTGTCTGTAGGGGTTTTACCTAGCCTCTCAAGGAGCCTGCTGCTAGTACACACCTACACCATTGGCTGTCTGCCCCAGGCCCTGCCCACCAGTGCCCTGTGACCTCCTCCTCTACAGCACAAGAACACAGCTTGTTCCTGAAGCCATGTGCATGGGAGTCGACAAGAGGGCAACTTCTTTCTGGGGGGGGGGGGGGGAGGCGGGTTTAGAGGTGTACCAGGATGGAAGCCTTTGTCCCTTTCAAGGGACACCTGGGAATGAGGAAGAAGAAGAACAAAGGTTAGGAGCAGGGGGATCTTGATACCAGCCTGGTGGAGCCTGACCTGGTCATCTCTCCTGGCCTTACTCAGCCCCACAACGTTCTCATTCGCTCAAGTGTTTCCTGGGTGCCAGGCCTGAGCCCAGACTCCTGCTATGATGCTGTGTTTTTGGGAGGGAGTCTCTTGCAGCTTGCCTTCATGCCCTGAAGGCCTCCAAGAGACCTTCATGGCGCTGCTGCCTGTGACCTGAGGGGCAAAGCCAGCCAGCAGTTGCTAAAGGACAGAGGCGGGATTCACAAGCCTAGGTTCCAGTTCACCCCAAAAGCCCGCTACACTAAGCTTAGCTCAAGCACACGGTCTTCCCCCTGCCTGAAAGAGGCTGGCAGTGAATGGACTGAGCACCTGGCAAGAACAGGTTTGGACTATAGGGTTCTAACTGGCTCTCCTCCACAGGAAAAAGATAACTCTGGTGCCACAGTCCTGCATCTGGCTGCCCGCTTTGGCCACCCGGATGTGGTGAAGTGGCTGCTGTACCAGGGCGGTGCAAATTCGGCCATCACCACAGACACGGGCGCCCTGCCTATCCACTACGCTGCCGCCAAAGGAGACCTCCCCTCGCTGAAGCTTCTGGTCGGGCATTACCCTGAGTAAGGACTTTCTCTCCTTTTATTGCTTTGTTTCGGGGCTGGGGATTAAATCTGGGACCATGCACATGCAAGAAGTCCACCACAGAGCTACACTTCCAGGCCAGGATTTTTAAACAGGATCTTACGTAGCTCAGACTGGCCTCAAACTTGCTAATAAGTAAAGGATTTGGGCCTTGAATTCCTGATCTGTATATTTTCCTTTTCCTTCCTTTTATTTATTTATTTGGTTGGTTGGTTGGTTGGTTGGTTGGTTGGTTGGTTTTGGTGAGACATGTCCTTGGTTGGCCTGGAACTTACTATGTAGACCAGGGTGGCCTCAGACTCACAGAGATCTGCCTGCCTCTGCCTCCTGCATGACTCCCATGCCCAGTCTAAGGATGCTTGCTCTTTCTGCCTACTTGTGCTACCACATGTGACTTTAGGACTTTTCTCCTAAGTGGATCTCTGGGTACAGAGGCCAAGGCTCTGAGGAGTGGTGCCTGTTTCAGGGACCATCAGGGGTTCAGAGGTCCAGGCCTAAGACAGATCCAGCCAAGGTGAATCCTGTCCCTCCCACCCAGCCCAGCAGCGCCACAGCCGCTGCTTCGGTCTCTGCAAGCAGGTGCTCCTCACGCCAGCTCCCTTGGCAGCTCATCCTTGCATTTGGTAAACTAGATGTGCAGGCCAAAGTCACTCGCTTGGCTGCAGCAGGGGGCCATCCCCAGCTCTGATCTGTGCTCGTTTCTGTTTTTTTGTTTTTTTGTTTTTTCAAGACAGAGTTTCTCTGTGTAGCCCTGGCTATCCTGGAACTCACTCTGTAGACCAGGCTGGCCTCGAACTCAGAAATCCGCCTGCCTCTGCCTCCCAAGTGCTGGGATTAAAGGCGTGCGCCACCACGTCCGGCCTGTGCTCGTTTCTAAGACTGCTGTACATGGGGCGGTGAATCGGGAGCATCTTCTAGACCTGGCGTAGGCAGGTAGAGGCAGGTAAGGAGAGAGCTGCCCTTTAGCCCCTTGAGCCCTCCTATCCCCAGAGCCCCGAGCAGGCCACTTCTGAAGAACCTTCCAGGTCTGTGCCTCTCAACCCATCCCTCCCACTGATGGAGAAGTTTCTAAGCCTTCCTGAGACCCTGGTCTAAATGGCTGGGAGCTTCTAGGATAGGGTGGAGGGCTTGTGGAAGACAGCAGAGCAGAGCAGAGTGACTCTTGACAGTCTGGGGAAGGAGGCAGCCAGGCTTTAGGTATGCTTTGGGGACAGGAGCCTCAGGGAAAGGACATAGATTTTTTTTCCTAAAGGTTTAGGAGTCGAGCAGCCACCACCAGGACCTGGGGGTGAAGGCTCTGACTGGTACTGTCTAAGTAGGCGGAACCAGCCTCAGGAGGGAAACAGCTGCAAGGTGAGAGGGTTAGAACCATTGCCCATCCATCTCTGAAGTTGCCTCAGGGTCACTGTTCATGAGGGAGCCTGCTGGAGGCCAGTGTGGCCACATGGCATAGGACAGACAGACAGACAGACAGACACTGGTGTGAACATCGACCTAGAAGGGCAGGCACCAATGGTCTCCTTAGCTCTGGACAGGCAGGCTGAGCCTGTTTGGCTTCTGGCAAGAGTTTCCCTGAGTGACACTGGGTGGGTGAGCCACAGGAGCTGTGCTGGGGTGGCTTTTCTGCATAGCCATTGGTGGCCGCTGAGGTGAAGGCTTTGCATTCAGGGAGGCAGGGCTGAAGGGCAAGTCAGTGGCCCCAAAGACCTGTGAGAGTGGGCTCTGACCTGCCACCATCGGCGGCCCTAGAAAGCTTTGGCCCAGACTCCTGTTGAGCATTTCAGATTAGAGCCGGGCCATACCTGTGACACGTCCTCGGCCCCCAGGCTGAGCTTCTGATGAGCCTGTCACACCCCCTCACTTTAAGCACAGGACACTGAGTTCCTAAGATGACAGGTCATGTACTGTAGACGCTCTCTGTCAAACACAGTGTAGCTAGAGGTCCAGGCTGGTGACAGCATTCTGAGTTCTAACGAGAACTGCTAGCCCCTTGGCCCCACCAATGACAAGCCTAGCGTCCTTCATGGGCTGAGATTCCCATGTGTAAGAAGACTCCATCGGGGCTGTGACACTTGTGAGGTGAGCACTTGGATACCCTGACCCCTCCCAAACCAGGCCAGGTGCTAAGTAAGCTTGGGCCCTGTGCCAGATGGCCCCTTTGAGGAACTACCAGACTGTCCAGGAGTCACCATGAATCTCCGGGAATTAGACAGAGAGCCCGGGCTCCAAGCCCTGTCATGGTCTGTGACCAGGATGATAAGAAGGGATCTCTGTATGGCTGCCAGGTTGAGCTCAGGCAAGAGGGGATATTAAGAACTGGGGTCAGGGTCTGTGTGCCCATGTGACCTCTGGCCTTGGGAGTGGAATTCTCCAGGGCCACAGAGTTCAATAAAAGGACCCCACAGCCTAGCCACAGCCTAGCCCCAAAGCTGTGGCTCCCTACTCTTTCAGGGCTTCCTGGCCTGCTGTGAAGGGTTGTAAATTATTCAGAAGAGCTCAGCTCTCTCTGGTGCCTCAGTGAAGGAGGAAGGGTGCCATCCCTACCCGTGGGAAACTCGATCCTGCCCAGGGAGACTGTGGGTAAGCATGGGCCATGGTGCTGACAGGTCACAGCAACTCTGGAGGGCCAGGCAGCTTTGGGAAGGGCCTGTGAACACCGGTTGTGCCCCAGTGAACACCGGTTATGACTTGGGGCACTGCACAGAGCTTGCCGGTGCAGGAACGCGCTGCACTCTTTTTCTAGTCTACCCCAGTTCATTGAACTGAATCTTTCCAGAAGCAGAAGTTGCCATTGAACACCTCCCTCTTTCTCCTCTCAGTACCCCACAGAAAGGAGACCCCCTAATCTGAGAGTCCTGGGGGCTATGCCTAGGAGTGAGGGAGACGGGTGGGCTGACAGTCCTCCTGGATAAGGACACAAGTGGCACACTGTACATATAATGTCTGCAACCCCACCTGGGGCAACTGAAAAGCCTCGAGGGGCTGGCAGACATCTTTGCTTCTAACAGGGTTCGTGAGTCCAACCGCCCCGCCCCACCCCATCCCACGTGCGTTTGCCAAGTCTGCTTTGGGCTGCTGGAGGAGGGCCTGGGCTTTGCCCTGACTTTGAGCTTTGAGACTGGAGAGAGGGGAAGGACCTGGGGTCTTTCTCTCAGGCTCCTGAGCCCTTATCATCTTTGGACAGTGTCCTACATGTCTCTCTGTGTCTTTTCTTTCTGTTGGATCCCATAACTAATGAAGCTGCAGGCTTTATCTTCCTCGCCGTGTGTGCCCAGTGCCTCCCACGCAGTTGCGCCTTTGTTTGATGACTGATGAGGAGACTGGAATCCTGGGTCTATGCCTGGTGACAGGTTACTTACTGCCTGTGACTCTAGATGGAACTTCTCTTCTTCATCTCCCTGTGCCCATTTGGCAAGTGCACACACTCTACCTGAGAGGCAGAGGCCATGGTGGGCACAGAGCTCCCGGCCTGGCTGCCTCTTTTCACATATACACTCACTCACCAAAATGGGTCTAAACTCTTTGCCCAGTTGAGGGAGACAGGAAAGGCCTCTCCTGGACAATACATGAGTAAGAAGGGATCAGCACGATGGGCAGTGGTGGTGCACGCCTTTAATCCTAGAGGAGGTAGAAGCAGGTAGATTTCTGAGTTCGAGGCCAGTGTTGTCTACAGAGTGAGTTCCAGGACAGCCAAGGCTATACAGAGAAACCCTGTCTCGAAAAAACAAAACAAAACAAAAAAAAAAAAAAAAAAGTAAAGAAGGGATCAGCAGCGCAGAGCTCCGCTGTGAGGGCCTGGCCGCCACAGAGCTACGCTGTGGGGTGGGGTCGTGGCGCGTGGCCACCGCTGCGGGCATCATTGATAATTCCTTGTGTCTGGTGGAGGTTGGGAGAGAGGCAAGCAAGGGCTGGAAATGTGTATAGATTGTTTCCATTGCTGAGACAAACTACCTAACAAAAGCAACTAGCAGGATTTGACCTGTAGTTTAAGAGGAGATATAGTCTGTTCCTGGGGACCAGGGTGGGGATGGGGTGGGGAAAGAGGCAGGCAAGTCAGTAGGAACCTGAGGTGACATGTTCATAGTCAGGAAGCAGAGAGTTGAATGTGCTCAGCTGGTTCCCCACTTTCTTCCAATTTCCTCTTCAGTTAAATCTCTCTGTAACTGTCCTCACATCTCGCCCGAGGTGTCTCGTAGGTGATTCTAAATCCAGTCAACCCGACAATGAAGATGAGCCAGCCTTGCTGGTGGATTAGGATGCGGGGGGGGGGGGGGCGCTTTTCCTCTGTGAGCCAAGCTCTTAGCATAAATAGGACTTGGGATTGACAGGCACCTTGTGTGAGGAGCCTTCCTGACCTCCCTTAGGGCAGATATTCCTGGCAGCAGAAGAGTAAGACGTTTTACCCCTTGGGGACTAGAGAGATGGCTCAGTGGTTAAGAGCACTCACTGTTCTTCCAAAGGGCCTGAGTTCAATTCCCGGCACCCACATGGCAGCCTATAGCTGTCTGATCTTGTCCTCTGGTGTGCAGATATATACATACATACAAAGTTCCCAAATACATCAGTAAATAAACCTTTAAAAATTTTGACCTTTTGACCATAGCCTGCCTGATCACTCCTTGTTTTTTGTTTTGTTTTGTTTTGTTTTGTGGCAGCGCTAGCTGTACACTGGTATAAATTTGAACAGATTTCTAAGAAACCCTCAGAAATAGACTACATTCCTTTTTCTGCCAGAGTGGCTTCCATAATCATTCTTTGTTCAAATCACCTTTTATTCCCCAGGAGGAAAACTACAAACTACTTATGATCTAAGATCATTGCTTATAGCAGCAGGATAGCTTGTAGCAGAGTTTTCAAACTCCCAAGTTTAGGGTCCAGGAGAGTAGTGGAGCTGGGGAGATGGCTCAGTGGTTAAGAGCACTGGCTGCTCTTGCAGAGGGCCTGAGTTCAGTTCCCAGCATCCACATGATGGCTCTCAGCCACCCATAGTTCAAGTTCCAGTGTATCTGGCGCCCTCTCCTGCCCTCTATGGGTACCTGCATGCATGTGGTGCACATATAAATATTTGGGCCCTCACTTATACACATAAAATAAAAATAATAAACCTTATAAGAGAAAGGAGGGGGTAGAGAGATGGCTCAGTGTTTAAGAGCACTGACTGCTCTTCCAGAGGTCCTGAGTTCAATTCCCAGCAACCACATGGTGGCTCACAACCATCTGTAGTGGGATCTCATGCCCACTTCTGATAGTTCTGATGACAGATACAGTGTATTCATATAAATAAATAAAAAGAGAGAGAGAGAGAGAGATTTTAGTGTGACTTAGTGACTCGGTGGTCAAATGTTTGCCCTGCGTGCATGAAACCCTGGCTTGCATCCCCAGCACCATATAAAGGGAGTGGTGGTCCAGGCCCGTGACCCCAGGATCTAAGTTCCAAGGGCCATCCTTTGCTACACTGCAAGTTCTAGGTCAACCTGGAGTACACGAAACCCTGTCTCAGAAGAAGCAAGAGAGAGCTTGTCCTTTCCCAACATGGCTTACGTGGAGGTGGGATGGGAACATTTAGAGTTTCAGAAACCGTTCTGTGCACAAATGAATGGGTAGGTGGCAAAGAAGCAGGTGCTGGGAAGGACAGACACACACACACACACACACACACACACACACAGAGAGAGAGAGAGAGAGAGAGAGAGAGAGAGAGGAAGAGAGAGAGAGAGAGAGAGAGAGAGAGAGAGGAAGAGAGAGAGAGAGAGAGAGAGAGAGAGAGAGAGAGAGAGAGAGAGAGAGAGACTAGCCTGCCATGTGTTGGCAGGACCATGGGTCCTGGCTCATCTTGTCAGACAAAGAAGAGCCATCTCTTTTTTTTTTTAAGATTTATTTATTATATGTAAGTACACTGTAGCTGTCCTCAGATACTCCAAGAAGAGGGCATCAGATTTCGTTACGGATGGTTGTGAGCCACCATGTGGTTGCTGGGATTTGAACTCAGGATCTTCGGAAGAGCAGTCAGTGCTCTTAACCACTGAGCCATCTCGCCAGCCCCAAGAAGAGCCATCTCAACCATAGGTCTGAGAATCCAAAAAGGGACACTGTGACCCAGCTTGAGGGAGGTGGGACATGCACCTGGTTCTCCTCGGCCCTTGTCCTGCTCCTCAGCCCATGTATATCTGAGCTCACTGGTAAAGGGGTTCCTGAGAGAGAGGCCTGTGTGAAGAGGAGGGAGACAGAGAGACAAGAAAGGTGTGAAAATGAACACGGCACAGCTGCAGCTGCGCTCTCTCTCTCTCTCTCTCTCTCTCTCTCTCTCTCACACACTCAGGCTCACATCGTAGCTTTGTCTATTTCGTATCAAATGATCTTAGCCCTCCCTGCCTTTGTGCCCTCATTTGAGAAAGGGGAAACAGTGCTAAAATTCTCCCTCAAGACCGTAAAAAGGATCAGATGAGAAAGAATATGAAACTCGGTAATTGCTGGACTTGGGGAGTAACTATTCAATTAAAGAAGCTATTTTCAGTCAATAATCGTTTTTTAAAGTTAATGCAGGGGCTCTCCATGTAGCTTTGGCTGGCCCAGAACTCGCGCTGTAGACCAGGCTGGGCTCTTTCCTTAGAGCCTTTCATAGCGTTGTCATTTTTCTTCAGTGAGTCTAGGGGAACCTGCATTTCTCTAACCTCTATATGAAGCAAGACAAGAACTGGCTGCCCCCTTTCTAGTGGCCCATCAGCAGAGTCGCCCCACGCTCTGGGCCTCCCACCCCTCAATCGCAGTCTTGGGGGCAGAAGTTGACATGCTGGTGATAATGGGGACTTTTACTCTGTGCCAAGGCTCTGCTGGGAGTGACAGCTAGCAGCTGGCGGGAGGATGTGGGTACCAATGCCTTCTGCTGCCCAGCTCCTTCTAGGTTCTGGATACTCCTAGATGGTGGCTACCTGCCAACTAGAAGGTGCTGAAATGGCAAGGCTCACAGTGAGTCCAGCTTTCTTTGTTGTGTAAACTGCCTCTCCCACCCTGAAAACCCAGCAAGTCCTAGGGGTCTCCCCACTTGACTTTCAATCCCCAGGACCCCAGCACTCACTGTGCCTTGGGTACAGAAGGGGAGATTGAGGGGGGGTGAATAATTCAGGCTGCTGAGTGTCGGTCATGAAATATTCAGCAGGCTGTTCCCGACACACCAGTGTGTGGGGGCGAGGATGGCGCTGGGATTGTAGGCTAGAGCCATGAACCATCAGGGTTCTGAGAGAGAGAGAGAGAGAGAGAGAGAGAGAGAGAGAGAGAGAGGAAGGAAGGAAGGAAGGAAGGAAGGAAGGAAGGAAGGAAGGAGTGTGGCTGATGGCTAGGTCTTTTGCCTGCCCTGTATTGTCCAGGCAAGACCTGGTTTTTATTTTATTTTCCATTTCACTTTAGTTTAGGGTTTTCGATATGGAGTTTTACCGTGTAGTTCAGAGTCTCAGCGATCTTCCTGTCACAGACTTCCAGGTGCTGGAATGATAGAAGTGTGTGCCAAGATGCTTGGTCTGTCCCTGTGTGCACGTGTGTGTGAGTGTGTGTGTGCGTGTGCGTGTTGCTGAGTCTGGAACCCAGAACATTTCACATGCTAGGAAGACACTGTAATGCTGAGGACACCCCCAGACCTCACTTTGCTCTTGACATAGGTGACATGCTGAAAGACAACCTGTCCTGGTACCTGTTTGCCCCCAGACATCTAAAGAGCCAGATTCAACATGAGATCAGCAAGCGACAGCCTTGTGTCAGGGGTCAGAGAAGGATCCCCAAGGAGTCAAGAGACAAGCAAAGGGGTCAGAGGGGGATACAACCTGGGAGAGAGGCTTCAGCTCAGGCCTGTAGGTAGAGAAGAGGGGCTGCTGGGGGGATGGTGGGTAAGGAGAGGAAGGCATGCTTGTTTTGGTAGGAGCGGGGACCTAACTCATGTTGCAGTGACAAGGAGATGGTACATAGCCAAATAGAGGAGGAGGGACAAGCTCCTCATGGACGAATGAGGAGCTTGACGGGCCTGATTGACACTCTGGATGTTTTTAGCTAGGGAGAATAATTTTCGGTGGGAATATGAATGACTGAAGAGCCCTGTGATGTCAAGGCTAATCAGCATGGACCTACAGATTTGAATGGGCAGGTGATGGGTCGGGAGTAGCTTATGGCTCCACCCAGTGTCCGTTCTTGGTAACTGCACCCTGGACAGTCCAAACCTGCACCAGCCTAGTGGCCCAGGCAGATTCAGTACTCTCTAATTTCATCCCCACTCAGGTGTGGTACCAGAGCTGGGCTGGGGAAGCAAGGATAAGGACTAGTAACAAGCCAAAGCTAGAACATAATGGGATGCCACCTGCTCTTCCCACGTCACTATCTGCGTACCTACTGTGAGTCACATTCTGTAGTCTGTACTTGGCAAACGCTAGAATGCCACTTGATGTCCATCTGAAGTCTGGATTTAACTGGGCATGCTGCGTTTTAGCTGGAAACCTCTGGCTCTGCCTTCTAGGAAATCAGTTTCCTGGGCGAGGCCCAGGCTAGTAGTAGTTATAGAAAATCAAGCCTACCAGGCTATCAAAGGAGCTGGCCCAAGGCTGGAGAGGTCTCCCAATGGTATGAGGAGAAAGGACAGGTAGGTTTCAGGGGGGTGTGTCCTGAGTCTTAGGAGGAAAGAATGGAGCATTCCAAATGGGGAGACACCTGAGTTCAGACAGTGATCGTGGGGGCACACCGCGATCGCTAGTGTGGCTGAAGGTGGAAGAAACCAGGTAATCATGTCCTTATAGACACCAACTAAAAGGTGGGTCTAAGGCTTGTGAGATAGTACAAAGGGTAAGGGTGTTTGCTGTGCTCGCATCTAAGTGCGATGCCCTAAGTTCCATCTCCAGGTTGAAGGAGATGACTCCCCAAAGCTGTCGTCTGACTGCCTTATGCCATGCCCCCCATAAATAAATAAATAAATAAATAAACAAATAAATAAACAAACAAATAAACATATGTTATGGTAAAAGAGTCTATTTTCTTTTTTTTGTTGTTTTTGTTTGTTTTTGGTTTTGTTTTTTTCGAGACAGGGTTTCTCAGTATAGCCCTGGCTGTCCTGGAACTCTCTTTGTAGACCAGGCTGGCCTCGAACTCAGAAATCTGCCTGCCTCTGCTTCCCAAGTGCTGGGATTAAAGGCATGTGTCACCACTGCCTGGCAAAGAGTCTATTTTCCAATAAAAGGAAAAATAAAATCAAT
Source organism: Mus musculus (assembly GCF_000001635.26). Taxonomy (NCBI): domain Eukaryota; kingdom Metazoa; phylum Chordata; class Mammalia; order Rodentia; family Muridae; genus Mus; species Mus musculus. The sequence continues at coordinate 152,139,609 of NC_000070.6, read as the reverse complement.
AAAAGGTAAGTAAATATAATGAAAAATAAATCTTAGTTAGGCATGACGATGCCTGCCTTTAATACCAACACTCAAGAGTCAGAGGCAAGCAGATCTTTGTGAGTTTGAGGCCAGCCTACTTAGTGAAGGATAACCAGGGCTACATAAAAAGACCTTTTCTAAAAAATTTTTTTAAAAAACAATAATAAGGAGGGGCAGAGTGGAGAAACACGCTGAGGGACAGCATTATAGAACTGAGCCAAAGATCTCGGACAACCTGTGACAAAGCCTCTTTGTTACCTGCCACTTTCAGCACTCCAGAGAGCCAAGCTAAAGGTTGAAGGAGTTTTTTGACGAGAGTGCAGCGGGCATCTAGAGCCCACACTGGGTGTTGCCTATTCACAGGGGAGTGAATGCCCAAACCAACAACGGTGCCACGCCCCTGTACCTGGCGTGCCAGGAGGGCCACCTGGAAGTGACGAAGTACCTTGTGCAGGAGTGCAGTGCAGATCCGCACCTGCGCGCCCAAGACGGCATGACACCCCTACATGCCGCAGCACAGATGGGCCACAACCCAGTCTTGGTGTGGCTGGTGAGCTGAGGACCACAGGGCGGTACAGCCCTGGGAGTGGGCGGGGCCTGCTGGGACTGAGGCGGGGCCAGGAGGGGGACCCAGCGCAAGCCCCGCCCTCTGCCCCGCCCCTCCCTACAGGTGAGCTTTGCAGACGTTAGCTTTTCAGAGCAGGACCACGACGGCGCCACGGCCATGCACTTTGCTGCCAGTCGCGGCCACACCAAAGTGCTCAGCTGGCTCCTGCTGCACGGGGCAGAGATCTCGCAGGACCTGTGGGGCGGAACCCCGCTGCATGACGCTGCTGAGAACGGGGAACTGGAGGTCAGGGCGGCCCGAGAGGGGCGGGGCTGGAAAGTGGGCGAAGGCGTGGTTGGGGCGGGGCCGGAGACTGGGACGCTGTCGCCCTCTGGCGGCCCAGCGATGTCCTCGCAGCTTCTCTGAAGTGCTGGACATGGAGGGACCCACCTCTCCTCCTCGTGCTTCGCCCTCTTACAGTGCTGCCAGATCCTCGCGGTGAACGGCGCTGGGCTGGACGTCCGCGACCACGATGGGTACACCGCTGCCGACCTGGCAGAGTTCAATGGCCACACCCACTGTTCCCGCTACCTACGTACGGTGCAAACCCTGGTATGACCCACAAGTGGCTGGTGTGGAGTCTCTCACCCTTCTCACCATTTAACCCCAAGAATCAGTGTCTTGCCCTTGTACCAAGGAGAAAGGTGAAGTTCAGAGATATGATGCCTCTTGCCTGAGGGGGGGGGGGGGCGCGCATGAGGACAGGCAGCAGCCAAGAGACACAGATCACTGGAGTCAACCAAGTTGATCTTTCACCCACCCACATGTATTATCTGACTTAAATCTTACAGAACCTCTTGTAGGGTATGGTCGTGGTCTCATTTCACAGACAGGTATAACCTCCTCTCTCTTTCTTTCTCTCTTTCTCTTCCTCTCTTTCTCTTTCCTTCTCTTTCTCTTTCTCTCTCTTCCTCTCTTTCTCTTTCCTTCTCTCTCTTTCTCTTTTTCTCTTTCTCTTTCCTTTTCTCTCTCTTTCTCTTTCTTCCTCTTTTTCTTTCTCTTTCCCTCTTTCTTTCTCTTTCTCTTTCTCTCTTTCTCCCCCCCCCCCCAAGTTGAACCTAGGGTCTCGGGAGTGCTGATAAAATGTTGTACCATCAAGCTACACTTCCAGGTCTCTCCCCATTTGCCTTTTATTTTATTTTATTTTTTTAACTTTTTTTTTAGATTTATTTATTTATTATATGTAAGTACACTGTAGCTGACTTCAGACAATTCAGAAGAGGGCGTCAGATCTTGTCACAGATGGTTGTGAGCCACCATGTGGTTGCTGGGATTTGAACTCCAGACCTTCGGAAAAGCAGTCGGGTGCTCTTACCCACTGAGCCATCTCACCAGCCCCCCCCCATTTGCCTTTTAAATTGACTTTTAGATAAGAACTTGCTAAGTTGCCCAGACTGTCCTCGAACTTGTGTCTCTCCTCCTGCAAGTAGCTAGGATTACAGCCATGCAGCACAGCACCCGACAGGAGCCACCTGTCTTGACTGGTACACATCTGCTCACTTTGTAGTTGCCTCAAAACTAAAACATGATATATGCTTGTAAATTATCTTGCTATATGTTTTACAAAGTCACAAGATGACCCAGTAAGACTCAGGCTCCGGTGAATGTGTCCCCAAGTCCAGGGCCCTGTCCCAGATAATTCAACGCTCACCTTGAGGCAGTAATAGAAAAGGAAAAAGATGGGTCTCACAGCCCCTCTCAGAGGGATGCTATCTCCAGGGCCCAGCCCAGCCATGAGGAAGTCTTCCAGATGAAGCCGGAGGAAAGAAGGCCAATAGGCTTGCTCTGCTTGCTAGTGTGTAGGTGATCCTGGCTGGGTTGTGAACAGTACAGCAGGGCCTAGGGGTCAAGCAAGCTGAAAGGTTAGGAGATGAACTTCCAGAGAGGGTCTCCCAGAGTCAGGGCCCCAAGAGCCTGCCCGGCTCCAGCTCCTGATGCTGAGCCAGTCATAAGCCACTGTTGAATTCTGACACTGGTAAGCTCTCTGGCCTGGGCTCCACAGGTGTGACCTAGTTCATCTTTGCCTATGATTGGCACTTCATGATTAAGGCATGTATTAGGTGGCATGCAGTGGTCTGTCACCAACTTTCAACACCTTTGCAAACACTGTTACTCCTACTTACAGATGAAGCAATTCAGGCGCAGAAGATACTGGTTCATAATCTCATAGCACAGTAAGGATGGGAAAGTAAAGGTATTATTCCAGGATCCAAAGTCTGTGCCCTGTGTTCCAGCTTCCATAGGCTACAGAAGTCAGGGCAGAGTCCCAGTGCTGCCCCCTAGTGCCAATCAAGAAAAGAGCAACTGCAGGTTGTCTCTCTCCCCCCCGCCCCCACTCTTCCAGCCCCCCCCAAAGTCATCTTCTGGGGCTCCCTTTCCTACAGGGTAGACAACAGGGCCTGGAGTCCTTGAAGTGAATGGGATAGGCAGCAGGATCTGGCCCCCTCACCCAGGCAGGCTCAGCAGCAGCAATGACAGATCCAAGCCACCAAGGTAGCTGGCCCAGAAAAGGCAAACACTAATTACAGAGCCAATAAGCATGGCTGCTGAGCCGTTACCTGGTGCCAGCCTGCTTCCCTCTCCCAGGGGGCCTGTGACACTTCTCAGGCAGGGAGGGGCAAGGGGCAGGGAGGAGTAGCTGTGGGCAGGAGGCTATAGAGAGGAGGAGGAGGAGCAGGCTTGCCGGTAGCAGGGACAGCATGGGCAATGTAAGTGGCCCCTCACCCTGACCTGCTCCCAGCAGGAGAGGCAGGCCTACACTCAGAGGCCCGACTGGTGGGAGGGAGGATGAAAGACCTGGCAGCCTCAGCAGGCACATCCCATCTAGGGCCCAGCCTTTCCCCGCAGCACCATCAGGAGGTGCACTGGCATTGGGTAGGCAGCTGGCAGCTCAAGCAAGTTAGGTTGCAGCCAGGCAATGGAAGTTAAATGTATCCTTCCTCCTCCTCCAGTAGACAGCCCTAGGGTCCTTTGCCCACAGATGCATAGGAGACAAAGCCTTCTGCCCTCTGATTAGAGGGGAGTGACAGGTGCAGGGCTGCATCCCTTTGGGGTGCAGGCCAGACCCTCCTTCACAAGTGTCTTGAGCCTGGGGAGAGCCAGCTGGGCATTTCTCTGAGGCCTGAAGTGCAAGTGGAAGTGTCTGCTCTTGACTCCTGACCTAGGAAGAAGTGGAAATGGTGCAGAAGTCAGGAAGTGCCTCAGCTGGTTGCTCAGGGAGGACTCTGAATAGGAGTCTGGATAGGCCTGGCCTGGAAGTTATCCCCACAGGACGCTGGAGCCCAAAACTTCCCTCCTTTTCCCTCAGAGCTTGGAACACCGAGTCTTGTCCCGGGATCAATCCATGGACCTGGAGGCAAAGCAGCTGGACTCGGGTATGTCCTCGCCCAACACCACCATGTCGGTCCAGCCAATGACCTTTGACCTGGGCTCGCCTACTAGCACGTTCTCCAACTATGACTCCTGCTCCTCCAGTCACTCCAGCAGCAAGGGGCAGCGATCGAATCGAGGTGAGTGGATGGAAGGAGGAGGAGGAGTGTGGGGAACTGAGTCAAAGCCAGGGCCATTCCGTCCATCTGTCTGTCTGTCTGTATCAGTCAATGTCTTAACATGGAGAGGGGATGCACTTGAACTTGTCCATCCCAATAAGACCCTGCCACAAAGCCTGCATGTGTCCAACACATGACTCGGTGATCTCGGTGCTAAGCTACCAAACTCAAAGGTGCACATGTGGACAGGTGTGCAGAGTATACACGTAAGCATGCACAAGCACACGTACACACTTATGCCAAAAATATGCACACTTATACCTATATTACACAAACAGAAGGCCACCATTTCCCTATTACAAACATGGCCACCCACACCCAAAGTCACTCAGTCCAACACAGACACAAGTAAGTATAGGGTTAAAGACACACATAACATCCAGGCAGTGGTGGCGCACGCCTTTAATCCCAGCACATGGGAGGCAGAGTCAGGCGGATTTCTGAGTTCGAGGCCAGCCTGGTCTACAGAATGAGTTCCAGGACAGCCAGGGCTATACAGAGAAACTCTGTCTGAGAAAAAAAAAGAAAAAGAAAAAGAAAGAAAAGAAAAGAAAAAAAAAGAAAAACTTAAAATAAAACAAAAAACAAACAAAAGACACACATAACAAAAGCCTTCCCACAGAGTCAGGCCTGTGGGTACACATTGACCACACCCTGAACAGGAGTCCAACCACCTGCAGCTGCAGTGTCTGCTTCCCACCACTAGGTGCCCCAGAGAGCTGCCTGAGTGCAGCCACCCAGACTCCTGACCCACCTAGCCCCTGCCAGGTGGTCCTCCTCCACAGGACCCAGCAACCCAAAACCTACTAAAGTATCCCCTAGAAACCTGGGAGCATCACCCTCCTGCCTACTGGGGAGGCCACTGCAAGCCATACCAAGCAGGCCCCAGTTTGCCTTGCTGCTGGATAAGCTGTTTGCAGTTGAGACAGCTTGGATCTGGGGTGCATTCTGCAGACTTCAACATTTGTTCTTCTGGCTCACCCCCCTCCCAGGGATTCCAGGTGCAAGAGCTGCAGACTTACAGAGCTACATGGACATGCTGAACCCAGAGAAGAGCTTGCCTCGGGGCAAGCTAGGGAAGCCTTCCCCGCCACCACCTCCACCACCACCACCACCAAGCTTCCCGCCACCCCCACCACCCACAGGCACCCAGCCGCCCCCACCTCCACCAGGCTACCCAGCTCCCAATCCCCCTGTGGGACTGCATCTGAATAACATTTACATGCAGACCAAGAACAAGCTTCGCCATGTGGAGGTGGACTCGCTCAAGGAGGTAGGTAGAAAGCTTGCCCTGTTGACTAGCAGTAGGACTGGGCTGACTGGGAACTGGGCCGATGGGGACCTGGCCTGGTTGACTTGTGGTCATAAATGGGGCTTCCTGGGCCCAGGGTAAGTTTGAGAACTGAAGGTCCTAGCAAGGTCCATGATAGCTCAGGGCTGACCATTGGAAATGGTATAGGGGAGAAAGTCACCATTATAGTCAACTCTAAGGAGCTGAGGTTGAAGGAACAGAGACAGTCAGGCCTCCTGAGGAGCTGTGGTAGGTACATCCTGCACAGAGTGTCAGGGCTATCCTGGAGTTAGCAGAAAAGGAAGGCATACAGATATTGTGAATACTTACAGTGCAGAGCTCAGTTAGGGAAAAGCACCCTAAAACGGACACTTGAACCGGGCGTGGTGGCGCACGCCTTTAATCCCAGCACTTGAGAGGCAGGGGCAGGCAGATTTCTGAGTTCGAGGCCAGCCTGGTCTACAGAGTGAGTTCCAGGACAGCCAGGGCTACACAGAGAAACCCTGTCTTGAAAAACCAAAGGGGGAAAAAAAAGGACCCTTGAGTCAGATCATGGTGGCACATGCCTTTAATCCCAGCTCTGGGGAGGTAGAGGCAAGGCCAGCCTGCTTTACAGAGTGAGTTCCTGGACAGCCAGGGCTACACAGAGGAGAGAGGAGAGACCCTCTCCAAAACCAAACCAAACAAAGTAATAAACGGAAAGGAAGGTGATACGTGGAGTATCTTCCTCAGGCGAGGCACTGCAGTTTGACTGGAAGGTGAGGCCCAGACAGTGCTGAAGACAACATTGTGCACTAGTACATCCTGCTGTCTGCTGACAGGCTAGCTAGGAGCAGAGGCTGAGGCGGCCTCCCCCCAACCCCCCCCCCAGAAAAGGGTTTCTCAGTGATACGCCCCTCCCACTCTGTAACCCTTGGGTGGATCCAGGAGGAGTCCCCGTGTAAGAATAAGGAAACCCCTTGGAAGGGGTGGATCAGTGTGAGGGACTAGAAGAACATCCGAGGCCTTCGGACTTTTGGCTAAAGCTGAGGAGCAGACGATGGTCAGATGTGATAGCAGGGTGACCCAAAGCAGGGCTGGACAGAAGGAGAGGTGAGGGGACAGCCCAAGACCACGGGTGGCCAGGTGTAGGGTGACAAACCCATAAAGCCTTGCCAGAGCCCAGACCTTGCAATTCTCTCCCCAGCCCAAGGTGGAGCTGAACGATCAGTTTGCACAGGTGAGCCAGGTCACAAGGCCATGGGGCGGAGGCGACATGGGAGGGACAGGCTTCACAGGGACTCTGCACCACCCTTTTACTACTGCCCTTCCGTACACCAAGCTCGCCCAGAAGATTTTTTTTCTTCTGGAGGAAAGAAAAGTCGGACAGAAATTCTTGGGGTGGTAGAGGCTATCCCGCGTTCGAAGCCTGGCATAGCATATGGGGCTTGCCTCAAGCCCTGCTCACTCCCCACCACTGCGCCTGAGTGCCAGGACTTCCCTATGCCCCTCTGTGGTGTGTTCATGCAGAAGTGCAGGCGCTAATAGGCTCCACAAAGGGCCCTTTGTGTGTAGTTGCATCCCTTGCCCCCTCAGGCATGGGTGACTAAACTGTCCGTTAGAACTGGGTTGAGGGGTGTACACCTCTACGGCTCTAGTGGGTGCCGAAGGGGCTGGCTGACCCAGAAAACAAATCTGGCGTGTCGTGTTTCCTGTCACGTGAACCTTGACCAGTGGGGACGGGGGTCTGAGGCCACAGTAGAGACGCAGGAGCGTGGGTCAGGGTAAGGGACAGCCCCCACCTGGTCATTTGGTCTTTGGCCACACCACCTCTTCTCCCTCTCCCAGTGCAGGCCTTAGCGGGGAGCAACGGAGCGAGAAGTGGTTTTGTCACCCGAGCCCACCCGGCCACACTTGAAACTTGAGGCCTGGGCCCGGGTGCGGTGTCGTTTACATGGTTAGCGATGGGTTCCAGATGCGGGAGGGAAAGGCCAGGGCGCGACCTGGAATGGAGGGGTGGGTGGACAAAAACGAAGAGTTTCACTATCCGAGGTCAGGCCCTCTTGCTATCCGGGCAAATGACTGAGGGCGGGGAGGATGAAGATAGGGTACTCAGGACGAGAGGCAAAAGGAGTGCACGGGGCGGAGTCGCCCCTGGCTGGTGGCAGAGTCGTGGGGCTCCGTGACATCCGTGCCTGCTTGGGGGTTAAGCCTGGGATTGGCGGACCCTGGGTGATGTCAGGCCGACTGAGCTCATAGGCGGGCAGCGTGCGGGCCGGGCTGTAACCTGAGAGGAAGGATCAGGTAACGCAGGTGTCGGGTCCGTGCCGCCCCCGCCGCCAGGTGCACAGCGGGGGCCACCGGAACAGTCGCAGGTAGGAGCAGCCCCAGGCTGTGGGCCCCGTGAGCAAGCAGAAGCGTCCCTGGGTACTAGCTCTAGATAGGGGCCCCTCCAGGCCGCGACCCCCGACAGAAAGGCTTCTAGGCGCCCCGTGCGCTCACGCGCGGCTGGCGGAGCAGCTAGTAGGGTGCAGCCGAGCCCTTCGGGCGGGCTAAGTGGGAGCTGTTCCAGCGCAGGCTCCCCCTGGCGTCCAGGCTGGGCCACCCCGCCCTTGGGTCCGCCCCTTCTGGCCTCAGTAGGGGCCCCTGTGCCCTTGGACCTAACCCAGACCCCTCCCTGTGAGCCGGCCCTTTCGCCAAAGTCTCCTCGCCCCCTGCCCCATCCGGCACGGAGAACTGGAGGGCCTAGAGACGCGGCCAGCTGCGGCCCCCGACGGCCACTGGCCGCGAGCCCCCCAGGCAAAGAGCCGGGAGGGAGGCGCGAGAGGCATTCGAGCCAAAAGCATCGTCCGCCACTGTCTTCCCTCAGCCGAGCTCGGGCGACGGCCACTCGGGGCTACACAGGCAGGACTCCGGGCTGCTCAGGCAGGATTCGGAGCTGCTGCACAGGCAGGAGCTGCTCAGGCACAGCACCGGACTGCGCAGGCAGGACTCCGACCGCAAACAGCGCTCGTTCAGTAAACAGCCCAGCACGGGGGACTACTACCGCCAGCTGGGCCGCAGCCCGGGGGAGCCGCTGGCCGCACGCCCGGGCATGGCCCACAGCGAGGAGGTGCGTGTCCACCAGCCCGCACTCGCGGGCTGCTCGGGACCGAGCCCCGTCCCACGCCCCTCACTCTCCGGCCCCTCTGCTCCCCCGCAGGCGGCGCTGCTCCCCGGGAACCACGTGCACAACGGCTGCTCAGCGGACTCCAAAGCGTCCAGGGAGCTGCCGCCGCCACCGCCGCCGCCGCCGCTGCCCGAGGCCCTGAGTTCGCCGCCGCCCGCCCCACCTCTGCCCATCGAGGGCGCGGGCGCAGCCTGCGGGCAGCGTCGTTCCTCGTCTTCTACTGGCAGTGAGTAGGGGCGGGATGCGGGGTGGGGGCGGCGCCAGCTGCAAAGGGGGAGGGAAACTAGAGACCGCCCCCTCCCCAGCTGCGACGCCCCTGGTCCTTCTTCTGGCTCTTTTTTCCAGACCCTACCCTGTTGGTGACAAGGGGAGGAAAGTTTTGAGTTGCTTCCATCCCACGGCAGGACTGGGCTGAGTGTGGCTTTCGGCGAGGCACCTGCCCACTCTGGGCGGCCTTCTCTTTCTTTAGTTAGGGCGAGCCTCCCGGCTCTAGTGGCTGAAGTTTCTGAGCCACCTGCGGGAGGGACCGAGTGCTCCTTTCTTCCTCCTGTGCCCTGCATCTTCAGTCACCTCCCAACCTCTAACTCTTGGTCCTTCGAGCTAAGCACACCCTCTGAGCTTCTCTCAGCCTTGACAGGACTCTTACTGATCAGCTGTGCTTGGCTGGGGAAGACAAAGTCCCAGAAACCATCACACCTTCCTTTCCATAGGCTCTGTGTGTGTGTGTGTGTGTGTGTGTGTGTGTGTGTGTGTGTGGTGATGGTGAGGTGATTGTGGAAGATAACTCAGGCCCCCCTCCAGCATGCTAGGTACACTCTCCACCACTGGGCTTCGCATCCTTGCTTACAAGTTAAACTGGAGACCTGGATTGCTGGACACTGCTTTCTGCCAGGGATCCTGGAAAGTTCTGGTTCTCCCATCCTAATGAGGCAGGCTTCGGTGTGGAAACCATACTGGGTGGCTCCAGCCCAAGCTTTGTATTTCTCTGACCAGGCCCAGAGCAGCTCCTGTGGAGCCTGTGGTAGCCTGTCCACTCCCGGCTGAGCCTCAGAAAAACCCTCCTCAGTCCCGTCCCGTCCCCCCCAACTTGACAGAGATCTCCTTCCTCTGCAGACAATACTAGGGACAAAAGGAAAAATAGACTCTGGCTGCTTCAGCCAAACCCAGCAAGATGGCCTCTCTTAGAGGACCACCTTTGTGGGGCCCCACAGTGGCCTGAGCCAGGGTCACAAGGGCAGGCGAGCTCCACCCCTCTTCTCCCCCTCCTGCCCTCCCTGGCCCTCTTTGCTGTCCCTGATTCACCCCAACCCCCCCTTCCTCTAACTTCTCTGTCAATTCTCTCCTCTCTGTTCCTAGAAGTGAGAGTCCTGAGACACAGGAAGAGTGAGTAGCTGCCCCGGCTGGCGTGCTCGCGGCTGAGGCTAAGGCGTGGGGTGGGGGAGGTGGCTTGCCCAGAAAATGAGGCAGAATGGGCCTGGGACTGAGGAAAGGGCTTGCTAGGGGCCAGCAGGTGAGAGGACCTGATACCCCGAACGCCCACCCTCGGCATCACAGCATCCGGTGCCTGGCTTCCAGTTTTGCTTAAGTAAATGAGCCGGCTGCACGCTATCCTTCTCTTGGGATGTACTCTGGATGGCCAGCCCTGGTATCTCAGGGCCTTTAGTACTTTATTCCTGCCCAAATGGGGGGGGGGGCAGCAAAGCCCTCCCCGGGTACTCCTCCACCATCCAGTCACCTCTGCCAGCCCTGCTGAAAAATGCAAACTCTGTCCAGGTATTTGCATACCTTTGGGCTTTGGTCTTCCCGTGCCCTCTCCCATGTCCTCAGTAAGCTCCTCCTTCCAAGGTCCCCCAGGGCCACGCAGTTGCTTTGCCATAAATGTGTGCTCCGCTTGCAGTCAGTATGTCTGCTGTCTGTCTGTGGGTGTGGGCCCAGGGAGGGTCCAGCTGGGTGGCACACCAGGGTCCTGAGTCTTATGGCCTTGGAGGCTCCAGCTGGCTCAGTCCAAGGGTCACTGGCTTTGCTGATGAAGGGAGAGGGCCCTAGGGAGACTCCGCCCTTGTGGGGCTGAGCCAGAAAACCTGGGACAAAGGTTGGGTGGCTAGCCGGGTCCGTGCTTTGGAGCTGGGCAGTTGATGGTGGGCAGACATCTGCTGGAGTCCCCAGGGCTGGCCCAAGAGCCACCATGAACTCCCAGGGGCCTCTAGGTGGGGGCCATATACCCAGTGAGTAAGACCTGGTCGGGTCACCGTGGACTGGGCGCTGATGGCCCACCTTTGGGTGTCCTGGAAGCTACCTTCGGTATCCCAGGATCTGGAGAGCTTCCTCTGGGCCCAAAGGTGGGCCCCACCCATCTGGTTTGGAGAGGGGGTCTCGGGGGCAGGAGGGAGATGTGAATGGTACCCCTTTCCTCAAATGAGTGCTTCTTCTCCTGTGGGCAGGCACCAAATCTTTCAACATGATGTCCCCAACGGGTGATAACTCAGAGCTTCTGGCTGAGATAAAGGCGGGCAAGAGCCTGAAGCCGACACCGCAGAGCAAGGGGCTGACAACCGTGTTCTCAGGCAGTGGGCAGCCAGCCTCCCAGGTAGGCACTGGCCGAGTGCCCCGCCCGGGCTCCCAGTGCCTGCCCAGTGCTCAGCCCTACTGCTTCTCCCGGCAGCCTGAGTCACCGCAGCCTCTGGTGTCACCTGCGCCATCTCGGACTCGGAGCCCCACCCCGCCAGCCTCTGGGTCTCAGCCACTGCTCAATGGCAGTGTGGTGCCGGCACCACCTGCCACCCCGGCACCTGGAGTCCATCTGGATGTGGAGGCCCTCATTCCCACTCTTGATGAGCAGGGCCGGCCCATCCCGGAGTGGAAGCGCCAGGTGATGGTCCGCAAGCTGCAGCAGAAGATGCAGGAGGAAGAGGAGCAGCGGAGGAAGGTGGGTGGGGCAGGGCTTCCCAGACAGCCCTGGGGTCTGCACTAAACCTACACCCTGTTCCCCATGTCACCTTGAGGCCTTTCTTGACCCTTTGACCTCCAGCAAAGCCCGTTAACCCTGGAGGAAAGCAGGAATATAGGCTACCTACCCTACGTATACTGGCCTCAGCCCTTCTACTGTTAGCGGTCCCTTGGAGTGAGCTGTCAGTGTTTATCAAACTCTAATGCCTTCAAGTCACTAGAGGCCTTATTAAAGAATATTTTGTGTTTTGGGGGGCAAAGGTTGAGATTCTGCATTTTTAACAAGCTCCTGGGTGGATCCACGCGGAGTGGCCAAAAGAGGCCTTGCATTCAGACTGATGTGAGCTCTGTCCTGGTTCAGCCACTCTGCTGCTGAGACTTGTTCAGCCTTAATTCCCACATCTGTAAGATGATTCAGTCATCCAACAAATGTTCCCCGACTGCTGTGAACTGTACTGAGGTTGTGTCCTCTGAGGGTTCACAATGAATATAGCAATGCTTGCTATCAAGGTGGCTGTAGAGGGTGTGTGTGTGTGTGTGTGTGTGTGTGTACAAGCAAGTAAGTGTCCCTAAGATGTGAGACTGACAACTTGGAGTGGGTCAGGAACACAGCAGACTTAGGCACCAATCAACCAACCGGTTGACAGTTATGGGTTGGGGTGGTGACAGGGTAGAGGGTGGTGATGTTGTAGCACAAGGTGAGATGGGAATGGGAGGAACACAAGAGGGCATTGGGAAGAGTGTGCGGTGAGGAGAAAGGCGGCAAGAAGGATGGGTTGGTCAAGCAGTGACAGCGGATGTGTCTCTGGGGTGACACCTTAGTGTGTGGTGGCTAGTGCGAGTCAGGATACACATGTTTGGGCTGGCTGCTTGGAAGGGATTAGGTCCCTGTGCAAGCTGGGGGCAGTTCACTGGGGAAGTAGGTGGTAGAGGGAGAAGGAGATAGAGAGAAACGGGGGGGGGGGGGGGGGGGGCTTTCATCTGGGCACGTGAAGCATTGAAAGCTGGACTAGGCCTGACCTGGACCACAGAAAGCCTGAGAAAGGCTCTGTGATCTGGTGACAGGTGAGGAGCGCCGGGGCCTGCCTTGGAAATAGCAGGCTGTGGATCAGTTAAGAGAAGGCCTTTATGCCTCTCTCAGTTTCAACGCCTTTCGCATGTTCTTTGGGTGGTGTAATGAGCGACCAAGCCAGGCGTGGAGACCCGGTCTGCAAGCCTGCTTTCCCTGCCTCAGGCAGCACCGCAGCCCCAGCCAGTGCCCTCTACCAGCAACCAAAGTGACCACTGCTCAGAATCGGGAGCCGGAAGCCTTACTGCAGTACAATCTCCCCGCCAGCCAGGCGGCCAGTCCTTGCAAATGCAGCCCAACGGAGCCATTACACCACCCAGGACTAGCAAAAGGTCGCGGCTCTGCTGCGGGAGATGGGCCAGAGGGAGACGCGCCCCCTCCCCTCTTTTGTCTTCCCCCCCGCATTAGCTAACTGCAGCCAGCTCCTGTTGCTATCCCCCGGAGGGCTGGAGGTACTCCCGCGAACACAACGCCATCCTCGGGCCTTTTGGCGAGCTCATGACTGAGGCCGACATCCTCCGCATCGAACAGCAAATTGAGAACCTGCAGGTGCTGCATAAGGCAAAGAAACTGGAGGCTCGCCTGGAGCAGCTAGAACTGGAGTTAGAGCAGCTGCTACCGATTTCGGCCGCTTTGTCGGCTCCGCGCTTCACCGTCGACCCACGCCGCATGCACGGCCGCGCGGCCAACCTGCCTGCCTGGTGCAGCAAGATCTCCACGCTGCTCAAGAGCATGGCCACGCTGCTGGCCGCGCTGGGCGGCCGGCCGGCGCATCTGGCGGAGCTGCTAGCTGCAGACACTGGCCAACCGCTGCCGCCGCTGCCAGACGCACCCTCAAGGCCTGGACCACTCTGCTTGGGACGTTCTCATTCGCTCAGTTGGTGCCGGGAAGCCGTGGCACGGGAGATCCTTGAATGTGGCGTCTCGGTGCAGGACCTACGCGCTGCGTACGAACAACGCACCCAGGGCGCAGCGCCCACGCACAGCCTGCGCCGCAAGCTCCCTCAGCCCGCCAGCACCCTGGACCGGGAGCCCATCCTCGAGGAGAACTACGTGGCAATCAGTTCCAGTGAGCCAAGAGCCGCCATCGCAAATGGCCTGTGGGCCACAGAGGAGCCCCCGGACTCTCTGGACTCATCGGAGCCGTGGCACCAGGAGGAAGCTCTTCCGGAGCCTGAGCAGTTAGCTAGCAGGCCGCCGCTCTCCACCGAGCTGCCTGGCGTCCAGGATTATATCGACATGCGCAAGGAGCGCATTGTCTATCTCTTTCTGGAGCACTGGCGCAAGTGGACCTTCCAAGGACCCGGGCGTCATGCCCAAGCGCGCCTGCGTAGATTGCTGCCCCGGGTTGTGGCCTCTGGCGCCGGTCCCCTCCCAGAGGCAGAAGACATTCTCCAGCAGCAACCAGCAGTTGAGGACTCGGACCGTGGCCCTGAAGAGCGGCTGCTACAGTTGCTAAAGCAGCGACAGGTGGTGGGCAAACTGCTGGGCCACTGGAGGAGCCTGCTAAGGCAGGTGCCAGCGCGCCAGGCTCCTGGCTCCGAGCTTACCCATGGTCTGTACTGGCCCGAGCACTTCCTGCCACCCTTGGACGGCGGCGCTCCGAGGAGCTACGACAGTCTCACTCTGGATCTTTTCATGTTAGGCTACTTTCAGCTGCTGGAAATGGGTCTGAGCCGAGAGGAACGGAAATTCCGTCACCTACTGTGCTACGAGATGTTTGACCGTCTGGGCAGCCATCCGTGGGAGCTTATCCGCCAGTTCCACCGGGCAGTGCTTGAGGAGGTAGAGGCTGGTACGCGTAGCTGGGACGATGGCTTCGAAGACCTCAGGCGCCAATTCTTCGGAGACAGCCCGGAACCTGAGCCGGCTCCAGAAGAGACTCGAGAGGAAGAGGAAGAAGGGGAGGAGAAAGAGCAAGACCAGGAGGAAGAGAAGGAGGAAGAGAAGGAGAAACTGGAGGAGGAGGAGGAGGAGGAGGAAGAGAAGAGAGAGGATGAGAAAGACAGGGAGAAGAAAGGGGAGGAGGATGAGAAAGAGGATAGAGAGAAGAGAGAGGAGCCCACCGAAGAAGAATCCGCTCCATCACAGGGCTCGCCAGAGGACCAGACAGAAGACCCAACCCCTGCGCCACCGCCACTGCCTCCCGCTGCACCTCCCCCAACCTCAAACCTGCCTAGTTCAGAACCCCCAACTGAAGAGCCCTTGGAGCTGGTGTCTGAGATGGGCGAATTCAGTAATGAGGCCATTTGCCGCTATATTGACCGCAGCTTCTCCTTTTGGAAGGAGAAGGAGGCAGAACTCTTTGACATTTGACAGCAAATGTAGAGTTTAGTTTTGTCCCTGGATGCCTGTCTGACATCGAGAGGCCAGAATCAGACAGAAAGACGGGTTTTTTGTTTTTTGTTTTTTTTAGAAGTCTGCTTCTTTGGGACCTTTGAGGTCCCTAGGAGGGAGGAAGTGAGGCATTCGTTCATGAGCTTGAGGGGGCAGGGCAGGTGTTTCTCTCTGTGAAGCCAGACAGCAGAAGCTTTCTGAGTTAAGGGACTCTGGGTTCCCTGAGGCAGTGGGCTTCCATCTCACCATCTCTGGGGTTTGCTACCTCCGTGGTCACCTGTGGAATGTTCTGTGTGATGTGTGATGTGCACAGACCCCCCTTCTCTTCTGTAACATCGAAGGAATAAAACACTGTTGTAGGCTGTGTTGCTACCCCTCTCCCCATGTCATTATAGCCTCATAGTTGTGAAACATCCCAGTGCCACTAAGAAGCGAGCAAGCGTGGGTCAGTGGGTCCCCCACAGGGGAGACAGAGGCAGCCTGGTCTTCCTGAGCTGAGCACATATGTGGTCCAAGCCTACATCTGCCCAGAAACGTGGAGCCATCTGGGCACCTGCTTTGTGGGAAATCAGGACCCAGCTACTTTTCTGTCTTCGCTTTTACCTCCTCTGATCTATGTGGCTCCACCTGTAGCAAACTGGTTAGGGTCACTGGGGAGCAGGAGGTCCCGCCTACATAGTCTGTCACCAAGATTGCACCGTAGGAGGCCATTAAAAAGGGGTCTTTCCTTGCAAAGACATCTATGTTCTGCTGTCCCTGAATTCTGCACATCCCCTGGGTTGGGTTTGCAGGCCTTCCAACCTGGGAATCTCGGGCCAAGCTGGTCCTGAAGCTGTGGTCATGTTTTAGGAGGAAGAGGAGGAGGCCCGGCTCGCCAGCCTGCCTGCCTGGAGACGAGACATTCTTCGGAAGAAGCTGGAGGAGGAGAGGTGAGTGGAGGAGACTGCTTGGAATCCTGTCTTGACTGTCTCGGAGGGTGTGAGGCCATCTAACACTGTCTCTTTCTCTCTCCAGGGAGCAGAAGCGGTAAGTATGGTCCTGGCCCAAACCTGCCGCCTCTTCCCACGCCCAGCCCCGGAGGTTTGTCCCCTTGCTTCGTCAACCACTCCATTACTTCAGACCTGCTACCATGACCTTTCAGCTCCCAATAATGACACACACCCTTAATTATTTAGCGCCTGTCCCTCAAAGCCTGGCTCTGACGCTCTGATTACATTCTTAAGTTACCTAGACCCCATCTCAGTAGCCTAGCATTTCACCAAGTGGGTTAGCACATCCCTGTAACCCCTTGGTGGGTGGAGGCGGGAGGATCAGGAGTTCATGATCATCCATGGCTCACGGTCACCTCACAGTTAACCCGACCTATGTGTGACCTTATCTCAAAAAACAAAACAAAAAGCCCTTACCCTTTCTATCCTACAGTGCTGGGGTTTTTTCCTTCTAATTTATGTGTATGTCTGTGTGGCTAGGAGCAGATGAGTGCAGGCCTGTGGAGGTCAGAGGTATCAGATCCTAGAGCTGGAGTGGTTATGAGCCACCCAATGTGGGTGCTGGGGATCGAACTTGTATCCTCTGGAAGAATAGTGTACAGTCTTAACAGCTGAGCCATCTCTCCAGTGCCAAGGACAATTCCAGGACCGATAAACTCGATCACCCATGTATTCCTTTCTACTTAGTTTCTGCATATCAGAATCTAACCTGGTGCTGTCAGACAGAAATATAGTGTGCCCACATATGTAATTTTAAAGATTTGTTTATTTATTTGTTTATTTATTTATTTATTTATTTATTTATTTATTTTATGCATGTGAGTACACTGTCGCTGTCTTCAGTCACACCAGAAGAGGGCATCAGATCCCATTACAGATGGTTGTGAGCCACCATGTGGTTGCTGGAAATTGAACTCAGGACCTCTGGAAGAGCAGCCAGTGCCCTTAACGGCTGAGCCATATCTCTAGCCCACATATATAGTTTTAAATTTTGTAGTAGCCCACACTGAGAAAAATTTAAAAGATACAGGTAACTTTAATTTTAATACTTTTAACCCAGTGTATGAAAACTATTATTTCAGCATTTCAATGTGAACAGCCCTGATGAGCTGGGGGAATGGCTCAGTCGGTAGTGTGCTGGCCTAGCGTGCTGGGAGCCCTAGGTTCAGTCTCTAGTATTGCAGAAATCTGGAGTCGTGGGGCTAGAGGGATAGTCCAGTGGTTAAAAAACACTGCTCTTAGCCGGGCATGGTGGCACACGCCTTTAATCCCAGCACTTGGGAGGCAGAGGCAGGCGGATTTCTGAGTTTGAGGCCAGCTTGGTCTACAAAGTGAGTTCCAGGACAGCCAGGGCTATACAGAGAAACCCTGTCTCAAAAAACAAACAAACAAACAAACAAACAACCCAAAAAACAACACTGCTCTTTAGAGGACTAAGGTTCAACTCCCCGGCAGCCATAGGCAGCTCAAAACCACCAGTAACTCCAGTTCTAAAGGATCCATTGGGCTCCTTAGGTACCCGGCATATATGTGGCATACAAACGTGCAAGCAGGCAAGACACCCACACCCATTCAACTAAATGAAACCGAAGACAAAGGAGTCAGAACAAAACCCTGGAGTGGTGGCTCCAGTGTGTAATTCCAGCAAGCAGGAGGGTCAGTTCAAAGTCAGCCAACACAGAAAGCTTGAAGCTAGCCTGCAATACGTCAAGACCCCTCCCCCACCTCCCTCTCTCTCTCATACATCACATCATATACAGGAGATTTTTGCCTTAAAATTTTTTAGTTTTCAAAATATGTGCACACCAATTTGAACATTTTTGATTGTTCCATGACCAAATATGATTAGTGCCAACTCCGTCGCCAGGGCAGATCTACCCTTATGCTTTTTCAGAGTTGGGAATCAAACCTTGAGTATTGTAGGCAAGCACTCTGCCACAGAGCAATACTCCCAGTCCCTAGCCTTATGTCCAGAGCACCTGATCCTAGCAAGCTCCATAGCCTGTCCCCCAGTGATGAGACCCCGCAGCACCTCAACCCTGGGCATTTAGATTGACAGCTTCCTAACAATTCAGGTCCTGTCTCCAATGACAGGTCTCCTGTCATGGATCCCGCGAACTCTGTAACATTTAATCCTCACCCAGGGCCACCTAATGACCCAGCATCTCTTACCAGTAACATTCTTCTACAAAATAGTCCGATTTCAGCCCCCACTTATCTTTCTGAGTATCCCTCTAACTCCAATATGACGTCATGAAAACCCTCGGTCCTAGGCAGTGTAGGACCTGTCCTCATTAGCTAGCTCCCTCCCTCCCATTGTCATCCCGGTGTCTGGGCCGCCCCAGTATCTGGGCCCAGGCATCGCTGAGTTTTGCCACCCATAAACAGAAAAGAGGAGGAGCGGCAAAAGCTGGAGGAAATACAGAGGGCGAAAGAACAGTCGGAGAAGCTGCGGACACTAGGCTACGACGAAGCCAAGCTCGCGCCCTGGCAGCGACAGGTCATCTTGAAGAAGGGGGAGATCCCTAAGTAATAGGAGTCTCTCGGCTTCTTGCGTGTAGCCTCACAAGTTCTGAGAGATGGGGAGCGGCCCCCAGCCCCCGCCCCATCCTGTCAGGTTGGTGCGGAAGGGCTAGGATCCTTGCCGCCCTTCCCTTCGGTGCCGGAACCCTCCCAATTCCCCTCCCTGGCCCCACATCCCCAACCCTGCTGCTGGAGTGCTCTCGCAAACCCCTGCTGTCGCCTGGAAAAAAGTGCCCAAGCTGCTGACGCAAAAAGAAAAAAAAAAAGAAAGAAAGATGCTGCTCATTTGCATGCTCACTTACATATATTTGCATGTTCACTGACCCAGCCTGAGCTCTCCCCAGCCTCGTGGGTGGTGACTTTTCCTGCAGGGCGCACGCCCTGCTGCAGCCCCCTCCCCCGCAGCCCGGAACCCACATTGCCGGCGCATCCTGGGTGGAGGCAGACCCCGAGCTCGGGGAAGGGGTTTTCCTGCCTTCACGACCCAGATCTGTGCTGGCCAAAGTCGCTGCGTTTCTCATCCCCAGCGAGGGTTTCCTCTCAGTCATTTGTTTACCAGAAAGGATGAAACTTGCCTGTTGGGGCGGAGCTGTCGCTCCTGAGGGGCCCCACCTTTACATCCCATCCCCACCTCACCCCTGCCCCAATTAAGCCTTCCAAGTCCCCAGCCAGGACCATAGCTCCCCTGACCCTTTCACTGCCCCAGTGGTGTAAGTGGAGGGCCAGGGACCCTGCAATTGTACCTGCTCCTCATCCTATCCCCCACCCGCTTCCTTCCCCCATTAAACCTCTATCCGCCAGCTGTGGCTCTCATTCACTCTCACTCGCCGTCCTACTGACTTTCTCCTTCTGAAGCCACTGTGTAGTGGCAGACACGGGAGGCGCTAATGTGGGAGCCCAGGAAGACACTGTTTTCCACTGTGTGCCTCAGTTCCCGAGGCGTCAGGACTCCCAGCCCACTCAGAGCCTGGGGAAACAGAACCAGAGAGCCCTTAACTCCCACTGAAATACCAAGCAGCTGCTTTTCTTACGAAATTTAATACCAAGTCCAAACTCGGGCTAATTAACAGCTGAGCAACCAATCACTTGGCCCCTTCTGGTATTTCTCCATGACGCTTCCCTTAGCAGGAGCTCCGTGCTGCAGATAAGCAAAAGTGAGGCAGCCAGCCCTGCTACGCAGGACCACGGCAGGGGGTTAGTAATTGACATAAAATGTCTACACGCATAAGTAACAATACTTAAGGCTCCTTCAAGGGTCACTAGGGTGTCAAAGTGGCTGATGGACCTTCCATCACGGGCCACGCTGCAGGCGGCTGCGCAGGTCCTCGGCACAGCCTTCCAGACCCATGCGCTCCAGAGCCGCATAGATGGCACCGAGGCCTGCAGGCTGCTGCTGACGCCAGCGCTTGAGCATCTCATACTGCTGGTCTCGGAAGCGGCAGATTTCCACCTCCACGGCTTCAATTTCCGCTTCCCGCAGCCCCAGCGTGCGCACGAACTCCTTCCACCTTCGTGCTGGGACCGCATCCATCACATCGTAGAGCTGCGGGCCAGGCTGGAGCACAGCAGCCGGAGAGCCCGCAGGGGGCGCTGGCGAGAGCGGAGATGCCAGAGGAGTTCCTGAGGTGGGGTCAGAGATGTGAGGATACTTTCCAACAGAGGACCTAATGGACCTCTTTAGGCAGGACAGCTACCACCCATGAGGACAGGGAGTCGAACATGAAACAAGTGTCCCACCTTGAACTTGGGAAGAGAGGGTCAAGCCTAAAACCATTATGCTCCCTTACCAAGAGTTCTGTTTGGCAGCTGATCCCAGGGTTGTGAGGCCTGTCCGCAGACCACCTCCTGAGTCTGGGATAAGCCAGGGGTCCAGTTGTTGCCTACCAACTGGACAGTGGTACAGATTTTCCCAGTACTGCTTGGAGGTGCCAGGAGGGTGTGGGCGCTGTCTGAGGCTGAGAGATGGGCAGTCTGGAAGGTGGGAGGCACCAAGTCAGCCAGTCATGTGTATCTAGAAAGGCCCCTTTGCTGGTCTTTCTGGCTAGGGGTGGCCATTCCCTGGCTCAGGTAGCAAGATCACCTCCCATAGGCTCTCTCTACAGACACACACACACACACACACACACACACCTCTGTGGCCCAGCAGGAGGGCTACTGTGTTTGGCAGTCTATCTCCCAACCCCTTGGAGGTGTTCATCCCTTTGAATGTCAGGCCTGGAGTACTTGTCTGACTCCCAGAGATGGTAGCTTGAGAGCCAGTGCTGGGGATGGTCCTTTCCAGTGACAGCCCTCAGCACATTTGTCTGTTAGGTCTAACCTGTGCTAGCAATCATGCTGAGCACAGGGGATTGCAACTCTCCTCGTCGTTAGAGCCAGGATCCTTCCCAGGACTGAGCTAATTACCTGTGGTGAGGCCAGGGTCTCCGTCCCAGCTGTGTCTGCTAATGGAGACAGAGAGGGCCCAGTCAGCATCCAGGCAAGTGCTAGTCCAGCAACTCTTGACTTCTTCTGCTCCTTACACTCCTTCCCTCAGTTTCCCCTTCTGCATCAAGTTACGGGGGCTCTAGACACCACCCATCCTTACCCCAGGCTTCTTTGTAATGCATGCATGTAGTACATGCCTGGACTTACCAGTGACCACGGCCTTACAAGGCTGCCATCGACAATATGCACAGATCAGGATAGCCCCAAAAAGGAACGCGACTCCTAGAAGCACCTGGACCCAAAACACTGACAAAGCAGTACCTGGTGAGAGCCGGCTACCAGCCACCCCGCCCCACGCTGGCCCACCCCAGCCTTCCCACCAGAACCTCCAGATTATCACCTACTCTGCTTCCAGCCACAGACAGCAGTGCAAGCCTTAGGGCAAACGCTGCTGAAGCCCCTGCAAAGGAGTAAGGCGGGGCTGAAGGCTCCCCAGGACTGCCCGATACCTTCCCCATCAGAACGCTCCCTAAGTATTGCTGAAAAGCCACTTAGGTCACTAATAACCGTCACCATTCCATCTGTAGGTCCTGGGTAGTGGTCCTCGCACCTAGAGTCAGTGTCTGGGAAGCAGGGGATACTCAGGGGCTTGGGTATCCTTTCCCCTTATTGCAGTCCCACGTTCAGAGGGTAAACCTGAAATCTTTCAACTTGCCAAGGGCTAGCTGCAAAGCCAGTCTTAGCTGAAGTTTCAAAGCTCTATCAGTGTAAGCAAATAAACGGTAAGTCTACTCTAAATATGGGAGTGGAAGGGATAGGGATAATATCTGCTCTTTTATGTATCCGCGTAACCCTTTACCGTTCTGCTTGCCTGAAACGCCCCTTCCATGGCAGAGCCAAGCTGCCCCACCCACATCTTTTCCCACCTCTAAACCTGCAGCACCCATTTCCCCAGGTCTCCACCCAGCTCCCAGCCTCCCCTCCCTCCAGCCCAGCACAGCCAGTAAGTTACGTGGGGCAGGACGTGCAGTCATTGCCACGTATATAGAAGCCAGGCAGGCAGGGCCCTGCAGACCAAAAGATGGTTTGTGTCAGGACAGGAGAGAAAGGAGCTGAAACAAAAGGCCTCAGAGATAGACAGCCCAGCCTAGAGTGAGTACTCACGGGGGGTTGGAGCCTCATGGACTGGTGTTGTAGCCCCGCATGGGACACAAGAGAAAGGTGAGCTTTTCCCACATGGCTCGGTGGAGCAGTCAACACACCAGCCTGACTGGCAGCCACAGTGGGTGTCCGACTTTGCCGAGCAGTTCTCAAGGGTCACTTGAAGGGCTGTGAGGGGTGCGGAGATGTGGGAACATGGATGTGTCAGAGCTACTGACTGCCACAAAGCAGCAGGGGACAACCTCCTTGAGAGCATGGCACTGGCTAGCCCCACAGGGAGAAGTAGGCTGCTCATGGTTGACCAGAGGCCGAGGCATGTGAAGACAGGAAGTCCACAAGGGAAAGGAGAAAGGCACACTACGTGGTGTGGTGGTGGTGGACTGAACACAGAGGCCTCTCCAAGACAACCGTCTGAAAAGCTGTGGCCATGGCCTGTTCTCAAGAGCCTGTCCCCTGAGCTCTAGGCAACCACCCCCTTACCCTCTTCATCACAGACTTGGCAGCGGGTACAGTCAGTCTTAAAGTGGTTGTCTCTGGTCAAGAAGGTGTCCGAGGGACAGGGAAGGCAGGTGGAGTTGCCACAGGGTTCTGCGCAGGGGGCCTTCATGTAGTGTCCTGTGGCACACAGGCAAGGGCTAGGGTCAACCGCTCCTGGAACCTTCCTGCCTGCACCTGCTTTTCCTCCCTCTCTTCCTCATCACCTGCCCATTGCCACCCAGCCTCCCTGGGCCCCATCCCCAGCCTGTCTCACCCTCCCTGACCCTCACTCGGCATACCCTCTTTTTCCCCTGCCTCGCTTCCTTTACCGTTCCAGCCACTTACCCTTTGGGCAGCCCCTGCAACAAAACGGGCCATACCTCTTCTGGGACTCACTGGCACAGTCACACCTGCCAGACATGCCGCCCTGGCCCTGGCCACCAAGCAGCAGCAGCAGCAGCAGCAGCAGTGGTAGGAACAGAGGCTGGAGAACACGTGCAGTTGACCCTGGTGTGGCTGCCCCAGGAGGTGACCTCTCCCTCCTAGGCAGCTCCTCCATTTCTGAAGCCCTAGCATTTGCCCGAGTAAGCTCAGTTCTCAGGCTCCTGGGCAGAACAGGGTTAGGGGACTGGGATCAGCTTCCCTCTCACTGTCTACAAAACCAGCTTGTGTACAGCAGAGGAGGCCCCCTGCCAGCAGCCTCTGGCCCATTTCCCCTCCACGCAGCCATGCCTTCTGAGAAGTGGAGGCCCCCAGACCCCTTTCCCCGGGAGCTTGTGCTTCCTCTCAGCGGAAGGGCGCGCCCGAGCCTCTAACTAGGTCGCCGGTGAAGACTACCCAGCCCGCAGGGAGGTCGGAGTTGAGAGGCTCCCCCAGACCCTCCCCGGAGGCTTTGTTCCAGGGCTACAGGTCAGGTTCTGGACAGTTTCCTGGCCTCCCGGCGACCCCACTCACCTCCACCACGCAGCCCCGCAGCAGCCGTGCCTCCATTGCGGTCTGTACCGCCTGGGCCCTTGTGAGTGCGGCTCTGGTCGGTCGCGTAACCCGGGGCTTCCCCACCAGCTCAGCCCCTATGTTCCTAGACTAGAGCTAGCCTGCCTGCCCGCCCGCCCCCGCGCCATCCAGAACAACTCCCCTCGGGGGATGGCTAGGGTAGGGTCTGCCGCTCTTCCGAAGCTGAGGGGCTATGTCCCTCTACGTGACGGGGCCCCTCGCCGCTGGTGTGGTGCACACTACATACTGGAAGCAGGCACAGGCTTTGACTAAGCCCAGTAGGTTGCACCCTGATCCCACGCTGGGTCTAGCTCCAGCCCTGAGAACCACTGCTTAGAGTCCAGAGCCAGGGGCTTTTCCCTGGGTCTCAAGTACTTGGGGTAGGGTGGGGCAACCTAGGTAGGACACCTACATCTCCCAGGTATGGGTGCTGGGGGTGCTGGAATGGACGAGCCTTGAATTCTAAGGAATACCCTGTACATTCTAAGATTCTGTTAGACTCAGCAAGGACAGGGCCAGGTAATAGTGGCTTTCAGGCTGTCTTGGGATGTTGGCCTTTATCTTCCACAGGGGCCCCATTACAGCTGGCAAGACGTAGCCCCGTCCTCCCCCTCCCCCACCGCCCCCTCCAGCCCAGAGGAACAGGGAAGAGAGGGCGTTCCAGAAGCGCATGACTCTTTCCACGGAAGTATATACAAGTCTTTATAGAATAGCCAAACTTAATAAATACGCAGCCTGACAGATCCCAGCCCGCGCCTCGGAGGCCAGCATGACCAGGAAGGACAGGGACTCATTTCATGAATCCTAACGAAGGTGGCATTGAGAGCCAGTGAGCCCAGCCCAGAAAATCAGGGCTGGCAGAGTCAAGAGCAGAGGACAAGAGGCCACCTGGGCAAGAGGGGTGTGTGTGTGTGTGGAGCATTGCAGCCAGGGCCTGGAACTCCACAGGACCCTTCTCTATTCCATCCAGTCTGGCAAAGTGCAAATTGGCCATGAGGTGATGAGGCAACCACCCTGCCTGGCGCTCTGGCACACATGCACACATGAGGAGCTGAGAAGCAGGTGCTGTGACTTCTGGGAGGGAGGCAGGTTCTCTCTGCTGTCCTCAGGCAGTGGTACCCTTGGGGGTCTCCTTGGTCTTCACACACACGAGGCAGCGGTGAAGCAGGTGCTGTATCCCCAGAGGACAGGGCTCTCTACTGTCTCTTATTCAGTGGCACCCTAGGGGTCTCCTGCTCACACCTCCCTGCAAGGGGTGGGAAGAAAGTCCATCTTGGCTGGTGGCAATCACAAAATGGTTCTAGCGAAACCCTCACCTCTGCCACAGCCCTCTCCCCCCTTCACTCCAGCCTGCTAGATACCCCACGCCCGCCCAGCCACTAGAGTGGGTCGAAAGCTCTGCTTCCCATTCAGCCTCCAGAGGCTGATCGTCGCAGACATGGCTGTCACTACCCACTACCCATGCCATCACAGAATCATCTGTCCCTCCCCTGGCCGGGCCACTCACGAGGCAGTGAGCGTGGAGTTGAGCAGCAGGGTGGTCCTGATCCGGTAGAGCTGGGCCAGGGTCAGCTTCCTGTGTTGAGCAGAGACCCCTGAGGGAGGCTCAGACTGCACCCTGGACATAGTCCCAGAAGGCATCTCTCTGCATCTCCTTCGGGCAGAATCTGCAGGTCCCCCCGTCATGTGGCTAGGTCTGTTCTCAGATTCTGACAACTGAGGGCCATGGCAGGGGTCACACATCCCTGGACCATTCCAGCCAGGACCACCTTCCTGAAGGGGGCGCTGAGTCCTAACCCCAGGGGCCACAGAGATCAGGCACAGTTCTGACAGGCTGCGGCTGGGAGCCGGAGGCACGCCACGGGCGGCTGGGGTTCCTGACAGTAATTGTAAGAGGCTAGCCTCCGATTTGGACTTGAGCAGGCGGGGCGGGCGAGGGAGCAGCTGGACAGGAGTGCGACGGCGGAGGCGGGGTGAGGGCTGGGGAGAGGGGGTCTGAGGCACAGGCGCTGGCTCGACCACGGGGTGTGGAGCCACAAAGTCTTGAAGGGAAGTGGGGGACAGGGTGCCATAGGCGGAGTCCATGGAGCAGGAGCGGCCATCCACAGGGCCCAGGGGCAGCAGCTCGCTGGTGGGAGTGACAGAGGAAGCAGTGTTACTGAGAGAAGATTCGTCCGACTGGGAGCTGACGGGACCGCCTTCAAACTCCGGGGAAGACAGTGTCGCCCCAGGCTCTACCACAACCATGGCCAGGGTCTCCGTGGAGCCATCTGAGGTGCTGTGGAGGACAGAAGAGAGTCAGAAAGCCAGATTATCTAAATCAGGGGCTGGAGATATGGCCCAGCGGTTAAGAGCACTGACTGCTCTTCTGAAGGTCCTGAGTTCAAATCCCAGCAACCACATGGTGGCTCACAGCCATCTGTAATGAGATCTGAGATCGGACTCCCTCTTCTGGTGTATCTGAAGACAGCTATAGTGTACTTACATATGATAATAAATCTCTGGGCTGGAGTGAGCCAGGGCTGGATGGAGCAGAGGTCCCGAGTTCAATTCCCAGCAACCATATGATGGCTCACAACCATCTGTACAGCTACAGTGTATTCATATACATAAATACATAAAAATCTTTTAATAAATAATAAAAACCTAAAGCAGCCGGGAGCCCTAGCAGCTCAGAGCTCAGACCTGCCAGTCTCTGTAGCCTGACATCAGTACCCTTTCCTGACCTGTGAAGCCTGTGCACGGTCTGCAGGCAGCCATGTGGAATGGAGCTTGTTGAAAACGGCCCATGTCCAAGCCTGGACGCTAGCAGGAGACAGAGCTATCCTGATACTCCCACTGGGTTCATACCATTCCACCATTCAGAGATCAATCCCTCTGTGTCCTGAGCCAGATGCCTTGGGCTAGGTAGGGAACTTGTCCTGGTGGGCCCGTCTGAATTCTTATTTTGTCCGTGTGACCTGGTCTGGGTCTGTACCCCTGGAGCTCTGGCTTCCAACTTTTGTCAATCCCTCTACCTCCAGCTCCCAAGCTCTGGAATGGGATTATCACCTTGGCTTGCTGGGTAGATGTTATGTCTTTCTTTTCGTCTTCTTTTTCCCCATTTATCTAACTTATTTATTCACTTTATATCCCCATCACCACTCCACCCTCCTCCCATTCTCCCTCACAAGTCCCTCCCTCCATTCTTTTTCTTTTTCCTTTGTTGAGACAAGTTGTTACTTTGTTGCCGGCAAAAACTTGAGGTAATCCTCTTTCCTCAGCATTCAAGTCCTAGGGTTAAAGGTCCGAGGCCCAAGCTTACCCTGCAGTCTTGGGTAAACGTACGGGTCCGAGGCCCAAGCTTACCCTGCAGTCTTGGGTAAACGTACGTACCAGTGCTCAGAGTCGAGGCTGTTGCTGCTCTTTCGAAGGATGGTGGGGGAGCTGGCAGCTGAGGTACCGCTCTCTTCACCCTCCTCCTCCTGCTCATCTTCCTCCTCTTCCAGGCTCTGCAGATGCTGGCTGCCTGGGTGCTCCTGTGCACTGAGCTGTGCACGCAGCTGCTGCAGCTGGTTCTGCAGGTTGAGCGGGCACAGAGTGAGCCACAAGCAACAGAGCCCATCTGCCCCAGACCCCTGTGTCACTCTGCCCTCACCTGTGCGTTGTAAATAGTGTCCACCCAGCTCCGGCACAAGGCCTGGCTGCTGGCCTGGAAAGTGTAGGCCCCCACAGCACTGTGGAATTCATTCAGGTAGATGAGGAGGAAGGAACCTGGTCACAGAAAGGCCGAGTTAGTATTGGCCTGCGCCCATGGTGGCCCCATGACCAGGAGCAGGGGGCCAAAATTCCTTACCAGGGTCCCGAAGTTCCCGGCACACAATCTTGTCCACCAGTAGCGGTGGCCTGATGACCTTCGTCCTCTCTGCTTTCTTCACGGCCTTGGTCACCAAGAGTAGGTCAGTGAAGAGGAAGCAGTACACGTCCATCTGTGGTGGGGAAGCCGGGGTCACAGTCAGCACAGGGGGATCCCAGGGCAGGCACAGACCTTTGTCGTTTTGTTACTAAAGAGTTACTTGCATTTTATTTATTTGCTTAAAAGTGTTTTGTTTTGTTTTTTTAAAGATTTATTTATTTTATGTATGAGAGTACACTGTAGCTATACATGGTTATGAACCTTCATGTGGTTGCTGGGAAGTGAATTTTTAGGAACTCTGCTGGCTCTGGTCAACTGCACTCCTCTCTCTCAGTCCCTGCTTGCTCTGGCCCAAAGATTTATTATTATACATCAAGTACACTGTAGCTGACTTCAGACGCACTAAAAGAGGGCATCAGATCTCATTATGGGTGGTTGTGAGCTACCACATGGTTGCTGGAATTTGAACTCAGGACCTTTGGAAGAGCAGTCAGTGCTCTTACCTGCTGAGCCATCTAGCCAGCCCTTAAAAGTGTTTTTAGCCTTCATTTTTGTGGGTGTGGATGTTTGCCTGTATGTATGTGTTCCATGTCTGGTGCCATGGAGCCAGAGTTACCATGGAGACGTGGAACTGAATCCACGGAGTGCTTGTAACTACTGAGCAATCTCTCTACCTGCTGCATGTCAACTGAGTGCTGCTTTTTTGGTTTGTATGTATGTATTTATGGGGCACACAGGTACCAAACTCAGATCAACAAGACTTGGTGGCATGTGCCACCAGAGCCCAATGGCCCCTGGGAGCTCAGTTTTTGTTCAATACCTTCCTTTCCTATCATGAAAGGATTTTTGTGAAACTTACTTATCTTTTAACAAAGTGTATTAAATAAGTGTACATATGTATTTTACATGTATGGGTAATTTTTGTCTGTATGTACATGTACACACCAGAGTCAGCATTGCACACTTGTGAGGTGTCGTGGGGTGTTGGTAATTGGTTCTAATGATCTGTTTTAATCCAACCCCCTCCAATCGATATTCTGTGTGTCAAAATGCTGAGGGTCCTGGTCTCCAATTGGCTTTTGATCAATAAAGAGCCAATGGCCAATGGCTAGACAGGATGAAAGAGGCGGGAATTTTAGGTTCCTGGGGAAAGAAAGAAGAGAGGATCAGCCATGGACTATGCAGGGAAGGAACAGGAGGGAGTAATGGCTAAAAAATGTAGATGTAAGAAGGAAGCAGCCCCCAGAAGGGAAGGGCTGCCCAGAAGCACCCTGGGCAGCAAAGATAGGGAGTTGCCCACAAGAAGCCAGGGCAGCAAAGATAAAACACAGACTTAGGAGGTGTTAAGTCAGGAATGCCGCAGGGGAGTGTTCGCTTGCAGTGGGGAGGTTTAGACGTGCTCTAATTCACCCCTATGTTGGGGTTGCTGGGACTTGAACTCAGGAGCTGTGGAAGAACAGTGAGTCTCACCCACTGAGCCTCCTCTCCAGCTTTGAGCCTCAAAATTAAAAGATGATTTGTTTTTTTACATCAGAGATACACACTTATGAGCTGTGGTAGCAGAGGCAGACAGACAGAGATCCCTGTGAGTTCAAGGTCAGTCAGGACTGCATGGAGAGACCTTGTCTGAGAAACAAAAGAAAGAAGGAAGGAAAGAGAGATCGATGAGCGAGCAAAAAGATATACACATTCATGATTCATCTTAATGATAATATTTTTTTTTTAAAAAGTAAGTGACCTGGACAGTGGAGGCGCACACCCTTAACTCCAGCACTTGAGAGGCAGAGGCAGGCCTATCACTGAGTTCAAGGTAGCCTGCTCTACAGAGAGAATTCCAAGATAGCCGGGGCTACACAGGGAAACCTGTCTCAGGAAAAAACAAAACAGTAAGAGGTTAGGCATGGTGTCATGTACCTGCAGTCTAAGCACTTGGGAGGCAGAGACAGGAGTCTAAGTAGGGCGTGGTGGTGCACGCAGTTAATCCTAGCACTTGGGAAGCAGAAGGCGGAAGATCTCTATGAGTTTGAGACCAGCCTGTAATATATAGGGAGTTCCAAGCCAGCTAAGGTTGTGTTATAACAACAAAATGAGTTCAAGGCTAGCCTCAACCACACAGTGATTCTGAGGGTCATAAGACTCTATTGCAAAATTTTTTATTAGGTGTTAAATATTTATGAATCTACTATAACTATATACAATAATAAATTATTGAATATTAAGTACTTTATTATCTAATAGAAAAGAGAAAAAAAGTCTGCTAGGAGCGTGCAACCACACTAGAGGGTTTGTTTAGCATTCCCGAGAACCTGGACTCAATCCACCATAAACAAAGAAAGAGAGGTGCTGGAGAGAGGGCTCGGCTGAGCACTGGCTCATCCAGAAGTCCTGAGTTCAATTCCCAGCAACCTCGTAATGGCTCACAGCCATCTGTGATGCCCTCTTCTGGCATGCAGGTGTGCATGCAACAAGAGCACTCATATACATTTAAAAAAAAAAGGGGAAGAAATAGGGCTGGAGAGATGGCTTAGCAGTTAAGAGCACTGACAGCTTTTCCAGAGGTCCTGAGTTCAATTCCTAGCAACCACAAGGTGGTTCACAACCATCTGTAATGGGATCTGATGCCCTCTTCTGGTGTGTCTGAAGACAATGTCAGTGTACTCACATACACTAAATATTTTTTTTTAATAAGAAAGAAATAAAAAAGGAGGTGATGTTAAAAACCACAATTTACAAGTATTTACCTACCAGGTAATAGCAAGATTCTCAATAGCAAGGTCCTGGGGAGCTCTTGGCTTTGCAGAATATATTTTACCCTGTCACCTTCAAGAGCTGTGACCCTGCTACTCTTACTCTGTAAACTGTAGGTGGGCATTCATCCCCCACCGCCCCCACAGCATTGGTCATGGGCTCTTAGGTCACCATGCTAGCTAGTTTGTCAGTCTGACACAAGCTAGAGTCATCGAGGAATAGGGACCCACAACTGAGACAAACACTCGATCAAATTTAGCCTGTAGACAGTCTTTGTGGCATTTCCTTGATTAATGGTTGATGTCAGAGGGCCCAGCCCACCATGGGCAATATAGCTGGTCCTGGGTTGTGTAAGAAAGCAGGCCCAGCAAACCATGAAAAAGCATTTCACTATGGCCTCTGCTTGAGTTCCCGCCTCTGCCATCCTGCCCTGGCTCTCCTCAGGAAAGCCAAAGACATTTTTTCCTACCTAAATTGCTTTTGATCATGGTGTTTTTATCATACCGATGGAAAGCAAACCAGGGCAGTTACCGTGTAACTAACCAGGCAGTTAATGAACCACTGACTGAGGCCCAGGAGAACCTCCGAAAGGAGGGCAATGGAACAAGGCTGTAGGGTGGGTATCCTGGGGTCACCTTGCTATCTTTCCCCTCCTTCATCCTCAGGCTCCCTTCCAGCAGCAGCTGTCGGGTCTCTTCAGGGGAGGTTCCAGGCATGGGTGCTGTCAGGTCCAGATGTAGAAATTCCTTCAGGAGCTTTAGATGGGGGAGGAGATGTCAAAAGTCAGGGCCACAACCTGGAGCCTCCAAGGGAGATCTGCAGCATCTCCCCCACCCCCACCCCGACACCCCAACGCTTCCACGACGCCAGCAATGACTCAGTGCTGGCTCACCTTATCCACCTCGTCGTTGCTGCCCTCCACAACCTCGTAGGCATCGATCCGGCTCACCACCCCCGCCAGGCGCTGCCGCTCCTGCCGCTGCCGCATGCACGTGTTCACGTGGTGTATGAAGCGTTCCACCGAGCTGATCTGAGGATAGGTGATGGGGCTTAGGATCTGGGAGAGATGGAGCCTAGGACATTCTGCTCACATTCAGGTTACCATGGTGACGATGGCTTCCTTGGTGCGGGGATCATCTGTCTTCCTTAGCACCGACTTGAGCAGCAGTGGGTATTTGGTGAGCCGCTGGTGGGGCTTGGCCAGCATGTCACTCAGCTTCAGCCGCTGGCACTGCTGGTGCTTCTCCGCCCACTAAGGGGAATGGAGTGGAGCTCAGTCCTAACCACGCCCCTTTTAGGACCCGCCCACCCAGCTGTGCCGCCCAGTCCTGCATCCAGGCCCTCACCGTGACGTATGCCCGGAACAGATCGTTGTCACGCAGCAGGCCGCGCATGTACTCCATGCAGCCCTCCTCTTCCATACAGTATCGGATGTATGGCTTGAAGAGTGAGCCGAACTGGCCAGCGGCAAACAACAGCACCTGTTACCTCCAGATTCCAGGCGCTTCCCACACCACCCAAGCGAGGAAGCCTTTCCAGCCCTGGGAGTTTTCCCGCTTCTTTGCTCATACCATCTTGAAGCCTTTGAGAAAGTCGCTGGGCTGCAGCAGCGCCCGCGTCCGCCGCGCCTTCTCCAGCACTGGCACCATCACGCTGCCCCACAAGCCGCGGTGTAGCTTGGCGATCTCAGGAATGTTGCTGAACAAGCGCTCAGCCTCAACCTGGGCGTACACAAGTGTGGGTTGGCTCCACCCTGGCCCACCCACTCACTCCTCCTATTTAGCCCCGCTCAAGCCCGTACCTCCCCCACCGCTGCCGCTGCCACTCCAGGCCAGGTACTTAGTATCCGCCCCTCTCCCTCCCCCAGCTAGGCCCCGCCTCTTTCCTAGTACCTCCCCCGCCGCCGCCCCAGGCCAGGTCGCACCTCACACAGGAGCCCCGACTCTTGTAGGTTAAGAAGACAACACAGGAACAGCTGTGGGGGGAGGGGACACTGCAGCAGGGTCGTGTAGGGGTGGTGTCCCGGCCCTGAAGTCCTACCCAGACTCTTAGCCACCCATTCCCCAGAAGGCCCATAAGCACCCCAAAATAAAGAGGGCGTTTGGATCCCCCACACCCAGAAACTCCAACCCACCCATGGCCCAACTGAGAGAGGCTGACTTGTTCCATCAGAAGGACAGCTGGGGAGAATGTCTTCCTAGCACACCTGGAATGCTCTGGGTCACCTCTGTCCTGGCTCAGCCTCTGTCCAGGAAGCCAAGGCCAGGTGGTGTTACTACCCTCCCCAGCTGAGGTCCCCTAAGCTTGAGCCCCTATCTAACTGTCCTGCTTTCAAACACAGCCAGCCAGGTGAAGGCCCAGCTTAGCTGAAGGTTCACACTCTTGGCCTGTGCATGTGAGAAGCAACAGGGCCCTGGGTTCCCACACTCACGTTGGTGATCACACGTAGTTTCCGGATGTAGGAGACTTCTGTGTGGAGGAGTTCCCACACTGCCTCCTGTTGGTGGCACTGCCGCCTGGTCAGCTTCTAGAGGGAGGGTGGTACAGGTTAGCCAGTAGCCAGCCGAGGGAGTGTGGAGACAGTCAGGGAGGGTGAGCAACCAGGCGAGCAACTTCTTCATCTTATCGATAGGAACAAGGAGATCTGGAGAAGGCCACCCTCCCGATCATTTGGGTTGCGACTGTCAAGATATCTGAGATTGGGGGGGGGAGGGTATGGGGGACTTTTGGGATAGCATTGGAAATGTAATTGAGGAAAATATGTAATAAAAAATATTAATTAAAAAAAAAGATATCTGAGATAACACCAGAGTAGGGCCTCCTCCGCCACTAAACCAGTCAAGAGGTGTGTTCTCTTAGCTACTACACCAACCTCATGCCCATCAGTGAGCTCCCTCCAGCTGTCCTCCAGCCTCAGGCCTGAACTCTCTTCATCCTCCTCGTCATCTTCCTCTTCCTCCTCCCAGGAGTCATGGTCAAAGCGCAGCCTCCTGGGCATCCGGGGTAGCCCGAAAAGGCTGTAGGCATGGAGCTTGCTCTCCAGCTGTTCCATCTTGTCTACCTCCTGAGAGGAGATCCAGGGGAAGGGCCAGGGTCAGGGTCAGGGTCTGGGTTAGCTAGTTGCTCTGCCCCAACCAAATCCACGGGGCTCCATACCCGGCTAAAGGCACTGGTGCTCGGGCTGGAGCTGAAGAAGCCGCTGAAGCGACTGGCTGCCCGGTTCTTCCAGCTCTCATTGATGCCACTGCTGGTACCCCCACTGCTGCCAACGGGCAGAGAACAGCTGGAAGGTGCGGGGGGCTCGTGTCCAGGGATGCCTGCCTCTCCCAGGAATTCAGACATGTTCTTGCGACGGCGGCCAGGGGCCTGACCAGAGAGGAATAAACAGTGAAATGCAGCTCACACCAGCCCCACAGCTCCATACCAGGGTTTCGGGAACCCCAGATCTCCCAAGCGGGCAAAAGGGTCTCTGCATCCCTGGCCTAGGGTACCTACCACCTCCCCTGAGACCCAGATGTTCACACGGGTTCACTGGGACTACTGTCCCAGACTACCTGGCTATAAGCAGAAATTGGAAGAAACTCAGTCTCACACACACACACACACACACACACACACACACACAAACACACAACATTCTGTGGCACCTACAGACAGAGCTTCAAAAGGTCCCATTGGGGCTGGAGAGATGGCTCAGCGGTTAAGAGCAAAAAGCACTGGCTGCTCTTGCAGAGGCCCAGAGTTTGGTTCCTATTACCTATGTGGGAACTCACAACTGTCTGTAATAACCCGACTGCTATAGATCTGATGCTCTGTTACAGCTCCCAAGGGGATGGCATGTACAGGTGGTACACGTATATACACTAAAGAAGAGAAAGAAAGAAGACCCAGGTGGCTAGGCGCACACCTGAGCTCAAAGCCTGCCAGGTCTACAGAGAAAGTTCTAGGACAGCCAAAGCTATACAAAGAAACAAACACAAAAAAAAAAACAAAAAAACACCCTGTCTCAACCATCCCCTTCAAACAAAAAAACAAAGCTGGGCATGGTGGCGCACGCCTTTAATCCCAGCACTCGGGAGGCAGAAGCAAATGGATTTCTGAGTTCAAGGCCAGCCTGGTCTACAGAGTGAGTTCCAGGACAGCCAGGGCTGCACAGAGAAAACCTGTCTCGGAAAAAAAACCAAAACCAAAACCAAAACCAAAACCAGAAAACAAACAAACAAAAACCCAAACCCAGGTGTGGTGGTGCCTTTAATCTCGGCTCTGGGAGGCAGAGGCAGAGTCAGGGCTTTGAGGCCCAGCCTCCTCTACACAGATTTTCAGAACTCGCAAGGCTACACAGCAAGACCTTGTCTCAGAAACAAAATAAAACAAAAACAAAAGAAAAGAAAGGAAGAGGAGACAAATGCATGAGACACGCTCCCTCCTACAGGAGGCACATCCTCACTTCCCAGCACAATTGTGCTCATTTTCTGTCCCACAGATAAACACTCCATGGGCCGATTTCCTACTCACTAGACCAGCCCCAATCCTACAACCAGCTCCTGTCATCTTAGAGTTACAGAAAGACTGACATCCTCACAAACCACAACCTTGCAGAAACAATGGAGTCCAGGAGGAGTCTCCCTTGAGGAGGCGCCCGCCTT
The DNA here is from genome assembly GCF_000001635.26 of Mus musculus. Lineage (NCBI taxonomy): Eukaryota > Metazoa > Chordata > Mammalia > Rodentia > Muridae > Mus > Mus musculus. The sequence goes on along the minus strand of NC_000070.6, from coordinate 152,104,786 downwards.
ACCCGCACCCCAACAGGGACCCCTGCTCACCAAGATGTCCAGACTGCTCTCTCGGCGGCTCTGAGGGTCCACACGTTCCGACACAGGGGGCCCAGCCCCACTGGGCCTCAGGGCTGGCAGACTGAGGGACTTGGAATCCTTCACTCCCTGCTCCACCTTGCCCTCGTCCCCCGGCTTGGCTAGGGTGGCGTGTTGGGGGGGACAAGAAGTCCTCAGTGCCCAAGTGTGGGAGACATAGGGCCCTTGTCCTCTCTCCCCCTCCCTGGGAGCCCCACCCTGCCAACACCAACCACAAGTGCCCAGCAGAGACACCTGTATGCTAATGAGCCTGCCCAGGAGCACGGCCAATGGGAACCTGAACCCAGGAAGGGCTCTAGATCCAGGAGGCCCCAACCGTCCCACCCAGACAGTTGCCTGTGGGACCTGTGGCTCTCTGCTCACCTTTGACCCGCAGGTAGTGTCCTCCAAACCTGTAGGCCTCGAAGGTGAGGGACAGGGGTGTGTTGGATTGATCCAGGTAGATGTCTACCTTGCCCAGTGCGATGCCCTTCCTCTCAAACACAGGCAGCAGTACTTCCCTGCACCCCAGGAAGGGATGTGTTTCAGGACAATCGCGTGGCTACCCAGCCCATCCAGACACAGCTCCAGCTGCCTCCCCGATTATAAAGAGAAGCAGTGTGCACAACATCACACACACAGACACCTGTCCCCGAGCTTTGTAAGTCCCTCTCAGGCACAGCTAGACAGCCAGGATTAGAAAACACAGGTGAACCTTGTAATGGTGTGACAGCTACACAGGCCTGAACACCCATAGGAGCGGTGCACAGACGCATGGGAGTGGGCATACATGCACATGGACAGACAGACAGACACACCCCTACAGAGACTGGGAACCCTGACAAAGGAGCTGTCTCTGTCCTTCCCACTTCCTCCTCAAGCCCTACCCCAGTGACTTCTTCTTCATGGCTGGCACAATTTCTGTTTCGATGTCCACGTTCAGGTCGAATTTCAAGGTGAAGCACTCCTTGCTCGGGTCCTGAGAGGACACTGGACTGTTAGCTTCTCCACGGTCACCACGCAGATGAAAATCCCAACTGGGAGGGGAAGGCCAGAGACCTCCCCAGCCATACTCCTAGAGAGGCCCCTGGTGTTCTACCCGCCTGAGCTGAAGGGCAGGGAGGCAAGGGAGGGGCAGGATCACTCCAGACCCCATCCCTAGAGTTCAGAGCAGGGACACCTCAGGAGAGGAAAAGGCCTGGGAGAGAGGGGGCTTTGGGGGCCAAGGCTGTTAGCAGCCCTCCTGGCTCCTTACATCTGTGTGTCTCCTCCTTGCTTTCTTCTTAGAGATTTTTAGGCCGGCGCTCTTCCGGTCCCTGTAGGGAAGCAGATGCTTAGGTGGTGATGGGTCCTCACCAGCATGAGATGTAAGTGGGAGTCTTGCTAGGCTCCCCACCCACCCCTCATCAACTGGAAGTGATGTGAATGCCCTCTACTTTGCTTGCTGCCTGGGTGGCACTGTCCGCCCTCTGGTGGCTGAGACTGGAGTCGCACACAATGGTTAACTAGTTCAGCTAGGAGTCAGCCAGGCTTGCTGGCCTAAGCTGAGGCAGTCTGGGGGCACAGAGGGTTGACCATCAGTCCTCTCTGGAAGGCTCACTCCTAGGATGGTGGCTCTGCCCGTGGAGCACACCTACCCTTTTCCGTCGGTACAGCCTTCCTCTTCTTCCTCCAGGTCTGCAGCAGGGCTGGTGCGGGGAGGACAGGACCGGGTGGAAACATTCCGGGCCAGGACAGAGCCTTTGGAGAAAGGGGGCTGGGGTTAAGTCCCTGCTCCCTGTATGGCCCATCCTTAGCCTTTAAATACAGCCTCCAGCAGAGACACAGTTCCAGGGTATCCCTAGCTTCTCTCTCCCCAGTGATTCAAGCCCTTCTCTTCTGCCAAGAATGGGGTCACTATTATCTATGCCCCCCAGACCCAAAAGGGCATAGGCTCTATGAGGATATACAGGTGATGCCTCACCCCAAATACAAACCCGCCTGTAACCTCAGTTACCTTTCCATAGCATATAGAGGTTTGTAAAAAGGCCATGTCTCAAGGACTGTCCCAGACAGGCACCAAGTCCACTCCTCTTCCTTTAAGGCCTCCCCTCCCCCTCTCTGCCTTGACCACATCTAAAGTCCCAGGAATCCTGGGGGAGTGGAGAGTCCCTTTGTCTCTCTTACCAGCGAGGAAAGGTGGCAGGTGGCCTGGGTGTCTTTTCAGAGCTAGAGCTAGCAGGAAGGGTTTCTAATCCCCTCCTCCAAGTTCCCTTCAAACATGGTGACTACCACACCTGTTCTCCTAGACCAACAGAGTTTGCCCAGAAGTTGCTGGTGGCCCCAAGGAAGAATTGGGAAGACCCTGGCCAGGGTCAGGGACAGGGTCAGCTGTAGGAGGTAAGGAGGTGGACCTGTATTTCATTCTCCTGCTCCTCACGTGACCCCACTAAGGTTCCAATACCCACCCAACACTGCTCCCACCAAGATACAGAGTTCTGAGCTGACTAGAGAGTTCCAGGGCTGGGCCGGGCCGGGCCGGGCCGGGCCGGGCCAGGACGGGGTCCTCAGACTTACCTTGCGGGGGCAGGTCAAATCGGACATGGCCGTCGTAGTGCAGGGTGCTGTGGAACTTGCTATCACAGGTCTCACACAGGTTGAGAGGCCCCCGGTGGTGCAGCTGCTGGCAGTCGGCATGATGGCATACCTGTGGGAGAAGGATGGAGACGTGGGGTCAGGATGGGCGACAGACGGACAGACAGACACACAAACACTCAGACCACTACTATGGCCATCCACCATCTTCTCCCACCAAGTTCCTTCTGCTTCCCTTAGCCAGCTCATTTGAACAACCTTTCCTGAGTACCCACTACCTGCTTCTAAGGAATGCAGAGAAAACCCCTCCTCCTGAGGCTTCAGACAATCAACGGTGGACCAGGGCTACCGGGGACTTTATGGCAGGAAGAACCCCCCAAAAGGGCTTTGTTGCTGATCTTCAGCTGGCATTGGAACACCCTAAACTGTAATAAGCATTGCAGTCTGGCTGCCTGGGCCTAGGCCCTCTGCTCTTGGGTCTATGGCTTGCCTGAGACTTGAATAGCAGACCCTACCTAGACTGCTAGGTCTAGCATGGAGCTATGGAGGAGTTTAAAGCAGGCTGTGGCTGTCACTGACACACATGCATACACACGCACACACATGTGCATGCACACGTGCACACGCCACTCCTGCCTGGCAACTTGCACATGTATTTGCCATGTTTAACTATATGTATCTGTTCCTCCCACTTCCTGGAGGGCTGTCAGCTTCTTAGCTTCTAACTGCCAAGAGCTCTTCAACAATGGCCTGGCCCCAATGCAGTTTACTTCACTTCCTGCTTTTTTCATTAAAAAAAAAAAAAATTCCCGAAGCCAGCAAGAAGCCCATAGGCTCCCACCTCCATGTCTGCATGTCCGTCCATCCGTCTGTCCACACACCCAGGGCAGCTGAGGGCTTCCCATGATTAGCCCTGATCCAATCTGCAGCCAGCTCCTCTTCCCAGATCTGCCCACACACTCTCACCCCTGACTCTCCCATTTCCTGCAGGGTCAAGTTTCCCTCCCTGAGCACAAGGCATGCGACCCCTCCACCTTATAACAGAGTCCTGGGCTCACTCAGCCCTTGGCCTCTGCTCCCCTTTCCCTCCCAGGGAAACAACCTCCACACTCCACACAGCTTCCACGCAATTCTCCACACTCCCTCAAAATGGGAAATCTCTTGTAACCCCAGCCTGTCAGAAGGCCGGGGCAGGTGGTGGTGCCAGACAGGATCTTACACTATAGTTCAGGCAGACGTCAAACTCAAAGCAATCCTCCTGCCTCAGCCCCTCGAGTGCTGGTATCACAGGCATGAGCCACTGTGCCTGGCTTCCCCCAGTTTTCATCTTTAAATACTTCGGGCCTTCAGAGTTATAAGAATAGCACGCTGTCATACTTCAACCTTCCGGATTCGGAGAGTAAGCCACATCACATCTGCCTCCTCTCAGGCGTTCTCTTCATGTCTGCTCTGGTGCAGAAATCCCACACAGCCTGAGTCACCCAGCGCTCCGTAGGCACGCAGCCACCAATCTCTCCTTACCTCCTCTGCCAGGGTCTCACTAACTTGCCTTGAACGTGTAATCTTCCTATCTCTGGCCCTAGAGTAGCCAGGATTACAGGCCAGTACCTCCTAGAACTCCCTCCCTCCCTCCCTCCCTCCCTCCCTCCGTGGACTAGGTTGGCCTTGAACTCCTCCTGCCTCTGCTCACCATGCGCTGGGATTCAAGGCATGCACCATCACTGCACAGATTTTATTTGTTTTAGATGTACAAAGTTTGCTGGGCAGTGGTGGCACACACATTTGATCCCAGTACTTCAGAGGCAGGTGGCTTTCTGAGTTCGAGGCCAGCCTGGTCAGAGTTCCAAGACAGCCAGAGCTACACTGAAAGATCCTGTCTCTTAAAACCCCCATCCATCTAACAATTATTTTAAGTTTTATTTTATGTATGCCTAGCTGCCTGTATGTACGTATATCACGTGAGCATAGATCTTGGGGAGGCCAAAGGACATCTTTGGAGCCCCTGGAATTGGAGTTTCAGATCGTGAGACACCATGTGGATACTGGGACCTGAACCTGGGTCCTCTACAAGAACAGCCAGTGGGGGCTCTGGTCCAGCTTTTTAATTATTCTGTGTAAGTGTGTGTATAGATCAGAGAACAACGTTTAGGAATAAATTATCTATCCCTACTGTAAGTTTCAGGAACAGGTCATCAGCCTGTTTCTATAAGCTTTTACCTGTTACATCAGCTCTGTGTGTGTGTGTGTGTGTGTGTGTGTGTGTGTGTGTGTGTGTCTGTGGAGGCCAGAAAAGAGTTTCAGGTTGGCAGTTTCAAGTCACCCAATGTGGGTGCTGGAAACTGCAGAGCAGTAATGCTCTCCCAGTGAGTGGGATTTCCTTTTTCGTTTTTTCTGATCAGGAAAGGGAGTTTTAAGATGGCTTTGTGTAGCCCAAGCTGGCCTCCAGCTCACTATGTAGGTGAGAATGACCTTGAACCATGTCTCCAGTTTTGTTTACTATCATTCATCTGATGGCTCAGCCTGCCTGCATGTGTACCACAAGCACACAGTGTACACAGAGGTCAGAGTCCTGGGACTCGAACCTGTGTCTTTGGGAAGAGCAGTCACTGCTCCTAACAGCTGAGCCAGTGCCTGCCGCGTCAACACTCACTGCTGTTCTGATGGTTTCTCCTACAGATGACATTGGTAGCCCGCTAAGTGGTCTCCCCCGCCCCTATCTGGTCAGCTGTCTGTGAGCGGTCAGAAGAAATCCTGTTCTAGAAGGACTTACACTACATCCACTCAACCCTCCAGCAAGTCTACCTCACTCTGTTAAAAATGGAGAGTCCCTATCTCTGAGCCTGGACACCTGCTGGTGCCTGACCTGCAATGCTAACACCCCAAGGTCTGTCCTCTTCTTAACTCATCCGATCTGCTCCCCTCCTCTGCTGAGTAGTCTATGCTGGACTAATCTCAATCTCTCTCTCTCTCTCTCTCTCTCTCTCTCTCTCCTCAAGATTTAGTTAATGTATATGAGTACACTATAGTTGTCTTCAGACACACCAGAAGAGGGCATCGGATCCCACTACAGATGGTTGTGGGCTACCATGTGGTTGCTGGGAATTGAACTCAGGACCTCCGGAAGAGCAGTCAGTGCTCTTAACCACTGAGCCATCTCTCCAGGCCGAAACGAATATTTTAACTAACTCATTCAAAGCCCTATCTTCAGGTCTAGACAAATTCAGGCTGCCAGCTTTTACCCACTGAGCCATACTGCCAGCTCAATATTTGTATAATTTATGTACTAGGCAAGTGGAGACACATTGGAGACCGGCTGAGAGAGCCTGAAAAAGAGATGTCCAAGATGACAGACAAGAGGAAGATGGTTTAGACAGCAGGGACTGAGGAGGGGGTGGGGAGGGAGGAAAAGGCAGCAGAGAGCCCCAGCTGCTTGGAGAGTAGTCCTCCTCCTCTGCCAGGGGCTACACTGAGGTCATCTGGGTCACCTCCCTGCGTCCTCATTTTCCATAAGAGGCGTGTGAAGCTCAGGGAAGTCATTTACCACAGGTTACACGCCTAGCAGCGCCAGGGCCTGAAGCCCCACCCACTCAGGTCCACACCACCACCAGGTACCAGACAATGGAGGTACGCTGGGGGGGGGGGCAGACCCCTGTCAGCCTTGGGGGAGGGTGGGTTCCAGAAAGAAACCAATCTTGCTGTTTGGGCTCTAGTGACAGAATAGGATCCGGACATACAAACAGCAGTCGGCAGGTGGCCCATTTTGCCCTGGGGGAAGTGACAGGAACTGGATCTGGAGAGGGACTTTAAGGACCCAGATTCCTAACAGCGGGTGGTCAAGACTTGGAAATATTTTCAGTTCCTGTTTTAATCTACTGCAGATAAAGGCAGGAAAACATTTACCTACCTACAGCCATGAGTCCCAGGGCATGTAGAGAAATCTGGGGGGGGCCTCCCAGCTTTAAGTGCCTCCTTCTGACAACAGTCTGCGGAGGCACCAGCTTTCCCTTCAATCCCTTTTCCCAGGCACTACCTACTCCACCAGCCTGGCCAGGGCTCCCTGCTTCAGCCCCCTGCTGACTAGGAGAGCTTCCGGCAGTCAATGCCAGGTGTGGCTACATTCCAGCCAAGCCAAGGTTCTGGTCTCAGTGGACACAGTGGAGACTGAGCTAAACTGTAGGTTCCGGAGAGGAGGGCCTAATTAAGGGACACAATTTTCTTTTTAATTTAGTCAACATAAAGACAGCACCTCAAGCGCCTTAATCCTAGCACTCCAGAGGCAGAGGCAGGGAACTCTGTAAGTTTAAGACCAGCCTGATATATACAGGAGTTCCAGGACAACCAGAGCCACATTGTGTGTGTGTGTGTGTGTGTGTGTGTGTGTGTGTGTGTGTGTGTGTGTGTTGAGCGCAGGGGTTGGGGGTGGGGATTTCATTCTATTCCTTCTGGCCAATTTGATATTGGACTGACGACCTCAAGGGATTCCCTTTCCAGTCCTGAGACAACTACCAGCCCTCCTACCATGACAGCAGCTGAGACTGCGCTCCGGGGACCACAAAGGTCAGTTCATACAGGAACTGAACCAGAGTTCCCATATGAAGCAAGGATGTCGTTCTGGAATCCCCAGAGAGAAAATCCACAAGCTGAATTGAGGTTGGGGTTGGGCAGGGGAAAGCCCTCTTGGATATCTTTCCCCACCCCCCCCCCTTATATCCCTCTTGCCAAGCATCAGGGTCTCCAACACTGAAGCAGACTAGACTCCCGGCCTCCCTCGACTTCCTTACCATCCACCAAACCCACCTCTATAGGCAGTGATGCTCCACTCTGTGGGAGAAGCCCAACGGGTCAAAGGGGAGATGGCTCACAAATACAGAGAAGGACACTTGGGCACAGCCATCCCGTTCTGTCCCACTCAGAGGCTAAGGAACAGAGCACTGAAGACAGGCTCTCCCCTCACGCAGGGCTGAGTGGCTGAGCAGGGTGTGGGACAGAGGAAGGAAAGGGGGAGGGGTGGCTTGGGTCCCACAGGTGTGTCCGGAGTCAATACACACCAAAGGCCCAGGGGTTGAGGGGCATTTCTGGTGCCCGGCTTCTTAGCCCCAAGATAAGGACCCCCTCAAGCCTCATCCCACTCTCAGCAGTGTGCTGCAGTCTAGATAGGGGCTCAGCCACCCTGGGGAGGGGGACAGAGAGGATCAAGTTAAGTCATGCACACCACCCGTTAGGCTTTAGCCCACCCACGTCCCGCTACCTGGCTGTCGCTGCTGTGGGCATGACCCCCGACCCAGAGGAGCTGGGAGTCTGGGGAGGGTAGCTCAGAGCTGGGCCTGGCTGCTGCTCGGCGCCCGGAGACGCCCGGTCCTGTCCCCATGGTGGCCGGAGGAAGCTACGGTCTGCGCCGCGCTAGGGACAAAGCACTGAGCCCCGCTTCCTGCCATTGTGCAGTTGCGCCTGGGAGGGGTGAAGGGGGCTGGGCTGGTGACACCCCGCGGAACCCCAGCCACTCCCAGCCTGGGCTACTCAGACCAGAGTACAGACTTGGAAGCCCAGCTTTTGGGCCTTAACCCCATGCTTCTCCACCCCAGGGGCTGGGCTCCAGACACCACACAGGAGGGTGCAGCTGGTTTACGGGTCAACTTCCTTGGGATCCTAGGACGCTGCTTGCCAGACACCCGTGGACAACTCTCCTTGCTGGGTCTCCAGCATCCTGCTGTTGAGGGTCCATGTCAGCCCCATGCAAAGCCTTACAAACAACCACACACACACACACACACACACACACACACAGGAGCCCTGGAATCTGCTCCAGTAGGGAATCCAACGGAACACGTGACCTGGGAGAGAATCGGGAGGTGGCATGAGGGTTAGTGGGAAAAAGCAGAGGACCTGGGCAGTGCCCAGCTGTCCCCTGGGAGCTGGGCCAATGAAACCCCTAAGTCAGGGAGACCTTTGCAGGTCACTAGTATCATTAGGCTGGCTCCCTGCCGCCAGAGGGCGCTCAGCACTGCCCGACAAGCCGCCCTGTCCGGATTGGGTGGGGCTGTCTCCAGTGTGGTTATCAAAGGGCTTCAACACTCACCCCCAGGAAGTGGGGTGGCCACCTTATCCCTTTCCATCTCCTACAGTTAATGTAGACATACAGAGACAAGTGCACAACCTGTTAGTTAAACCCAGACTGGCCTGTGACAGTCTCACAGACCTTAAACTTCTGATCTGCTTGCATCTCCACTAAACTGTGATTACCACAGTGATGGCTCTTCTAGGTCATTCAACTTGACCACAATATAGCTCTATAGAGTGACCTACAATCCAGAAATGGAGGACACACCTGCGAGAGATTTTTTTTTTGGGAGGGGGGCTTGGTTCAAAGTGGGTAAACTCACTTCTAGTCCAGACCCTTGCGGTAGGAAGAGGTATGTCTTTGATCCAGACCTTGAGGTGGGAAGACACAGGTCTTTAATTCATATCTTAAGGAGAAATGACACACCTTTAACCTGGGCCACACCTTCTGCTGGAAGCCTAAAGATGTGGAAGCTTTGCCTGCCTGCCCTCGCCTTACTAGCAAGTCCATCCCTTCACTGGCATGGGAGGCTACTTCTTTAGGACCCCAGCGTCTACTGAAGACCAGAGATATCCAACCTTGTGAACTGAGCAACTTCTGGATTCTTGGACTTTCTGTTTATAGGTAGCCATTGTTGGATTTGCTGGACAACAACCCTTAAACCATTCCAATAAATCCCCTTTATATATACATATATATATATACATATATATATATATATACACATATATACATATATATATATAAAACGGGATCCATTGTAGAAACCGTATTCTACTCTAGGGAACCCTAATACCCAATTGCTTCTTTGCATGGTTCTTGGCCTGCGTGCTAGGCTAGCCCTCTTCTGATGGAGCTAGAGCCTTTGTTAATGCAGTACTGTTTTGAAGATAGGGTCCTATACCTGTAGCCAAGGCTGACCTTGAATCTTAGGCAATTCTGGGATTACAGGAGTGAATGAACACGCCTGGCCAACGCACGGCCTTCTGCCTCTGGCTGTGGAATGGCCTCTGTGCAGATGCCTCAGTACCCTGTACGGGCATATAGTGACTGGCACATCTACCTCCGAGGTGACCCCTACATCTGACACCATGGGGAACCGAAGGAAGCAGGGACTTCTGAGAGGGCTCTTAGGGCGGTAATTAAGCTTAGACCTCAAGGACTACCTTCACCCCCGAGGCCAGGTCACTCACCATGGACAACACAAGTAACTCCCTTGAAAACTAAAATTTCTTATCTTATTTTTTTAAATATCCACCATAACCTCGTTCCCTCTTCGCCTCCTGGCTGGACTCATGCAGCCGTTCGTCCTCTGGCCTTCGGGCTGATATCCTGTGCCTCTCCGAGCTCGGAGCCCTCACCCCACCACGCTCTATCCAGGACTGTATGTGCTCAACCTTCAAATGGTTGTCATTGGGCCCCAATCCCACCTCCCACAAAGGGCTCTCAAAATAACCCCTCTGCCTCGTTCTCCGAGTCCGCAACGTTGAATTAATTCCTTCTCGGCTCTCTAATCACGTGACTTCCTTGCTTTCCATCATTCCTTCCTGCCAGAGACCAGTGGCCTTAGTGACACTTATTGGCTCACTCTGTGCCCTCAGCCTTCAGGATGGTCCTGGCATACGGCCACCGCAGGAGCGATACTTGCAATGAAGGCGAAGGGAGGGGGGCTTCAGCCATGGAAGGACTTCAGGACAGAGAAGTTCTCCAGGACCTGTGGCCAAGTGCCAATACAGCCTTCCCCTTTTCCTGGAACCTGGGTGTGACCAGGCAGGTGAGTAGCCATTCAGATTCATGTGGTCCTGCACCAGTCCTCTGCCTCTGTCCGGGTCCCACGCTGAGAAGACAGCTACTACTGTCCACTAAGTCCTCCCACCTTCCTGTCCCAGGATCTTTTTTTTTTTTTTTTTTAGATTTATTTATTTATTATATGTAAGTACACTGTAGCTGTCTCAGACACTCCAGAAGAGGGCGTCAGATCTTGTTACAGATGGTTGTGAGCCACCATGTGGTTGCTGGGATTTGAACTCCGGACTTTCGGAAGAGCAGTCGGGTGCTCTTACCCACTGAGCCATCTCACCAGCCCCCCTGTCCCAGGATCTTGAGTGACAAACTCCACTCTCCTCAGAGAGGCAGAGGAGGAGACCATGATGGCCCCCAACTTAACAGGAAGAAGCTAAGGTCTGAAGAGGCTGCAGGTTGCCCCAAGGTCACCAGTACACGGTGGGCCAATGCACACATCTGTGACACATCTGCCCATTGCTCAGGCATGGTTAGGGCTGGGACATTGGCACAGGCTAAGTGGTGAACAACAGGGTCTTGAAGACCACCTTGAGGAGAAGAGGGTGGAGCTCAAAGACAGCTTGGAGGAAATTCTACAGGTCTGGGCTAACTAAGTCCCAGTAAGTAAAGATCACTGGGCCAGGACGTTTACCTAAAAAGGACTTTTGAGAGATTGGGCTCTAGCCTGGCAATGTGTTAGCTATCCTGATCGGGGTGGAGGCTGCTGCTTAGGGGACCAAGGCTCCTAGGCCCCAGACCAGAATATAGGGTAAAGGAAGTGACAGGATGGAGGTGGGAAAAGGAGCCCTAGCTCCTGCCATAGAGGGGAAAGGCTCGCACCTAACAGACAGTAAGGAGCTAAGAAGCAGGGCTGAGGTCCCAGCCTCTCACCCTGGGGAGGGGGCCCTTCTCCAGCCCAGCCTCGCTCCAGGGTGAATCAGGGCTGCCTGGTTGAAACTGATACCCAGAAACTAGATGCTGAAGCTGATGAATAATGGAGTCCCCAGGCACCCCCAGACAGGCTCTTGCCCCCACTAGGGCTTTTCTTCCAACTCCAGAAAGTTAGAGGATTCTGTGAACACCCATGGTCCACACAGGGCCAACCTGGACTGAGAATAACTCTGGACCCAGTAGGAGCTACAAATCTGGGGCAAGATCCACAGCCAGCTCAGGGCCCGGCCCACGGCAGACGGACAGCCCTGAGATAGCAGCTGGGTCTTCTTGTCTGAATGGCTCACTTGCCCTAGGCTTCTCTAGCAGGGCTGGGCTCCCCTGAGAGATGGCCCAGGGCTCTACCCGCCACCTCAGATATCCAAGGGTGGAGCCTGCATGCGTGGGCAGGCCAGCCAGGGTGGGGTGGCTCTGCCAGGCGGCTCTCAGAGCTGCAGGCGGCTCACGGGGCCTCCTCCTTTCCCTTGGCTTGGGCCTCACCCTTTCATTCTGTGAATCTCCAGACCTGAACTAGGATGGCTGGCATAGGCCCAGAAGCCTGTCTACAGGGAGGCCCCTTCCCCTGGAGAGTCCCAGCTAGGAGGAAGGGGCTGTAGTGTGAATCTTGCCCCCTGAAGGTGGCTCCTGGACTCCAGCTGCCTGCTTCCCTGGCTACACTCAGAAGGCTCCTGGGAGGAAGGTGAGAAGCATCTATGCCCCACCTCCCCCTACTCCTCCCAGGCGGCGATCACCTCACCTGTGTGAAGGGAGCACTGGGCACTCCTAGAATGTGCCAGCTGAGGACAGCTGCTAGATCCTAGTGGGCACTGGAACTTGATGTGGGACCCAGGAACAGCAAATACCCAAGAGCAAGGTCACCCAGGGAAGATTACCGAGGCATTTGTAGGGCCTGAGAACCCTCTGGCCTCCACCTCCCTCTCCCACCAGGACTGGCCTCCCTTTCCCTGGGCAGCCTGAGGCACAGCTTCTTGTGCCCTTTGCTGGCCCCCAGGGGCCTTTGGGGGATTTCCAGATAGGGCACAGTTGGAACAGCACCCTCCCAAGCACCCCATAGGCCTAGGCCCCTGCAAGATCCTCCCCAGTCTCCATCCCCACTAGTCAACGGCCCCCACAACACAACCACAGACTTCTCACTGCCACAGAGCCGTGTTTAAGCAAATGCCATCATTAAATAGATGGAGGTAACATCATCGGGACCCCCAGAAAGGGATTGATTACAAGGTTCCCTAACAAACAAACAAACAAACAAACAAAAAGCCGGGCGGTGGTGGCGCACGCCTTTAATCCCAGCACTTGGGAGGCAGAGTCAGGTGGATTTCTGAGTTCAAGGCCAGCCTGGTCTACAAAGTGAGTTCCAGGACAGCCAGGGCTATACAGAGAAACCCTGCCTCGAAAAAAACAAAAAACAAAAAAACCAAGGTTTCCTAACTTAAAATTCTGACCTTTAACTCAGAGACCCCACCCCCTCAGTCCCCAGTCTAGTGAGCCTCACCTACAACATATGTCTCCTCCTTACAGCCCAGACCGAGCTATATATCCGATCCCAGAGGTGCACAAAGTAAGGGGGAAAAGCAGATATGGGGACTGTCCCAGGTACCACCACCCATTGGGCTGAAGCATAATGGGTCACAGGGAAGTCTTGCCCATGAGCCAGACAGTGGCAGGAGACGAAGCAGTGGCTTTGGGGTATCGATGAGCTAGGATGGTGGCTTTAGCGAGCGACCTAGACTTCACTGTATATGAAAGGCTGGCATTCAATCAGTCCACAGCTTGTTCACCTGGTCATTCACCTGGGCTAGCAGGTAGATCCAAGGGAGGGGAACTGCCAGGAAACTGTCCTGGCTGGAGGGGACAAGCCTGCAGCCTGAGCCCTAAACCAGGCTGACTGCTCTTCTGAAACCGAAAATAAAGATGTACTTATTTTTATTTGGTGTCTGTGAGTATTTTGCCTGCATGTAGGTATGTGCACCTCAGGTGTGCTTGGTGCCCACAGAGGTCAGAAGAGGGTGTCAGCTCCCTTGGAACTGGAGTTACAGACAGTTGTGAGCAAGAGCAGCCAGTGCTCTTAACGGCTTAGGTCAACGGCTTAACGTCTCAGGTCACCTTCTCCACTTTTTAAAGGGGTTTCATTATGTAACCCTGGCTGGCCTGGAACTCTCTAGGTAGACTAGGGTAGCTTTGAACTCAGGGTTCTCCCTTATATCCTGAATGCTAGGATTAAATAATGGGCCACCAAGCCAGTATTTCTTTCTTTCTTTTTTTGGTTTGAGACAGAGGGTTTCTCTGTGTAGCCCTGGCTGTCCTGGAACTCACTCTGTAAACCAGGCTGGCCTTGAACTCAGAAATCCACCTGCCTCTGCCTCCCAAATGCTGGGCTGGGATTAAAGGCATGCGCCACCACTGCCTGGCCATGCTGGTATTTCTTTCCCTTCATTCCTTCCTTTCTTTCTTCCTTCTTCCCTCCCTCTCTTCCTTTATGTGTATGAATGTATGGCGCATGTATATATGCCCGGTACTGGATAAGGTCAGGTGGGGTGTTAGGCCCCTGGAACTGGAGTTACAGGTGGCTTTAAGGCACCATGTAAGTGCTGAGATTGACCTCCAATCCTCGAAAAAGCATTACAAACCCCCGAGCAATCTCTCCAACTGCCCCTTTCTCTCGGCCTCTTTTTTTTTTTTTTTTTTTTTTTTTAAATAAAAGGTCTTGCTATGTATCTATCCTAGGGCAGCCTCAAACTCACAATAATCCTCCTGCCTCAGCCTCTTGAGGACTATAATCTGCCCAAGGATGAGGGGCTCAGGACGGGAGGGTGGAGGGATAGCTCCGATGTTAAAAATGTCTCCATATGGAATCAAAACGTGCCTCCCTATCCAGGCCCTTGTGAGCCAAACGGAAGGCATAGCCTCCCTTTCTTCCTGGGGGAGGCTTGGGAAAGGGGGCCCTGAGAACAGGAAGTCCTGACTTGGCAAGTCAGCTGCTCAATGTGTCAGTCATTCCACTGGGACGGAGCTGGCTCTAACAACTAGGGTGGGCTGCCGGCACGAGACACATAGTGGGGCCTGCACAGTATTCTCAGCAAACTGCTAGGATTAGCTCCTGGGTTTGAGGATTTCCAAATCCTTCAGTATGGAGGCCGGTGGTCCAGTATCAGTCCTACACCATGTCCCCTCGTGACCCAAGGTACTGAGCAGACTTTGACCAGAATGCTTGACACAAGGAGGCCCAGCTAAGAGCTGTGGTCAGCCACTGCCCTAGGGCTATTTTGTAGGAGTGCTGAGGACACCCATGACAATCCCCTGCCCTCCCTCCCAGTGAGCTACACACATTGCATTTGTGGGTCAGAGTCTGGTGTGAAGCCCTGTGATGTCTCACTCTCAGGGTTTCACACAGAGCCCATCCAAAGCCCAGGAAACAGGCCTCATGATTCCCACACTCTACAAATGAATTCCATGGTCACAGCTAGTGTCTCTGAACACAGTGGCACAGGGGACAGTGTTAAGCATTCTACACAGAGGGCAACTGAGAGAGGCACAGAGGCTGCTCAGGGCCGCATGACTGCAAAGAAGCAGGCGCAACCCTGGAACTCAACAGTATGAGCTATCCGTTTCCATCACTTCTCGTAAGGGGTCTCCACGGCATCCGGTTGCAACATCGAAGGGTAGATGAAGATAAAATTCAACCTTCCTGCTCAACAACATCTGTACCCCGCTGGCTTCCCCCATCACAGCACACATCCCTCTCCTCCCTCCCTGCTCACTGGGCTCTCCAGCTCCACATCTCCTTCCTATTCCCAGGACCACAGTTGCCTCCTTCAGAAACAGAACACGGGGTGAGGCAGATCTCACAAGTCCGGGCCGGCCCCCGGGGGAGCCCCCACAGACTCAGGTGCAGCCCTGTGTGTGTGTAGATGGCCTTTGCTGCTAACAGCTCCGAATTAAGAACATGCTTCCTGGGGCTGGAGAGATCGCTCAGCAGTTAAGAGCACCGAGTGCTCTTCCAGAGGTCCTGAGTTCAATTCCCAGCAACCACATGGTGGCTCACATCCAACTGTAATGGGGTCTAAGCCCTCTTCTGGTGTATCAGAATACAGAGAATGCTCGTATACATAAAACAATAAATGTATCTTTAAAAAAAAAAAGAGCATGCCTCTTTCTCCTGGAGTCTCGCCCTGAGGCGGGCTATGTATGTATGTATGTATGTATGTATGCATGCATGCATGCATGCATGCAGGTTTGGCACCTCACACATCACCACACTCCTTCTCACCAAACCTTCACTGTCCCTCTTCTCTATGCCTCCACACCCATGACTACAGGGGAGCTGAGGTGAGTCCCAGACCAGGGCAGGTCTGAAGGCCATACAGAGACCAGCCCTCTTCTCATGCCACAAGACCTGTCCATAGCAGCTTGGGGCCATGTCGAGGGGGCCCTGGAAGGGATGGGACAATGTCTCATTCCTTCATCACCCCTTTAGGTCAGACAGATGCTTCAATTTCCCAGTAGATGTGTTGAGGGATCTGGGGCCAGCTTGCTTGCCAATCTGGGGGAGAGGCAGCCAGCCAAAACCAGAGCCCAATGCCAGGCACCACCCGAGCCAGCAGATTGTATCTGACATCACAGCCGCCCCCTTGCCTGGTGACCACGGCAACTGGAGGCCGCCCCCTCCTCTTTCCACCTCCAGAACAGTCCTCATGTTCCTTCTGAGCACGGGCCTCCTGTGCCAGAGGAATGGTGGGGAGACAGCATTTTAAATCTCCCGCAGCTGGCAGGGCCAAGCTGCGTGGAAGTTAGGAATATGGGGATCTGGCTTTACAGATCCAAGCCATAGGCTCGGATCCCCAGTCCACCGGCTGCCAGCCATGTGCCAGTAGGTCAACCACTTCATCTCTCTGAGCCTCACCTGTAAGTGGCAAGGAGCCTGGGACCTCTCCCAGAAGGGAGGAGCAAGCTGATACAGCATTTGAGGGCCATTGTCACACAAATGAGGCTGGGAGGGAGCCTCATGTGGGGCCTTGTCCAAGTCACAGGACCTCTCTGAACTTTGGTATCTTCATCTGGAAAGCAGGGTGACAATACCTTCCCCTGCTGAGCTGCTACAGCCGTGGGTTAAGGCACAGAAAGCTTGTGGCACAGAGCCCAGTGCGTCATAGGCAGAAGTGCCCAAGTGATATTTTTGCTGGTACAGCTCTCCCTGGCTCCATTCTCTTCAATTTATTCCGATTCCTCAGATTCTAAAGCCGGTTGGCCCTTTCTCCCCCACCCCCACCCCCACCCCGCCCCCCTTGGTCATCTCCACAGCCACAGCTGTGCACAAGCCTCACAGTATCCCAGAACTATGCCCAGGACTGGAGTGGCCAGGTACCAAACCAAACCACAGGACCACTTCCCTTCTCAACCCACTACTTCCTCATCATGACAGGGAGCTGTGGCCATGTCCTCAGGCAGTGGCAAAGACCCCACAAGGGGCTGTTCCTCCTTTTGATATGTCTCCCAACTCTACTGAACCATAAACCCTCTCCACCTCCTAAACCAGCCACCCTGACTCCAGAGAGCATTACTGTGTCCGGTAAGGGTTCCATGACTTCCTGGGTATTGAGAACTTATGCCTATTGCCCCCATGCTCCAAGCTATCCAATCCCCTACCTTGGCGGCCCGGCCCTTGTCCATGCAGGCTGGGTTCTGGCAGCGCAGTCCCTTCTCCTCTGCAGGGCTCTGGTCTTCTGTGGAGAAGCAGAGGGCATCAGTTTAGGGGTGGGGGGAGCAGCCACACTCCCGTGGGCCCTTGTGGCCTCCAGGTCAGGGGACTGGTGGGGTGGACTCCTCTATCCTGCCTTCAAAGGAAGTCAGTGTCCTTTTCTTTTTTAAACGCCAACTTATCTGCAGGGGGATCTGTTTGCAGAGCCCTTTTCTGTGCAGTTCCCCAGGGAAATTGTCCAGATTCCAGGGGGGAGTCTTTGGAAATCGGCTACTCCCTCCCTGAGTCCCACTAGCGGGAGGGGGCTCAGTAACCTCCTGGGGCCCCAGACTTTCTAAGCAATCCGGGCCAGGAGGAGGGGGGCTCCAAGGGTCCAAGATGCCTTCCCGAACTCTGTTCTCCAACTCAGACCCTCTGATGCCAGACATTCCCTTCCCGAGGCCTGGGGCGACCTCTGTTCCCTTCGTCTATCTCTGACCGTGAGTTTGGCCCCCTCCAAGCTGATGCCCTTTCTTCCCGGAGGCTTGAGCGCCGCAGCGAGGGGGCAGGGGCGAAGACCGGGCAGCTGCAGCTAGTCCCGGGTGCAGAGGCCGGCGTCCACCCGGCTCCAGCAAGGCCCTCCCCGGGGCAGGCCCGGCCCCCATCGCGCGCGACCCGGGCGAACTACCGAGGCAGTCAGTCGGCCTGCGAGGCGAGAGCAGACCGTCAGCGGGGCCGCACTCACCCATGGCGCCGAGCCGCAGGGGAACCGAGCGCGGGAGCCGAGGACCGAGCGCGGGAGCGGGGGAACCGAGCGCCGCGGCCGCCTGGCGCGCGAGGCGGGGCGGGGCAGGTGGGCGGGGGGCGGAGCGCGGGGCGGCCGCGGGGGGCGGGGAGCCGGCGGCCCCCGACGGCGCCTCCGCGGGAGACGGGGCGTGTCCCAGGTGGGTCCCACCCAGCCCCGCTCCCCGTCCCCCTCCGGGGATGGCCACGCGCGCCGGCTGCGCCCCGGTTCCAGGCGGTCTCCTGCACTGCACTGTGGCTGGGCCGCCGCGGCTGCTGCCCCGGCCGGAAGTGCCTCCAAGGAGTAGGCGCCTCCCGCACCCAGACACGCGGGTCGGTGGCACACGCACCCCTCCGTTCTGTGCAGCGCCCCAACTCGTTCGGAATGGCTGCCACCCGCGGATCCAGGGTTGAGGACGCGGTGGAGGTGGGCGGACCAGGGGAAACTTAACTTCGCAAAATTACCACCCCAACACCCAGAGACCCTCCCAGTCCGGGAGGTTCCACTGGGTTTCCTCAGGAACACCACGGCCCTGGCTAATATGCTTTGAGAATTTTCCCCTAATCGTTTATGGAAATGGGGTTATCAATAGAGAGACGGCTTTTTTTTTTTTTTTAAGTATATTGGTGTTCTGCCTGCCTGTATCCTGTGAGGGTGTCAGATCCCCTGGCTGGAACTGGAGTTACAGTTGCAAGCTGCCATGTGGGTGCTGGGAATTGAACGCTGGTCCTTTGGTAGAACAGCCCGTGCTCATAGCCACTGAGCCATTTCTCCTGCCCCGCCTGCACCACCACCCCCACAGCTTTTTTTATAGTTGCTCATTTGTTTTTGTTGTTTTTGAGTCAGGGACTCACTGTGTAACCCTGGCCAACCTTGAACTCACAGAGAACCTCCTTCCTCCACCTCGGGAGTGCTGCGATTTAAAGACATGCACCCCCACTCCCCACATGGACACAGCGCTTTTCAACCCTCTTCTAAGAGGTACATAAAGATGGCTCAGGATAAGCTGGGCAGTGGTGGCGCACGCCTTTAATCCCAGCATTTGGGAGGGATGGGCAGGCCGATTTCTGAATTCGAGGCCAGCCTGGTCTACAGAGTGAGTTCCAGGACAGCCAGGGATACACAGAGAAACCTGTCACAAAAAAAGATGGCTGAAGATAAAGGCTTTTGCTGCTCAAGTCTTGACATTCTGAACCCAAACCCAAAATGGAAGGGGTAGGTAGTCCAACAGTCTTCTGACATGCATGTTTCGACATAACTGTGCACGTGCTACACAAACACTAAATAAAATTAATATTTGGGGCTGGAGAGATGGCTCAGGGGTGAAGAGCACTGGCTATTCTCAGAGAGGACCCTAGTTCAGTTCTAGCACCCATATGGTGGCTTACAACCATCTATAACTCCAGTTCCAGGGGATGTGGTGGCCTCTTAGGGCACCAAGCATATACATGGCGTACAGACAAACACACACAAAATAAAAATTGAAAGAAAAAAAAAAAACCTCAGTGAGTTGAGCCAAACTCCACTAAGGGACTCCGGTGCTCCTGAACCAGCCACTAGACCCTGTTTGCCCACTGGTACCTGCTGCCTCTGGGATGCCAAGACCTAGGTGTAGAATGAGCTTGGTCAGGAAGAATCCTTCAAAGTCAGAGAGTAGGTTCCCTGACCCCTTCTCTGGAGGCCTCTCATCTGAAGTGGGATGCTTGACATGGACCCTGTGTGTCTGTGAGACCCCAGTCTCTGTAAGTAGAGAGTAAGGGTCTTGAGTTTTGTGCTGGGTCCATTCGGCAAATATGAATCAAGCCCTAGGCTGGGTGCAAGAAACCTAGATTGACAGGCGGGGACTTTGGGGGAGCAAAGCAACTTCAGTGTAGTGGGGAGAGGGCTCCAGGGAAAGGGGCTGTGATACAATGTATCTGAACTATGAGCTCAGACTGCATCCTGAGGCTTCCTGGGTTGGAAACCCATTGTAGCACTCCCTAGCCTACTCTGTTAGGCAGCGAGACACTAAGACTGTTCCTGCCCTGCGCTTGGGGCTTCGATGGCTCACCTTCTGTGGTCTGGCCACACTCGCCACAGCAGTGACCTTCTCATGATCTCTGCTTCTTCACCTGTCTCATGAGCCAGCTGCCTGGTCTGGCACACGGGGTGGGAGATGACCCTTAGAAGACCCTCACCGGGCTACCTAAGTCACCAGTCCTGTTGACCCCAGCAGCCTTGCCTTCCAGAAGGTAGCTGACTCGAGAGTGAATGGGTATCAGCACTCTAGCCTGGGGGATTTCCCATGCACCCCACCCAAGGAGTTTATTCTTGCTCCCAGAAGATTCCAGGCCTCTGAGTTCTCAAGATATCAGTCCCAAGACCTCAGAGTACTTAATCCTTATTCTCTCTCACACACACTCCCTCCCTCCTTCTCTCCCAACCCCTCCTGCATTTCACGTAGCCCAGTCTTGAACTCAGGAATGGCTGAAGGCCACCTTGACTTTTTCTGACTGTCCTGCCCCCACATCCTAAGTGCTGGGATCACAGGTGTGTACCCGCACAGCCTGTTCATTCATCTCCTTACTCAACCAGCCGACTCCAGGTTATTCCTCTGTCGCCACCGGAGACCACATACCTCAGGAAACCTTCAGGTCCTGTACACCTGTTCCAGGCCTCAGTCACCATGAGCCCAGAGGGCCTGTGGTGGCCGCAGCCTGAGGACAAACATCTAGATGTGTCATCTCTGGAGGGCTTCCTCCAAAGCTTCTGAGTGCAGTGATCTGTCTTCTGGCCTTTGACCCCTGGGCTCAGGTTCAAAGCATGAAATCCCATGGGAGAAGGATCATGGCATGTCTTCAGGGCCCAGAGCAGTCCCTGGACTGAGGGAGCAAGCAAAGGGACAAACAGTTCCCTCAACCCTGCCCCAGGGTAAGCATGAGCCTCCTTCCCAGGCGATCTTTTGTTCTTGCAGCCCAGACAGAAAGAGGAGGCTTGGTTGGAGGGCATGATGGTCTGTCTCCCTAGTTCAGGAGCAGCTGGTCTCCCGCTCCTCTGGCTTCTGCTACCCAGCCTCCTGCTAAGCCCATTCACCCCCCCCCCCCTTGTTAGTCACAGGACACCCAGCTTTGGCTTCTCCCTCGGCATGATCTCTACCAGAACTAGGCAGGAGCCAGGCGGCGGACCTGTTTTGTTTGGCTGAGCATGGTGTTTCAAAAGAATCTCCGTTGGTTGCCAACTTTGAAAAGTCAGTAGATTTTACATAAAAAATCCAGATTGTTGGCTCCTCTTGACAAACCAGAGGAGCCTGGCAGCTCTAGACCCATATTCCAGAAAGTTCCAGTCCTCAAGTTGTGTCTATCTTAGACTGACTCAAACTGGTGCTACACCTTGTGGCTGGCTCACACCAGCCCCTCCCTGGGCTATCCTGGCCCTTTCCAGGGTTCCCTTCCTTTAAGCCCTCTCTAGCCCTGGCCACCAATGTCTTCCTGTCTTCTAGCCTCAGGGATGCTGCTTTCTTCCCTGTTACAACACATCTAGGTTCCAGGCGGGTCCTCCTGCTTGACTCTCAGCTGTCCTGCCTGCGCCTTTGAAGTAACCTATTATTTTCTCCCCGTATCCTCTCCAGATGGCTTCCCGAACAACCCTCCCAGGCTGAGCACCTGTAGGGAATTCTGTTTGCTCCATTGAAGGTTTCATTTTACCAGTCAAAACCTATGGGGCATCTGCTGATCCCAGATGGGAAGCCAGCAGCCCCTTCAGAGATGGAGCCCTCCAGGGGAGGCAGATCAATATTCAGGTGTGCTGCGTATATGAAAACCAAACCAGACCGCTTGGTTTTGTTTGGTTGGTTGGTTGTTTTTTTGTTTTTGTTTTTTGTTTTTCGAGACGGTTTCTCTTTGTAGCCCTGGCTGTCCTGGAACTCACTCTGTAGACCAGGCTGGCCTCGAACTCAGAAATCTGCCTGCCTCTGCCTCCCAAGTGCTGGGATCAAAGGCGTGCGTGCGCCAACACGCCCGGCCAAACCAGACCTCTTAGGAAATAGTTTACTTCCTATGTATGTATGTATGTATGCATGTATGTAAATATTTGTGTTTGTTTATGCACATATATGTAGATACTGATGAAGACCAGAAGAGGGTGTGGCCCTCCCGGCTTGGGTGCTGGGAACTGAACCCAAATCCTCTGCTTCTTTACCACTGACACGCCCCTCTCCAGTCCCTCCACCCTGACCTTGAAGATCCAGTGTGGGGAAGAAGGTAAGATATCTCAGGGATGTTTTCTTTGGTTGGTTTGGTTTGGCATTGTTTTTGTTTGTTTGTTTGTTTGTTTGTTTGTTTGTTTGTTTGTTTGTTTAAGACAGGGTCTCTCACAGTGGTGACACACATCTTTAATCCCAGCACTTGGGAGGCAGAGGCAGAGGCAGGCAGATTTCTGAGTTCCAGGCCAGCCTGGTCTGCAGAGTGAGTTCCAGGACAGCCAGGGCTACACAGAGAAACCCTGTCTTGAAAAAAACAAAAACAAACAAAAAGATAGGGTTTTTTAATTATCTAGCTCCAGATGTCCTGGAATTCTACTATGCCTGGCTAAACAATGTCTTCCTTCCTTCCTTCCTTCCTTCCTTCCTTCCTTCCTTCCTTCCTTCCTTCCTGGCTGTCTTTCTTTCTTTCTTTCTTTCTTTCTTTCTTTCTTTCTTTCTTTCTTTCTTTTTAAGGTTTATTTATTTATTATGTATATGAGTACATTGTAGCTGTCTTCAGACACACCAGAAGAGGGCATTGGATCCCATTACAGATGGTTGAGAGCCACCATGTGGTTGCTGGGATTTGAACTCAAGACCTCTGGAAGAGCAGTTAGTGCTCTTAACCACTGAGCTATCTCTGTAGCCCAAACGATGTCTTCCTAATATATATGTAAAAATGTTAAGGAGCTGGGGAGATGGTTCAGGCCGAGGACCTGAGTTCAGATCCCCAACACCTATGTAAAAATCCAGCCCATATCTGTAAGTCCTGCACCAGGGAGGGGTAAGCCGCTGAACCCCTGCTGCTTGCTGGCCGGCCAGCCAGTCTAGCATAACTAAAGAGTTACAAGAGTTACAAGTTCAATGAGAGACCCTGCCTCAAAGAGTAACATGGACTAGGCATGATGGCACAGATCTTTTTTTTTTCTTTTGGTTTTGGTTTTTCAAGACAGGGTTTCTATATGTAGCCCTGACTCTGTCCTGGAACCCAGCTGGTGGCAGATCTTTAATCCCAACACTTAGAAGACAGAAGCACAAGCACTCTGGAAGTTCAAGGCCAGCCTGGTTTACATAGCAAGTCCCAGGAACATCAGGGCCATGTAATAGAGAGATCCTGTCTCTGATTATAATTATTATTATTAATATTAATAAAAGACATCATACATCATCTTCTGACATCCATACGCAGATATGTGCATAGTCATGTACATGTGTCACACACAAAAGAAGTTAAGTGAGAGAAAAGAGACAGAGAGAGAGAGGGGTGGGGGGCGCAGTGGTTAAGAGTACTGGCTGCTATTCCCTGGGTTCATTGCAAGCCCCAAATGGCTCAGCGCAGTCTCTATAATCTAGTTCTGGGGAGTCTGCCTCCCTCTTCTGACCTCTGCAGGCACCAAGCTCACAAGTAGCACACAGACATATATGGAAGCAAAACATGCAGATACATAAAATTAAAAGATAACTTAAGAAATTAAGCTGAGGGCTGGTGAGATGGCTCAGTGGGTAAGAGCACCCGACTGCTCTTCAGAAGGTCCAAAGTTCAAATCCCAGCAACCACATGGTGGCTCACAACCACCCGTAATGAGATCTGATGCCCTCTTCTGGTGCGTCTGAAGACAGCTACAGTGTACTTACATATAATAAATAAAAAAAATAAAAAAAATAAAAAAAAAAAAAAAAAAAAAGAAATTAAGCTGAGCCGGGCGGTGGTGGCGCACGCCTTTAATCCCAGCACTTGGGAGGCAGAGGCAGGAGGATTTCTGAGTTTGAGGCCAGCCTGGTCTACAGAGTGAGTTTTCCAGGACAGCGAAAAGAAGAAGAAGAAGAAGAAGAAGAAGAAGAAGAAGAAGAAGAAGAAGAAGAAGAAGAAGAAGAAGAAGAAGAAGAAGAAGAAGAAGAAGAAGAGGGGGAGGGGGAGGGGGAGGGGGAGGGGGAGGGGGAGGGGGAGGAGGAAGAAGTTGTTAAGCCAAAAAGAAAAGAAAAAAAAAAAACAAAACAAAACAAAAAACAACCAGTAATGACCATTCAAAACATAAAGATAATAAAAGAAAGCCAGGCCGTGGTGGCACACACACAATGTTAGTCCTGGTGCTGTGGAGACAGAAGCAGGCCATTTCGAGGTCAGCCTGGACTACAATAATTTTATCCAACAGATAAACTTGAGAGAAGTATAGCTGTTGCCTTTGTTTTCAGATGAGGAAACAGAATCCCTCCAAATAAACTCCCCTAAGGTTACAAAGGCAGGCAGTGATAAGTTTGGAACCAGAGTCCATGTCTATAGGACTCCAAGCTTGTATCTCTAACCATCAGGCTACAGGGCCACTATAGTACCTGGCACAATCAGGTGTTAAACAAACAAACAAAAAAAGATCCTTTCAGCATTAAATACTCAACTTCCTTCTCTCCCTGTGGCCTCAGGCTAACACAAACGCTCCTGTTCTCAGATTTTCCAGCAGAGCCCTCCATCGAGGGGCCGGTACACAGATGAGTCTTCTGCCCACTACCTCTCGGCACTAGGCCAGGCCACCAAAAGCCTGTCCCTCCCAGGAAACAGCTGTGGCCTTGAATGCCCCCTCCCACGCTAGCCCAGCCCTCCTGGGAGCCTGTCCACGCTTGAGCAACTGTGCCAGTCCTTGTTGGGATCCAGCCCCCCCCCCCCCCCACACACACACACTGAGATGGCTGGAGGAGGCAAACTTTGGCTCAAAACGGGCCTGAAGCCAGAGGGCTGTGCCCTGAACAAGGGACTGTTGGTCCTGAGATATCTGTCACTCCCTATAGTAGACCCTGGTCATAGCATTCCAGAAAGCCTAAGGAAGAAATGGCACAGGGTCGGGATATGGCATTCGTGAAGTCCTGGGATTGATCCTCAGCCGAGCACAGGGCATGCAGCAGTGCA
This sequence comes from Mus musculus, assembly GCF_000001635.26. Lineage (NCBI taxonomy): Eukaryota > Metazoa > Chordata > Mammalia > Rodentia > Muridae > Mus > Mus musculus. The sequence goes on along the minus strand of NC_000070.6, from coordinate 152,079,788 downwards.
GGCCTGTCCTGGAACTCTAAGGTGAAGGAAGGAAGACAAAGGCATCCTCAGCTATGTATGGCATGGCGTTTGGGACTCTGCTGATTGTTTTTGTTGATGAACAAACTTCGATGTATCTGGGAGGAGGGAATCTCCACTGAAAAACCACCTCCATTGGATTGTTCTGTGGACAAGTCTGTGTGGTGTTTCATTCATTAACAAAAGGTGTGGGGCTAGAGAGATGTCTCAGTGGTTAAGAGGGCTGTCTGTCCTTCCAGAAGTCCTGAGTTCAATCCCCAGCAACCACATGGTGACTCACAACCATCTAGAGTGTGATCTGATGCCCTCTTCTGGGAAGTAAGTGTACATGCAGATAGAAAACTGTACAGGCAGGCGTACGCCTTTAATCCTAGCACTCAGGAAGCAGAGGCAGGCAGATTTCTGAGTTTGAGGCCACCTCGTCTACAAAGAGAGTTCCAGGACAGCCAGGGCTATACAGAGAAACCAAAACAAAAAAAAAACAAAAGAAAACTCATGTACATTAGATAGATAGAGCTTAAGAAAAACAAAAGGGGCTGGAGGGATGGCTCAGCAGTTGAGAGCACTGAATGCTCTTCTGGAGGTCCTGAGTTCAAATTCCAGCAACCACATGGTAGCTCACAATTATCTGTAACAAGACCTGATTCCCTCTTCTGGTGTCTGAGGACAGCTACAGTGTACCTACATATAGTAAATAAAATAAATCTTTTTTAAAAAACCAAAAACAATAGGTGTAAGAAGGCCCCGCCCACAGTGGGTGGAGCCATCAAGAAGCTGTGGAGAGCAAGCTAATAGAAGCACTCCTCCATGGCTTTTGCTTCAGGTCTTGCCTCCAGACTCCCCTGCCTTGGCTTCCCCTGATGACGGACTGTAATCCATAACTCATATAAACTCTTTCTTCCCAACTTGCTTTCGTCACAGCAATAGAAATCGCAAAAGACAGAGGCCAATTGCCATTACGTGAAAGCCTGTCAGAAGAGAGTGAGAAAAGTGCTATGAGAATCTGGGATGTGGGTCAGTTAAGTGGGGGCCCAGTGGGAGAATAAGCGTAGACCTCAGCTCCTAGTGCAGCGTCTGCCTATAGTCCAGTTTTATTGCCATAACCATCCCTGGTGCTGCAGACTCTAACCAACACCCTGCCACCCTCCACGCCCCTCAGGTTCAGTCACGGAGGTGGGATGACACATCTAGAATTCCTTCCTGGGCCAGAGAAGCTGTCCACACCGTTCCAGCACATAAGCTTGTGGCCAACTGGCCACTTCCCCTGCCTGAGGCTCCCCTGGATCTTCTGCTCTTCTGTCCATCTGGTGGCTGCGGCCTTCCTCCTGGGGCCCCATGGAGGAACCGAGAGAACACCAGAAGTAGCGGCTGCAGAAAGGGTGTGAGATTGCGATTCTGGACAGTCATGTTCCATACAGGGGCCCCACCCCCTCCCTACCAGGCTGGGCTGGTTCTGGGGCCCAACACCCACCCACATGGGTCCAGGCCAGAGGCTGGCTGGCTGGCTGGCTGGCAGCAAAGGACTGAGCCCACACAGGCAGCTGTGTGCCCTGACTCACCCACCCAGCCGCCTCAACTCCTTCTGGGATCGGCTCACGTGCCGTTACCCAGTTACTTAGTGCCCCACCAGGGCTTCTGCCCACCCCGAGGAGAGCGGGGCCTGGGTGCAAGTGGGTGATTGAGACTGAGTTCTGCCACTTATGACCACCTCAGAGCCATAACCAGACTAAAGGCCACAAAAACAAACAAACAAACAAACAAACAAACCAGCCCTGCCCTGCCTAGAGAGTTGGCATTGAAGACTCAGGACTAAGACTTCAAACTCATGTGTGAGACCAAGGCACCCCAAAGCTGCAGGCAGCTGGTCATTATGGAACCCCAGAGGCAAGAGAACTCTGGAGAGAGTGAGGCTCTGCACATGACAATTGTCACCTCTGTGCCCATGGAGCTCAGTCCTTCCCTGATGAGTCCCCCTGGCTTGATAGCGTGTAACATGGGTTACATCCATTGGCTGGTAGGAACCTCACAAGCGGAGCTGTGAAGCAGACAGGCCTTCTGCAGCAGGCTCCATTCCACCCTCTGACGGCAGATGTTCTCCAGCTGAGGAAGGGGCTGGCCATTTTACCCTCAAACTGCGTATTTCGTCCCTCTCTGTACCAGCTTCCTTTGTCCATAGCCACTTCTCCACGCCCCTCACTGATCCATGCTTAACTCAGCAGCAGGGCTGCTCCTCCCCAACTCACGCAACACACTTCTAAGGGGGTCCAGAACACTGGGGCCACAGTGGGTCATCAGGTCACCTTCTCCTGGCAGACTGCGGGCTTGACCAGCCCTCTCCAGCCCTTCTGGCCACAGGACAGGCTCATAGAAGGACTCGAGCCAGGCTGGGGAATTTCTGTCCTTGGTGAGACTCCCACTCTCTTAGCTTGGGGCCTGGAGAGCCTAGAGCGTGCGGCTGGAAATGAGCTAAAGAGAGCCATTCTGTGTGCTGGCCATCAACTCTTGGCTTGGCTTCTGTGGACCAGGGTTGTTTTCCAGCAATTCGCCAGCGCAGAGCACGGGTCAGGCCCACAGCATCAGTCCAGAGCGGATCGACTCAGCTGCACCAAGACCGGCAGCAAGAACAATCACAGCCTCCCCAAATCGGGCCCTATGTCACTGTGGGAGGTGTCCCACTGGGTCACCCAGGGAGTGCTTCCAGCCTTTCACAAGCACACCAGAGATATGAGTGTCCTCAACTATGTCACAGACCTCAGAGCTGAACACCCCAATATTTTGCCCATTGAGGTCCACAATCTTGTCATGGTTCTGATTGAGCACTATAAAGTGGAGGGTGACATGAGAAATGATCCGCATCCCTAATTTAGATCAGAAAGGCTCTAGAAAGGCTCAGCCCTGTGCCTCATCGCGGAGGAAGGAGTATGGCAGAGCCAGACCTTGGCCAGAATAGGAGGGGTGGGTCATGGCTGTCACTGGCCTTCAGCTCCAATACTGGTGAGAGGCAGCCATACCCACTGGCCATGGGGAGGGACAAGACCACCTGGAGGTGCCCATTACTCTCTGACCATCACGTTTGGGCCCCTGTTCCTCCTGCAGAGGCTCTCCAGAGGGGTCAGGGACCCCACACCACCACAAGCAAGTCACCTTAGCATCATATGCACAATAAGCAGGCCACAGGCTATGGCCAACAGGGTGGCCAGGCAGACCAGGTGCCCACGCCTCATGAAAGTCCTCTGGGAAAATGGCTGCACCTACCCCCCAAGTCCTCGATGATGTCCAGAGCGGAGCTCCAGGAGAAGCGCTCCACAGCCCCCAGCTCCAGCTGACCCAGGTCACCAGGCAGGGCTTCCAGCTCATAGGCGCCCCTCTTCCTCCAGTAGAGAAACATGCTGAGACCTGGGGTGTTCACTGCTTGGCCTGCACCCTCAGAAGCTGGGTGGCTCCAGGGACCTCAGTCCTCGAGGCCTGGACACAGCGGTGCCCGGGTGCAAAGAAGCAGCAGAGACCACTGGGCCAGGCTTTGGGCCGGCAGTCATGTCCCTCCTCAGAGAGGGAGAGGAGCATTCTGGGAGCAGCCAGGGGCCTTACATCTGACCAATGACCAGGGCCCCTGCCCCACACAAAGCGCCTTTCTTCCCCTCCTACAGACATTTTACACATTTTGCCTTCCCAGCCCCCTCAGAGCCCCCGCCGAGGAGATGGGCTGTCCGTCTGGGGATGCAGAGGCCCGGAAAAAAGTGCAATTGTTTCCTGGTCTCTTTGCTAAGATAAGTTTTCAGAGGAGAAAAATGTGCTGCCCCGGGAGCAATTCCAGGTCTCCACCATGACCTATGACCCGGAACAGCCCCAGCTAGCTCACAGGTTCTCACTGAGGGATGACGGCACCCGTGGGAATGCCAGGGAGGGGGGTGGGTGCCCTGAGAGCATACTCCAGAAGCTCAGGTGTGTCTCCCAACTCTCTTGGGCTCAGGCCTTCCAGGGGGGTCAAACGGCACAAGCCCTCACCTACTTATGAGGCCAGATCTGCTGGCTGGGCTTTGAGAGTTTCTCTCCACCCTCCACCAGGCTGCCCAGTGACCATCTCCTTCCTCAGTCCTGGGTGGGGGAGCCTGGACCAAGGCCCTACAGCACCATTGGGGAGCCACAGTGTCCCCTGCAGCATAGGCTTCAGGTCCAAGCCGTATTGAGAAGGCTGGGGGAGTGAGGGGGTTCTGGATAGAGAGCAGCCAAGGAAAAGAGCCATGAGAGGACTGGTGGAGCGTGGCCAGCAAGCATGTTCCCTGGTTTCCATCTTGAGCTGGGGTAGGGGTGAGGAGGATCATGGAGGGCCAACAGCATAGGTTGGAACATAGAAAGTTCCAGGCCAGCAATGATAAAGCTGGGTAAGGTGACTGAGGCCTGAGACCCAGAAGTGTGGAGGCTGGGGCTGGAGAGCTCTTTCCTGGCCAACTGGGGCAAAAACATGGCAAGACCCTGGCTTTAAAACAAACAAACAAACAACCTCTGAAGCTGGAGAGATGGCCCAGCAGTTAAGAGCTCTGGCCTCTGGCTGCTCGTCTAGAGGGCTTGAGTTTGATTTCAACCCCCATGTCAGGCAAGTCACAACTGTCTGTAGTTCCGGCTCCAGAGGACCCCAGGCCTCTGCATGAACCACCTGCACTCATGTACACACATGGGCACGCAGACACACAGAATACAAATGCATCTTGAAACAGCACAAGCCAAACCTGCCCTTTCCCCCCCTAGAGGGCTGAGAGCAAGATGTATGACCAGCAGGTTCTCTGGGTCACCACCCACCCTCCCGCCCCCAAATTATACCCAGGTTCTCTCTCTCTCAGCATGGCTTCTCAAAACCATCAAGGTTGTATCCCAAAACGCAGGCTGAAAATTCGCCAGCCCTGTTTCTCCACCGGTTCTCAAAGGACACGGGCTTCATTAAGTTGTGCTAAGACACCTCTCCTGTCTTGCCTTATGTGTGTGGGTGTTTAACCACTTACGTGCCTGGTGCCCACAGAGGCCAGAAGAGGGCGCTGATGTCCTGGAACTGGAGTTAGTTCCAGGTTGTGAGCTGCCCTGTGGTTGCTGGGAATCAAACCCGGGTTCTCTGGAAGAGCAGCCAGTGCCCTTAACGGCTGAGCCATCTCCACAACCCAATAGAGGCACCTTTCTCGAATGGGTTACTCTGGACCATCTACCCAGAAAAAGAAAGCATGCTGCCCTTGGATCTGAACACCAGGACTGCCCAGCTTGAAAGCCAACTGGAGTCTAGGGGACAGGGCAGCAAGGTGGCCTGGAGGCATAGGCTCGGAACCCCAGCTATTTGAGGAGACTGAGGAGGAAGACCCCAAACTCAGGCCAATCTGGGCAACATAGTAGCGAGGCCCAGTTTCAAAATAATAAATGCAAAAAGGAGGTTAGCTATACAGCTCAGTCAGCAGAGCGGTCGCCTAGTGTGTACAAAACCCTGAGCTGATCTCCATTCTAGTATGAACTAGGTGTGGTGGCTTAGCCTCGGGAGGTACATGTGTGAGGATTGGAAGTTTAATGTCATCTTCAGTTATACACTCAGCAAGTTCAAGGCTATTCAAGACCCCCACTCCCCACCTCGACCCCCAAAAGGCTGAGGTCATAGTTCCGGGGTAATGTGCTAGTATTCATGAAGCCTTTGGGTTTAGTCCTTAGTGCCACAAACGCAAATCCACAATGAAAGAAAGAAATCCAGACTTCAGTGTAAGTAAGGGGCACAGGCACTGGGCTCCCTGCCATTCTCAGTCTGACCCTCCTTGGCTTGCCAGATCTGCGGGAACCGGCCTGGGTGTGGCAGAGCCAGCCCCAACCAGATCAGATGCCTGCAGCTGAGGGGCACAGGCAAAGGGGACTAGCTGCTTCCGTAGGGGTGGCAGAAGGGTCACCGCAGGCTACAGGGTGCCTGGGAGTGGTAGGGAAGGCCATCTGGGTGGACCACACACCCCCAGCGGAGGACTAAGGTGCCAAGAGGCAGCTGGAGTAATTTGAACCACATGCCTGCCTGCCTCCCCAGCCTCTAGCCTCACAGGACCATAGTGGACAAGCCCAGGACCCCCTTGAGCCTTGATCACTGGCATCCACACGGACTGGATATTAGGTTATGGGATGCCAGAGGTGTCCTGGTTCATGTGTGGTACAAGGAGGACCTGAGTGAGCATTGAGGAGTAAGATTACCCAGTGCCACCAGTGTCCATTCCAGTGGAGGTCAGAGCTGCAGAACTGGGAGTTGTCACCCGTGCTGCAGGGTCCATGGGCTCTATGCACAGGTCCTCACCCAGCCACTGCCCTCCTGCCCAGTGACTCTCCTGATTATCCGTGCTTGTGCCTTCCTATCTACCTTCACACCCACTCAACATCCCTGCCTCACCTCTCCATGCAGGCGAGCAAGAAGCAGCCTCAGTGGATCAGTACTAGAGAAACAGTCCCCACCCCCACCTCACCCCACCCCACCCCCACCCCACCCCCACCCCACCCCCACCCCCACCCCACCCCCACCCCACCCCCACCCCACCCCACCCCCACCCCCACCCCACCCCACCCCCACCCCCACCCCCACCCCACCCCCACCTCACCCCCACCTCACCCCCACCTCACCCCCACCCCTGTACTCAATACGTAACCTTAGCCAGTCTGACGATGAAAGAGTTGCGGTCAGGAGCTGCCGGGGGCACTGGTGCCTTTTCTAAGGGTCTTCATGCCATGGACAGCTGGAGCAAGAGTGATGACAGCTATGCCCAGGGGGTGGGGGTGGGCATGGGGCTGGCATCACTCTGAGCTTTGCACCTCACTTCCACGATAGAGATGGAGAAGCTGTAGTCTCTAGAGGGTAACATACCCAAAGGCCACACGGCCACAGCGCCAGGGAGCAGAACACTGGCAGAGCCCCAGCACCGCGTTCTCAAAGTGGAGCCACACTGAGCCGACGAGAGGCAGCTCTCATTGTCCACCCTACCCACTCACAAGAGTCCTCTTGGCCACCAGAGTGTTAGGGGCCAGAGCAAGGCAGATGATCTGGAAACTCGTTCCTTCAACCCCAGGCTTACCTCAGTTTCGGGCCTCTAGGTACCTCTGCTTCCATGCGGAGTGGAGATCAGCCAGCAGGCACTCCCCACTTGGGCCTCCTGGGGCTTAAAGCCTTGGACTCCAGAGGTTTGCCCCTTGTCTAGACTTCTTGATCCTTCTGAGTGAGAAACTGCTGGGTTAGAAGCCAGGGACAGAACAGAGAGAGGTACAGGGAGTTGGCGGCCCGTTGCCTAGCAATGGCCTTGGACCGGGGAGAGACTGAATCCTCTGCCAACCACAGCTGTTTCCTGACAGGCAGAGTGCTTTCTGAGGGCCTGGCCAGGGGACCAGACCCCTGCTGAGTAAGGGGTCAAAAGAGGAAGAGGAGCAGGTGGCCAAAGTTGGCTAATGCCCCCACGGAAGTGGCGGCTGTCACCAACTTCTGGACTGCCTTTCCTGAATGTGCCCTGATGGTCCTCAGCGGCACGCGGCACGCCTTCTCTTGTCAGTCATTCCGATGGCACCTGACCTGAAGCTGGGCCTCCACAGGCAAGGTTCTCTGGGTTGGGCTTGGCTCTGAGTCCAGTCTCCTGAAAAATGGCTTCAAAGGGGCTCAAGGTTTGTTTTTGCACTTGAAGAGGGCTGGAGTTCATTTCTCAACACCTATGTTCACGACTGCTTGTAGCTCCAGCTCCAGAGAATCCCACACCCTCTTTTGGTGGCCTCAAGGACTATTAGTGTGTGCGTGTGCACATGCACACACACTCTCACACACATACACTTACACACACTCTCACACACACACTCATCCTCACACATATACACTCATACACACACTCTTTAAAAAACGGGTTGAGAGAGTGCCAGGTGGTAGTGCACACCTTTAAATCAAGCACTTGGGAGTCAGGAGGCTTTCTGTAAGTTCAAGGCCAGCCTGGTCTACAGAGCAAGTTCCAGGACAGCCAGGCTACACAGAGAAACCCTGTCTCGAAAAAAAACAAAAACAAAAACAAAAAAAAACAAAAAAACAAAAAAAAAAAACAAAAAAAAAGAAAGAAAAGCCAGGCATGGTGGCGCATGCCTTTAATCCCAGCACTCGGGAGGCAGAGGCAGGCGAATTTCTAAGTTCGAGGCCAGCCTGGTCTACAGATTGGACAGAGTTCCAGGACAGCCAGGGCTACACGGAGAAACCCTGTCTCGAAAAACAAACAAACAAACAAACAAACAAACAAACAAACAAACAGTGTACATGCCCTGGTGTTTTGCCTGCATGTTTGTCTGTGTGAGGGTGTCAGATCTCCTGGAACTGGAACAGCTATGAGCAGCCATGCAGATGCTGGGAGTTGAACACGGGTCCTCTGCAAGAACAAGTGCTGTAAACCTCTAAGCTATCTCTCCAGCACCAGGGGTGGGGTTTTCCCCTCCTAGGAGGGGCTCCATCCCTCCCACTCAGCAGGCAAGGCTCACTCTGATGCTTTGTGGCTCCCTGGGATGCCCAGGGGCAGGTGACCAATGTTCCTTTCTTCACCTCCCCTTGTCTGAGGGCCCTCTGCATGCCAGAGTAGCTGAGCCAAGGGCTGTGTACCAGCTGCCCAGCTCGCATGCAAAGTGGCCCCTCTCAGGTCCACCACAGAGCATGTTGAAAATTAAGTGGCACTGGGTTGCTGTTTATAATCTGGCGAGAATGGGTGTGAGCTGCTTCCCAGCCTTCTGGCTCTCTCCTGGGTTGCCCCCACAACCTCCAACCAGACTTCTTCTCCAGATGCCCAGGAGATTCGCCCCTCCTTCTGCAAGCATGTGTCAAGGGACCAATATTCTCTAGTGACCTTGGCAAAGGCTGGGGTGGGATGGATGCCATTCCCCTGGCAGGAAACAGAATGTGGGTTCCTGCAGGAGAGGTGAATGGCAGAGCCCAGTGTGGGCGGCACATACCCCTCCTCTCACTATTAATTCTAAAGGCCAGATGTGTGGCTGAGGCCTCAGCCTACTTGTGGGTAACCACCAGGCCTCTAGCCTGCCCATCTCTGCAGCCTCAGCCAGGCTCCAGCCCCACCCCCAAGCCCTTCCGCCTTTGGCAGGCCCCATGGCACTGTTGAAGGTAGATGGGCTCGGGGGAGCAAGTGCCAGGGATGGCCTCTGGTTCCTCAAGCCTCGGTTTCCCCTTCTCCCATCCGGAGAAGTCTAGATCAGACAAATGAGATTTAAGTGTCAGTGATGAAGGACCAGGCCGGAGGAGCCCCGCCCCCATCCTGTGCTGTCCACTTGGCTCTTCCCTTAATCCTGGGACTACAGTAAAGTAGAGCTTCTGGCGAGTGGGATCAAAACGTGGATTGCAAGGGCTAGCTGAAGACCAGCAGCTCTGTGTAGAAGGCTGCTCCTGACCCCAGGAAGGGGGCACTGTAGGAAGCCTGACCATAGCCCTCACAACTGCTTCTCCATGCATTCCAGCAAGAATCGCCCTCCCTGGTCCCCTCTTTTGTCCTACTTGTCTCTTCCCTGGCTCCCCATGACACAGGCCAGACACTAACATTTGCTGGGCCCCTCTCTGGGCTGGGCCTCAGACAGAGCCTGGGAAGCTCTTCGACTTTGCCTGAGGGCTGTGCGGTTATTATTACTGTTGGCTCCATCTTATGGATGGGAAAACCAAGGGCTGGGGAGCACAGAGATTTACCCAGGCCAGCTAGGAGGCTGGGATCCTGTAGTGGGTGCTGTAGCTTTCTCCCCCACCCCCATGCACCTTCAGGCATCCACTCTGGGCTTAGCCGGTCTGCCTTGCTTCTCTCCTCAGTGTTTTGAGCCTAGAGGCCATGGGGCTCATGCAGGCTCTCTTTCCAGGATATGCATCCTGCCCTGGTCTCTGAGAACACTTCTGGTGTCAAAAACCATCCCTGGGGCTGGTGAGATGGCTCAGTGGGTAAGAGCACCCGACTGCTCTTCCGAAGATCCAAAGTTCAAATTCCAGCAACCACATGGTGGCTCACAACCACCCGTAAAGAGATCTGACTCCCTCTTCTGGAGTGTCTGAAGACAGCTACAGTGTACTTACATGTAACAAACAAACAAACAAACAAACAAACAAACAAACCATCCCTGACTCTTCTAGCCACTTAGCTATGGGCCTCAAAATGGGGTCTTCCCTGGACCCTCAATAGTATAGAGACAGTGCAGATAACAGGCCTTCCCAGGGCCTCCCACAGCCTCCTACTCCTATGGGAGGCCCGGGCATTGTCTTACCACTGGCTTGAGTGTTGTCACCCACCCATCCACCCACCACAGACTGGGGACAAGTGCAGCCTGGGACTGGCTGGCCACACAGCAGCTGCCCACACCATTCTCCGCTTTGCTTCCAGAATTTGTCAGTGTTCAGCCCCTACCCCAGTCTGGCTCAGGCTCAAGCCATGGGAATCGAGGATCCAGTCTCACCCTTGCCTGTAAATATGGGGAATTTACATCATTGCCTCTTGGGTGGCTCTGGGATTGAGCTACACAAGTCTGACCTTCACATTTAGTGAAAGGGGAGACGTGACGGAGGACTTTTTTTTTTTAGATTTATTTATTCATGCATTTTATGTATATGAGTGCTCTGTCTTCAGACACACCAGATGAGGGCATCAGATCCCATTACAGATAGTTGTGAGACACCATGTGGTTGCTGGGAATTGAACTCAGGACCTCAAGCCACCTCTCCAGCCCAATGATGGAGAATTTATAGACAATAGCCAATAGACACTGCACAGATAGAATGAAAACCTGAACCTGTACCTTCTCTGACTAAAAGCCTGTTCTGTACTACCTGGGGACATGGTCACATACCCACAGGTGTCCACTCAGACCCCAAGACCTGACAGACCTTCAGGCTCCTCTTTCCAGCCACCACATGATCTGTGGAAAGGTCTTTCCTGCTTCAGATGATGGCCCTTATGGTCTTGTTTATTCTGGACATGGAGTCCCACCCCCACCCCCAGGCTCTGTATACGTCCAGAATGCCCAGAGTGGAGCCAGGGATATTCTCATTGACCAGAACTTTACTCAATTCACAGCTAACGTCCTAACATCCTTAGTCAGGGGCTGAGCTTACAAACCCCTCCAGGCCTGGTCCATTGGGCACTGCTTCCTCACCTGTGTGAGGAGAGATGGCAAAGGAACCCAGGACCCTGGACACTCAGCTGGACAGAGCTGACCACTCCTGGGGAGGCGAAGCGCCAGCAGCTGCCCTGTGCTCCCGTTGTCCAGCCAGCTGGTTCCCTGGAGCTTCTCAGCCAGGGTGGGGAGAAGCCTAGGTTTCCAGAAGCCATGGAAGCAAAAGAATGGCCACATTCCAGTGAATTCCGGCTGCTGGCCACACAGACTGTCAAACCTGGCCAGACAGACTAAAAGGCTGAGCCCTCTGGAGGCTGTGTCTGTCCAGGGAACAAAGGCTTCTAGGCCAGTCTCTGACCACAAAGAGAGGTTGGAATCCCAGGACAGCTGGAATTTCAAAACATCTAACCCATTGTTGGAAATTACCATCACTGTCTGGTGGACATGCGCAGCACAGGCCAGGCTGCCTCTGACCCAGACTGTGTCTTTCTTTTGGTCACAGAGGCCACAGCCTGTTCTTTGCCCAAGCAGAGCCTACAGAGATCTGCCTTGGTGCTGCAGTGGGTGTCTGTCCAGGGGAGCCTCCCATTCAGGATTCTCCCGTGTTCAGTCCCTCTGAGAAAGGACAGAGCATTAGTCCAGATTCATCCTCACCAAGGGAGGAGACTTGAAGCAGAGCCTGGAATGCTGAGACTGCTCTGGCCATGCACCTGTCCTGAAAGCAGCAAGCGTAAAGGCCCTGGGGCAGCCACGCACCTTATGGCTGAGCTAAGATGGCCCCTCTTCCAGTCCTCCTGCAACTCAGTCTCACACACAGGACTTTCAGTTCCTAAGTAGAGGCGCATTGGTCACTGTAGAGGGAACCTTACGGGGATGCATGCTCTGGAGCAGGAGCTAGGGAAGAGTGAAGCCCGAGAAGGGCCCCTTGCCCCTGACGGAGGCCTCCAAGGATTTTCACCCTCATGCTTGTTCTGCGTGGTTGTGGTGGTTTGAGTATACTTGGCCCAGTAGGAGGAGTGGCCTTGTAAGAGTGGGTGTGACCTAGTTGTCACTATGTGACACCTTGTCACCTGTGTGATACTGTATATCACTGTGTCACTGTGATATTGTGTGACACTGTATGATACTGTGTCACTGTGATACTGTGTGACACTGTATGTCAGTATGTCACTGTGGTACTGTGTGACACTGTGTGACACAATGTCACTGTCACTGTGATACTGTGTGTCACTGTGTAACACTGTGTGACACTGTATGGGCTGGGCTTTGAGACCCTCCTCCTAGCTGTCTGCACTTGATCTTAGCCAAAAGGCTGAGAAGCATCCTGCTAGCTGTCTGTAAGTCATTATTCACCTAGCAGATTGAGATGTAGAACTCTCAGCTCCTCCTGCACCATGCCTGCCTGGATGCTGCCATGCTCCTGCCTTAATGATAATGGACTGAACCTCTGAACCTGTAAGGCAGCCACAATTAAATGTTATTCTTTATAAGGTTTGCTTGGTCATGGTGTCTGATCACAGTAATAGAAACCCTGAGACAGTGGGCATGTGCCCGTGGAGGCCAGCACAAGAGGGATAGGTGCAGATTTTTTTTTTTCTTTTTCTTTTTCTTCTTCTTCTCCTTCTTCTTCTGAGACAGGGTTTCTCTGTCATGTATATAAAATAAATAAAATCTTTTTTTTTTTTTGAGACAGGGTTTCTCTGTGTAGCCCTGGCTGTCCTGGAACTCACTCTGTAGACCAGGCTGGCCTTGAACTCAGAAATCCGCCTGCCTCTGCCTCTGAAGTACTGGGATTAAAGGTGTGCGCCACCACAGTCCAGCTATTTTTTTCTTATTTCTTGATCAGTCTTAGATTTTAAACATTGTTTGTTTATTTAGTGTCAGAAATGCAATCCAGGGCTTTATATGTGCTAAAGGAATGGTCTACCATTTATATATATAAGCTATATCCTCAGCCCTCTGCCTAGTTTATTGACTTATGTATAGCCCTGGCTGGCCTGCTTTTGCTCCCATACTCAAGCCCAAGCCCTGTGCCACCATGCCCAGCTATTTTATTTATTTTGCTGGCATCTCACCACATAGCCCAAGCAGGTTCTAAGCCTGTGGTTCTTCTGACTATCGCTGAGTGCTGGGACTACAGGTGTGCACCACCACAGCCTGGGGCATGTTTCTGCTGGGCTCACAGGGTGGATGAACATGCTCTAAGGAGCCACAAGCCTTGCAAATGGACTAAGGTCTTCTTGCATGTGTTGGGGTCAAAGGTGTGTGCTACCATGCCTGGCCCTGACTTCTTTTTTTTTTTAAAGATTTATTTATTTATTATATGTAAGTACACTGTAGCTGTCCAGAAGAGGGAGTCAGATCTTGTTACAGATGGTTGTGAGCCACCATGTGGTTGCTGGGATTTGAACTCCGGACCTTCGGGAGAGCAGTAGGGTGCTCTTACCCACTGAGCCATCTCACCAGCCCTGAAATGACTTCTTATATTTATTTTTTTGCTTATAGTGTGCACGTGTGTGCGCACACACATCTAACAGCATATGTAAGTACCAGGCCAGAAGACAACTTTCCGGAGTTAGTTATCTCTTACCATGTGGGTCCGAGATATGGAACTCTGGGCCACCAGGCTTGGTGTCAGTCCCTCTTCCCTGCTCACCCAGCCACCCAGCCCCTGCAGATAATTTTTAAAATATAGTACTATTGAGCTGAGTGTGGTGGTGTAGACTTTAATACTACTACATAGGAGACAGATCTTTATGAGTTTGAAGGGAGTTCGGTCTACATATGGAGTTGTTCCAGGTAGACCAGAACTCTATTGTGAAATTCTGTTTCAAAAAAGGGGTGTGTGGCAGGGGGTGGGGGCAGAGGGCTGAATAAATGGCTCAGTGGCTAAGAACATTGACTGTTCTTCTAGAGGTCCTGAACATGGTTGCTGGGAATTGAGCTCAAGACCTTTGGAAGAGCAGCCAGTGCTCTTAACCACTGAGCCATCTCTCCAGCCCCATTAATACACATTTAAAAGGGGTGGGAGTTGGGGGGTGGGTGGAGAGATGGCTCAGCTATTGAAGAGCATCTGCTAAGGACCAAGAACCTAAGTTCTGTTCCCAGTACCCACATTAGGTGGCTCACAGCTTGGGAGGTGAAGCTGAAAGATCAGTCACTCAAGACCAACCTTAACTTATAGAAGAGGTCAAAGCCAGCCTGGGTCCTTGTTTCAAGTACAAAATAACAACAACAACAACATCAAAAACTACTACTCAACCAAAAACCAAATCAAAGCCAGGCAGTGGTGGTATACCTACTTTAAACCCAGCACTTGGGAGGCAGTGGCTGGCAGATCTCTGTGAGTTCAAGGCTAGCCTGGTCTACAGAGTGAGTCCCAAAACAGCCAGGGCTACAAAAACCTGTTTCAAGAAACCAAAACCAGCCAACCAACCAACCAACCAACCAACTAACCAACCAACCAACCAACCAACCAACCAACCAACCAACCAACCAACCAAAACCCTTGGATTTCTACAATTCTCAGACAGGGACTAGATTACGGGTGACATCACTGAGAAAGCCAGAGTCACCGGCTGACACCCCACAGCTGAGTAGGGACGGATCCTTTACAAGGCTTCTTTGCCTGCCTTATTCAGGCTGCTGCAAGCCTCTTCCATAACTGTGTGTGCCGGATCAGGCCTGTTAATCACATCAAGCAGAATTGCAAGACTAAATCAAGTTGGAGGCCAGCCTGGGCTACACAGTGAGTTTCAGGCCAGCCTGGGCTACCTTAAGGCTCTGTCTTACAAGCTTCCTACATAAAGGGTCTTTGAACAGGGAAACCCAAGATGGCTCTGCATGATCTATCCCTCTCCGCTCAGGCCTACACACCTCTGCCAAGAGCCACAGCGTGTCAGTAAGGAAAGTGGATGAAGGACACCAGCTGGGGACACATGAGGGAAGGCCAGCCCAGCTTCCTACCTCACATGTCGGGAAGACACTTATGTGAACAGACCTAGAAAGTGGGCAAGGGCACAGCAAGCGGCATTCAGGGAGCGGGCGCTTCTCCCTAGCAATTCCACCTTTCTAGCCACGCCCCCTGTGATACTCTCTCACAGGCACAGAGCAGGCACAAAGGCATCATTCACAAGAGTGACCCAGATGTCCATCTTGGAAGACAGGTATCAAGGTTGAACGTGAAGTGGTTGGAGAGATGCCCTGGCGGGTAAAAGCATTGGCCTCACGAGAGGTGACCTGGTTCCCCCAGGACCGCTGGGGGACAGAGAATGGACTCTTGAACATTGACTGTGGCCTCCACATGCACGTGTGCATCTGTATCCACGCCATAAATGAAAGGAAAATCAAAGTGATGGCATAAAGCAAAGAAATGGTTGGCAGGGTCGTATTGCTTGTGGCAGGGCGCTGTGTGTGCGGCTCTGGGTTCAATCAGTACCACCAAAACCCGGAGAAAACAATTGAGGGGCATAGGAGTTTGGTGGCCCTTCCCGAGCAAAAGCAGATGTAGGGACAGCTTCAGACTGTCCTGGCAATGGAGACTCAACTCTAATATACACAATTCGACAGTCGGTATGGAGGTGTTAGACACCATTAAAAATGTTTTAAATTTTTAATGGGGCTGGAGAGATGGCTCAGCAGTTAAGAGCACTGACTGGGAATTGAACTCAGAGGTCCTGAGTTCAATTCCCAGTAACCACATGGTGGCTCGCAACTATCTGTAATGGGATCCAGTGCCCTCTTCTGGTGTGTCTGAAGACAGTTACAGTGTACTTATATAATAAATAAATAAATCTTTAAAAAAAAAGTTTTAATTTGGCTGTGAGGCTTGACCCCAAGTCACCAGGCTTGATAGTGAGCGTATTTACATCCTAGCCCATTGAACAGTTTTCTTTCTTTCCTTTTTTTTTTTCTTTTTTGAGTTTTTCAAGACAGGGTTTCTCTGTGTAGCCCTGGCTGTCCTGGAACTCACTTTGTAGACCAGCCTGGCCTTAAACCCAGAAATCCGCCTGCCTCTGCCTCCCAAGTGCTGGGATTAAAGGCGTGCGCCAACATGCCTGGCTTCTTTTAAACTGTTGATGAAAGGTTTAGCAGCCTTTGAGTTCCAAGCGTTTTTTGTTTTTGTTTTTTCTTTTTAAGACAGGGTCTGTTCCTATGTGTAGCCCTGAGCTCTGTCTGTCCTGTAACTCAATCTACAGACAAGGCCGGCCTGGAACTCAGATAACCACCTGACTCTGCCTTCTGAGCACTGGGATCAAAGGTGTGCGTGTGTGCGCCACACATCTGGCTGATTTCTAAGCGCCGCTTGATTTACTGAGTCACCATTGACAACAATTTCCAGCCCTCTGCAGGATGTGACAAGGCCTAGAACTTGGCAACCATGGGGTCTTGGTGGCCCCTCTGGGGTCTGCTTCTCCTCACTTCACTCCCTCAACCCTGCTTTCTAGACAAAGAAGCAAGACTCACCCAGTTTCTGAATGAAGGCAAGCGCCAGTTGCAAGGTGGGAACCCAGACTTTGCTAGGGTTGGGTTGATGCTCCACTGGGTCCCCCAATCCTCACTTGGCCTTACTCTATCTCAATACTGAAGGACCTCTTCCACCCCAAACACCAACCTTAACTTCCCTGGAACAATCAGCCTGCACAGAAAGACATCAGAGCTCTCAGTCCTGCCAACGTGCTACTTTCCAATGCTGGTCTCCTGAGCACAGTGTGTATTTTAGGAATTTTATGTGTACACTCCTGAGCTTGCAGCTTCCTTGGTGTCGCCCACTCCTTTCCTAGAAAGCAACAGTAGGGAGAGCCTTCTCTCACCGATCCCCGTGGCCAGCAGCAAACACCTTACTGGGCTGCTTGGTGGGTAGAGCTTGGGAGTTAGGTGTCTCTCCTCTACCTGGCAGAGCTGGTCACGCCCCAGGATCTAAGCAAGCTCAAAAGCATTACAAAACTCTAGCTCGTGACTGCTGGCTGTCCTAATGACAGCAGGCTGGAAACCATGGCAACTCAACTTCCCAGAGTAGCCCCTGTTCTGTCCAGTTCAGCTCTTATTTGCTGATCCCCAGTGCTTTGCTTACTCAGCCCTGGCATGTACCATCCAGGCACCCTATGCCTGGGTGAATCTTCTTTCAGCTTGTGCCCTTGCCTGCCCTCCAGCTGCGATTTCCTGGCAAAGCCTCGGGGGCATTTAACTGTGCAAGGCCTTTCCAAAGAGGCACTGCAGGTCACATGCCTTCCCTCCCTCAGCAGACGGCCCCCTTATTTATTTTAGCCACTGTGGAGCCTGAGCTCATCAGCAGAGTCTGGTTCTTTTTGTTAGGGGACACCAAGTCAGGGAAGACCAGAATTGCCCTGGGCCCTGTTCTATGGACTCTCTTGCAAACACCAGTTTAGCTGTCACTGTGACCTGGGTTCAATTCCCAGCACTCACATGGCAGCTCATACCTGTAACAAAACAACAATGAATATAAAGTAAAATTAAACAACAACAACAATAACAAAGACCAAATCCTCTGAACTGTGGCCAGATGCAGGGGGGCATACTTTTACGTTTTAAGATCTAAAACGTGCTTTGCCTGCATGTATGTTTGCATGCCTGCGTACCACATGCGTGCCAGTGGAGATCAGAAGAGGGCGTCAGATCCCCTGAAGCTGGAATTAAGGGACAGGTGTGAGCCATCACATGGGGGCTGGGAATCATACCGGATCCTCTGCATAAACAGCAAGGCTCCTAACTATTGAACCACATCTCCAGTCGTGGGGTTCACACATGCAATTTCAGCACTGGGGAGGCTGAGGCAGGAAGATCAAGAGCAGCCTGGTCTCTATAGCCAGCCTCAGGCTGGCCAGGGTGACAGAGATCCTTTCTCAACAACACAATCCAGCCCGACTCCTCCTCTCCCTCTCCTTAGTGCACAGGCCTTTCCAGGTAACACGCACGCACACACGCACATTCTCTTCACTTTATCGCAGCCTCAGACAAAAGTGTCTGATGGGGTTTCTGTGAGCCCCAAGCCCATTAGCCTCCTTCCAAAGCTATTTCTATCCCCATGGCTTAAGTGTTTAAATAATTATCTGTAATAAATTCTCCTTACACACTGAAGTACACAAACCCATGTCCTCAGAAACTTTAATCAAGTCCATGACTAATGAGAGACGGCTAGGAACCGCACACAGTGGAGAATGACTTTATTAAAACAAAACCTCGATGCCTGCCTTCAAAAAGGTTATAACCACAGAGACAGGCTATACAAGAAAAGAGCCTTGGCAGGGCCTTTTATAGACAATCTCGCTCATCACTTTGGAACACGGAGAAGGGAACAGACACCGGGTAGATTCTTCCTCAGTGGTAAAATACGGCTCTCAGCTCCGACAGCACGGCACCACGTCTCACCACTACTCTGCCATTCAAAGCTAACCAACAAAGCAAGGTAAAGTCGTCAGAAGAGGAGGTGGACGCCTAGAGTCCCAGCACCCGGGAAACTGAAGCAAAGCATCATCCTAGCGAGATGTCAGCGGGTTATCAGTGAACTGGAGACCCTGGGCCAAGAGTGAGACACTATGGGGAGGGAGGGTGAACAGAAAGGAAGGAGGGGATAGACAGTGGATAAAGACCACAGCCTGGATGGGGCTTGTTTGTCCATCTCAGTGCAGTGTTTGGTTGAGATGAGGGCTGGGCCCATCCAACAGTGCCTCTCTCTCTCTCTCCCTCTCTCTCTGCAGGTTAGCCTGGGGCTCCTTATCCACATCATCTCATTTCCACATCATGGACCAGGCAGAAACCCCAAGTCAGAGGCTCTTATTAAAGAGATCCAGGCGGAGGATGTAGTCACCTCCCTCCCTCTCCTCTGCCCAGACTCTGGGAAAGGAAGGAGTCACTCCAGACTCGCACAGCCCCCGCACTGTCACTTTCTTGGGTCTTGACTTCTCAATAATCACAGCAGGGCAGCAACGACTCCTAGGTTGCCACTCTTAAGGAGCCGGAGCACTGGCAACTTGGGGTTTGCTGTCTCACAGTTCTGTAGTGTTCTTTTTTGAGACAGGGTTTCTCTGTGTATCCCTGGCTGTCCTGTAACTCACTTTGTAGACCAGGCTGGCCTCGAACTCAGAAATCCACCTGCCTCTGCCTCCCAAGTGCTGGGATTAAAGGCGTGCGCCACCACGCCCGGCTGTAGTGTTCTTAAATAAGTGTGTGTATTGATTACAGTGGACAGGACAGACCATCTAAAAGGAAACCACACACATGGAACACACTGTGATAGCAGCACTTGAGAAACTGAGGCAGGATTGTGCAGGATTCTGAGGCCAGTCTGTTCATAGCAAGATCTTGTCTCCAAACACAGGCCCCTCCCAAAAGATGTCAGAGCCAAAACCTTGCCCCAAATGCAGACACCATAATTGCACGGACAGACAGCTGTCCCAGGTCTCACCCAAGCCAGGCTTCCAAAGAAAGCCTCCCCCGCCCCCCCCTCCCCCCCAAGCCTGACAGATAGATACCTCTGCTCCTCACAGCACCCTCTACTACTGAAGTGAGTCTTTACTGGTGGAGATGGACAAGGTCAGCTTTTAAAAGCCAAAATTCACCCTTTTAAGGAAAATGTAGTGAAGAGCTGTATTCACAATCTTTGTTATTATTTTCTTTAAAAGATTTATTTATTTTATGTACATGAGTACACTGTAGCTTCAGACACACCAGAAGAGGGCATCCGATCCCATTGCAGATGGTTGTGAGTCACCATGTGGTTGTTGGGAATTGAACTCAGGACCTCTGGGAGAGCAGTCAGTGCTCTTAACTGCTGAGCCACCTCTCCAGCCCCACTCGATCTTTAGTACTGTGAAGACCAGAAGATCTGGGGAACTGGACAAAGGTGACAAAGGCTGTCTTAGAAGGCTGTCTTCAAACTCTCTGCGAGGCAGGAGAGCCAACGGTGCCCAGAGACCTGCCTGGGCAGCAGGCTAAGAGCCTCCTCCCTCCCAGAAAGGCTCACCACAAGCTCAAGTGAGACACAGACTGGGCGAGGGGGCGGTGGGGACCAGTTAGTGAGTGCTCTACAGGGAAGGGGAAGCAGCAGCTCTGCCTAATGGGATTTTCAGATGCTGAGGCTGCCACAAAGATGGCACCAAGCAAAGGAGACTGGCACACTCCCATGGCTACAGACAAGATGGAGGTAAGCAATGGTGTAAGCCTTCCACAGCCTTGGTCTTTCATGATCCTGCTGGAAGGTGGAGTCTTGACAGATCCATCATGCCTGCCTGAGAAGCTCCTCAGCTCTGCAACCACAGAAATGACCTGACACAGTCACTCCTGGTCACAACATCCACCTGCAGTGGCCTCTGGGTCTGTCGGAGAAATCCTCGATAGCCAAGATTTGCCGACACCAGGCATGTATGTGTCCACTCCAGGCTGGAGGGCCCCATGGCAGTATCCACTGCCTCAAGGAAGGGGCAGTGAGAGCAAACCCAGACTTAAGGAGCCAAGGGTTTCCTTAATTAACCAGGGGGCTTTCTGGATGTCAGAGCAAGTTCTTCAACATAAAGCCTCATGATTCAAAAGACCCTGAAATTAACAGATGAAATACAATCTTCTAAGACTTGCTTACAGCACTGGAAGATCCGATGGCACCCAAGGATCAGACCAAGGAGTTGGCACCTGGTTGCTAATGTCCACATGGCTCAACACGCCTCTCACTGAGCCTGCTCAGGCCCCCGGCAGTCTGTGCGCTGTACATGAGAACCTGCGGGTCAGCCTGCTGCCCAGTTTCTAGCCATACTTTCATGGTCCCGATTTTCTTGGAAAACTGCAAGGCTGTCCTTCCTCTGCCTGTTCTGAGGACACCACGGCTTTCTTCACTGCTTCACAGCTCTCAGGAAGCACGCCACAGCCGGGACAACCAGTCGTCAAGAGGGCTGGGGCCAAGTTTGAGACCAAAGAGCTGAAAAGTCTGAGAGCTGGTGTCCTAACACAGGCCTGAAATACCCAGAGTTTGAGGCCAGATAGAGCTGTAGGATACAAGGCCCTCCTGTCTCAGAGGGAAGACACTGGAGGGGCACAGCACACTTTCCAGTTCCGTGAACAGCGGGCAGGAGCAGGAGCTCGGCAGCCACACAGCCCCACTCACCACAGCCCACGCAGTCTGCTGACTCGGCCTGGGACGAGGCATCCCGGGAGCAAAGTCTCTCCATTCCCAGGCTTATTTTCTTCTTTGCCGTAATTTGTGTCTAGGGAATGCTTTTCCATACTCTCTCTCTCCAATTTTCTCTGTTGCTCCAGGGATATTTAAATTATAATCTGTGGTGACATAAGGAACTGACCCTTCGGGCCCAGGCTGAAATGGAAACACAAAGAAGCAGCATAGAGACCCTGTCTAAACGGAGTGTGGCATTCAAGTCCCATAATAAACAAAGTGTCTGTCTCCAGGGCACTGACTGCTCTTCCAGAGGACCAGGGTTCAATTCCCAGGATGCCCATAGGAACTCACAACTAATTGTCGGTCTGTAACTCCAAGACATGACACCCTTACATAGACATAGACACATACACAGACACACACACACACACACAGGCAAAAGGCAAAACACCAGTGCACATAAAATGGAAATAAAAAAAAAAAAAAAAAAAGAAAAAGAAAAAAAAAAAAAAAAAGGTGTATGTCTTCCAAGGACCCATTGCCTTGAGCGCTGACGGCGTCAGCTTGGCCTCACCTGCCCAGACTCCCTGCAGACCCCTTCCACGGGGACTCACCTGGTTCTGAAAAATACAATGTGGGATGGAAATGGAACCAACCAGCAGACAGTTCACAGTTTTTAACTCTTCTGGGGGTAGAGGGGTGAGGATGTGGTAGGTCCGCTTGTCCATGTCAATGCCTCTGCAGATACCTTCAAGATACAGAGCAGGGTCAGCCATTCTGCAAAGCTGCACACGGCAACCGCAGGGAAGTGAAGGTGACATTAAGAGTTTTATTAATTTTTTTCTTAAAGATTTTATTAAGCCGGGTGTAGTAGCACACACCTTTAATCCCAGCACTTGGGAGGCAGAAGCAGGCGGGCGGATTTCTGAGTTTGAGGCCAGCCTGGTCTACAAAGTGAGTTCCAGGACAGCCAAGGTTATACAGAGAAACCTTGTCTCAAAAAATAAAACAAGGGGGCTGGTGAGATGGCTCAGTGGGTAAGAGCACCCGACTGCTCTTCCGAAGGTCCAGAGTTCAAATCCCAGCAACCACATGGTGGCTCACAACCATCTGTAACAAGATCTGACGCCCTCTTCTGGAGTGTCTGAAGACAGCTACAGTGTACTTACATATAATAAATAAATAAATCTTTTAAAACAAACAAACAAACAAACAAACAAAAAACAAAAAAAAAGATTTTATTTATTTTATATACATGATGAGTACACTGTAGCTGTCTATAGAGGACATTGGATTCCATTACAGATGGCTGTGAGCCACCATGTGGTTGCTGGGAATTGAACTCAGGACCTCTGGAAGAGCAATCAGTGCTCTTAATCACTGAGCCATCTCTCCAGTCCTACATTAAGAGTTTTAATTCCGAATTTTGGGGCTCAGCAGTTAAGCACATTTGCTTAACTCCAAAGGACCTACGGTCCATCTCTAGGACCCAGATGCTGACTCACAACTGTACTCCCATGGGTCTGATGCCCACATCTGGCCTTTGAGAGCAGCTGGCAGACAGGCACGCGACCCCAACAGGAGGAATAAATGAAGGAGTTTTCCCTTCCAGTGTTTTACACAGAATATAATGTGCAGCTGTGGGGCTGACGAGGTAGCCCGACAGGGGCAGAGCGCTTGGTATTCCTCCCAAGCTCAGCTCCCAGCACCAATCTCAGGCACTCACAACCAAGCGCTATCTATGCCAGCACTGGGACCAACACCTCTATTCTAAAGGCTTCTCAACTCACGGGAACACACCCACAGAATTAAAAATTATTATTTTTTTTGAGACAGGGTCTACATAGCCCTTGTCCAAGAACTTGCTAACTTGATAATACTGTCCTCAAACAAGAGACCCACTTGCCTGTGCCTCCTGAAGTCAGCCACGATGCCTAGCTAAAAATAAGTTTTAAGAAAGTGCCACCGGGCATGGTGGTGCATGCCTTTAATTCCAGCACTTGGGAGGCAGAGGCAGGTGAATTTCTGAGTTCGAGGCCAGCCTGCTCTACAAAGTGAGTTCCAGGATAGCCAGGGCTATATAGAGAAACCCTGTCTTGAAAAAAAAACAAGAAAAAAAAAAAAAAGTACCATTCAAAGTATTTGAAAGTTCCATGTTCAGCCATGAGGACTGAAACAGGCTAACAGAGCGTGATGGTGGTATAAAACCATGCCATCTATGTCTGGCACCAAATGTTAATACAACATACAGTCAGGGACTGCTGTCTCCAGTGAAGAGGACAGGGCAGGAGGCATTGTTTACTGTTCACTCACCAAAGCCCAAACAGTCACATATGGGGTTCTGGGCAAGCAGGATGGGGCCCCGAGTGTAGCCTTTCATATCATCCACGATCCTGCAAAGGCCGACCCAGCTGGCATTCACAGCATACAGTATGTGGGTAGGCGCAACGTCGGCATGCAAGACCCGGATAGCGACGGCACTGAAGGGGACCTGGAGAATAAACCGTAAACATGCACCTCTCATTAACTTCTACTTTGAGACGTGTGTTCCTGAGACCTCAAACGGACAATGTACTGCCTTAGGCTCCTAAACAATGAACTAATAGGCGTGGATCCCAACGGCTGACTTAAAAGACTCTTTAGGCTTGTATATGTGCTTGTGTGTGCTCACTTGTGTAGTTATAAGTCAGTGTGGGTACTGCCACTTCCCCCACTTCTAGGTTGTCTGGACTTTCTGGACTTGCAGGGTTCTTTTGCAGATAGTCTTACTCTGTAGCCCAGGCTTGCCTGGGACTCAGTATGTAGACCAGCCTGCCTCAGAACAGGGCATCACACCAGGTCCCCCGTTTTCTTCTGGGAAAAAAGGTGGATTAGAAAACACTGAACCTGAAGCTTGCCTCGGCTGCCTCTCTTTCATTTACCTTCCCAGGTGCTGAGCTTGTAGGCATGTATCATCCCACCCGGCCGAAACCTAGGGTAGGGATTGGCTCAGATGACGGAGTCCTGGCCTACAATGCAGGAAGCCCTGGGTGTGGTGGTATATGATGACTGTCATGGCACATGGCAGGCAAAGGCAGGAGGACTTGAAGTTCAAGGCAGCCTGGCTACATTTCTCTTCTTCCTGTACTCCTGTCTGAATCATTTTCTTTCTTTTTTTTGGTTTTTTGAGAGGGTTTCTCTGTGTAGCCCTGGCTGTCCTGGAACTCACTCTGTAGACCAGGCTGGCCTCGAACTCAGAAATCTGCCTGCCTCTGCCTCCCAAGTACTGGGATTAAAGGAATGCGCCACTATGCCCGGCCTGGATCATTTTCATTCCTTTCTCTGCCCATTGAAAAACCTAACAAAAGCACTGGTAAGATCAGCATTAGGTGGCAGCTGTAGGCTTTCAGGACAGTTCTTGGTAGATGGATTATGAGGTCAGTCACGGGGGCCCTGAGGGTCCAGACAGCCTCTGGTCAGCTTTTCTCGGTGCCTGCAGCATCTACTAGCTGTGCTTTGCTGCATTAAGACCTTGCTTTCACGGTTTCCTTCTTTTAGAAGCAAACCCATCACTCTCATGCTACGTCATAAGCTAGAACACGAGCTGCAAGTCAGTGTAGTCAATTCTACAATTTGGTGTCCTAAAAAAGAAAGGAAGGAAGGAAGGAAGGAAGGGAGGGAGGGAGGGAGGGAGGGAGAGAGGGTGGGCCAGGCAGTGGTGGCACAAGCCTTTAATCCCAGCACTCGGGAGGCAGAGGCAGGCAGATTTCTGAGCTCCAGGCCAGCCTGGTCTACAAAGTGAGTTCCTGGACAGCCAGGGCCACACAGAGAAACCCTGTCTGGAAAAACCAAAAAACAAACAAACAAACCACAGAACTATTTTAAGAGTATGCTTTTTGTTTTAATCCCAGGCAGGCTTATGGTGTGGCTTACACCTGCCCAAAGCAGCCGACTATGATTCCCTCACGCCCTGGCAAAGGATGCTTTTGCCAGCCACAGACAGTTTGTGCAAGTGCGACTGTGTGACCTTTGGAATTCTGGGAACTTTTCAGAGCTAGGGCCCTGAGAGGTGGGGTTGGATGTGGTCTGTTAGTAGTCTTGTTCAAAGAAACAAGAAAAAATTAGACTCAAGGATCTCTGTCTTCCCCATCCCTTATCCTTCTTTCTCTCCTATCTAATGACAGGAGGGAAAACCGGCGGCACAGGGAGAACCCACAAAGCAGCAAAGCCTAGCACCAGGCCACTCGGCCCCGCAGAAGAACAAGAGCAGAAAGCAAGCAGGAGAGGCTCTAGGGCTCAGCCACCTCCCACCTCCCTTCCCACAGGCACAAACACAAAGTGACTTGTTTGTTTGTTATATCCAGGTAATCATAATAATCATAAGTCCCCTGGTGCCGGGCGTGGTGGCACAGGCCTTTAATCCCAGCACTTGGGAGGCAGAGGCAGGCGGATTTCTGAGTTCGAGGCCAACCTGGTCTACAGAGCGAGTTCCAGGACAGCCAGGGCTACACAGAGAAACCCTGTCTCAAAAAACAAAACAAAGCATAAGTTCCGGGGGCTGGAGAGATGGCTCAGAGGTTAAGAGCACTGACTGCTCTTCCAGAGGTCCTGAGTTCAATCCCCAGCAACCACATGGTGACTCACAACCATCTGTAATGGGATCTGGTGCCCTCTTTTGGTGTGTCTGAAGAAAGCAATGGTGGTGTACTGGTATGTATAAAATAAATGAATAAATCTAAAAAACAAAAACAAAATACATTAAGTTCCCCTGTATAATGCACAAGGAACTCAACAGTAGAGATCTATGGTGACACTGTTCGCTTTGTCTTCAAAGCAAATACTTATTGGTTTAGAAACAAAATGCTGATGCAGTGTGTGTGTGTCTGTCTGCTGATAGTTTGAAGGAGAACGGCCCCTACAGGCTCATAAGCCTGAATGCTTGGTCCCCAGATGGTGGAACTGTTTTGGAAGGATTAGGAGGTGTGCTGCTGGGGATGGGCTTTGAGGTGTTAAGACTTGCATAATTCCCAGTGAATGTGAATCAAGATGCAGGGTCTCTTGCTTTTCCACCCTGCCTTTGCTGTGCCACCAGACTCTAAGCCTCTCAAACAGTGAGCCCGAGCAATTAACCTGTTTAAGCTGCCTTGGGCAGTGTTTTGACACAGGAATGGCAAAGTAACCTGAGACTCTGTGTGTGTGTGTGTGCATGCTCGTGCGCGCACGCGCACACACACGTGTGCACCTGTGCACCCATGCATGTGAAACTTAGCCTGAGTGTCATCCCACAACATAGTAAGGCTCTGGGTTCAATCTCCAAACACATACTACTTCTATCACTTGACACCATGTCCACACCCTAGATCCTCACACAATAGCGGGTTTCCCCCAAAGCAATTCCTAGCAGCCTGGACTCTGCATTTGGTGTTGGAACCTAACAAGAATAACTAAGTCCACAGGAGGTGCTCTTGGTTCCAGGTACTGCCAGGAAGGCTCACAGAGTCCTATAGCATCAGAAACAACCTAAGATGTCAGATACTACTCTCATGCAGTTGGTAAGTGCAAACGTGGGGCAGCCACCAGATCAGATAACTTACAGCTGTCATGAAACTACAATACATGACAGACACTGAGGCTTGCCTGCCAAGGACAAATGCCAGTTCTGCATCTTCTTCCAGGCAACCCAGCCTCACTGTTCCTTAGTCTCCCCATGTGAAAAATGGGGACAGTATCAGAACCACAGGGCTGTTTTGAGAATTAGGCAAGCAAAGAGTTAAACAGGAGCAGACCAGGACTTGGAAGCCTCAAGAATCTTATCAGTATCAGATAATTCTGCCCACCAGCTCCGATTACCTGATAGGGCGTCAGGCTGTGCAAAGGACTAAGTGACTCTGGCACGGGAAGCATCAGCTGGCTAAGGTAGCCCAACACTGCCAGATCTCGAAAAATCCTGTTGTATTTGGCCCTGAAAAGCAGAGCAGAGCACAGTGAGTAGAGTATCGCAGCAGTCACGCCCGCCACCATCACAGAGATGACAGCGCAGCATGACACAACAGCATAACAGCGACAACAGAGCACTCCGGTAACACTAGATAGACTTTGCTCTTTCAGGATGTTCCCAAGCCCCCTGGTTAAATGGCCTGTACAGCGCACGTGGTTAGGGTTAGTGTTGATCTCCATCTGAAACCCTGCCTTGACCACCAGGAATCCCAAAGACTCCTAGCACAGACCAGCAGCACCAGAAGCCCTGCCTCTGTGTGCTCACCAGCACCCACTCTCCTTTAAATGTATAGCCATGGTAAACCTGCAATCTTAACAGGAGTATTCTCTTTTCGTTTATAGGGTTTGACAATGTACTGTAGGCTGAACCCATGATGCCCATCTCTGCCTTCCTGGTGTTGGGATGACCTACAAGAGCCACCATGACCACCTCGGGACTCACCCCCAAGCAAAGCAGCAAGCCCAGTACAGGATGGCTTTGCTTACAAGCGGTTCTGTACTTACCTGTTCTTTTCATTTTTACTACTTAAGAATTCGGAGTGAACAGACAGCAGTACATGTCCAGTGAAGACTGGAAGTGGACTAGACTCTTTCTCTTCATAAGTAAATTCTAAATTGTCTCCAAATTCTGGAATTTCAAAACCTCGATATCTTTTGATCTTGCTTTTTGTATACAGGCCATCTGTGAGCTCTACGTATTCGGAGGTCAGTGTCGGTGTAAATTTACAGCGATCAGAATATAACTGAACGACATAATTGGGAGACAGCACCCGGATCAGGTCCACAAGCAGCCGCAGCCCATTATCTGTGAGGGGAGAGGCCACAGGCACAGGTAAAGCCCTCTAGAGAAGCCATGGACAGGCAGCATATGCACAGCTGACAAGATCTGCCACCCTCTTCTGGCACCCAAGGGCACCACATACAGTGTTTGACAGAATAGAAAAATCAATGAAAAAAAACAACCAACAAGAGCCAGGCAGTGTGGCAGGCGGTGGTGGCGCGCGCCTTTAATCCCAGCACTTGGGAGGCAGAGGCAGGCGGATTTCTGAGTTTGAGGCCATCCTGGTCTACAGAGCAAGTTCCAGGACAGCCAGAGCTACACAGAGAAACCCTGTATCCAAAATCCAAAACCAACCAACGAAGCAAAGTGAAATATGTAAAAATAACAATGGGTTTTCCTTCTGGCCCATTCCTGGAATGATAGCTCATTATTGATTACTAAACGTCTTGGCCATGGCTTTGGCTCATTCAGTGACTGGCTCCTAACTTACCTAATCCATCCACACTGTTATCTCCTCTGCCTGCTTAGTTCCCTTTCCTTCTTCCTTAGTGTCTTACTCAGCATCTCCCTCCAATCTATTTCATTCTTACTACTTCCCAGAATTCCCTCTTCTTGCCAGTGTTCAACCTTCTATGTCCTGCCTCAGCTCATTGGCCACTGGCTTGGTTTTTTTGTTGTTATTGTTGTTTTTTTTTTTTCGAGACAGGGTTTCTCTGTTTCGCCTTGGCTGTCCTGGAACTCACTTTGTAGACCAGGCTGGCCTCGAACTCAAAAATCCGCCTGCCTCTGCCTCCTGAGTGCTGGGATTAAAGGTGTGTGCTACCAGGCCCGGCTGGCTTGTTTATTAACAGGTACTGTTTATATAAGAGATTCTCAGAGCTGTGGCTCGAGTGCCGGAGCTCCTGGGTTTGATGCTCAGCAGCACATAAGAAGGACAGCCATGATGAATGCCGGTATGCTCTGCATTGGAACATCCAGGGCTGTTCTCAGCTACAAGCTACCCATGCTCCCCCTCACCCGAGCACCCCATGTCATCGTGTGTGGGTGCAGTGCTCATGGCAGCTGCACATGTGTGCAGGTCTTACCTGACACCCAGCCCATCGTGTTGATGATAAGTGGAAACTCTCTCTTGTAATCTCTGAACACGTATTTTACTATGTCAATGTAATTCTCGTAGTCATTGTAACAGTTCATCTTCCCATAGTACACCATCCTCTGTGGTTTCCTCTGGTGAGTGTACGGCGGTCCTAGGAAATGAACACAGGAGCAGTGAGTCCCCAAGCACTCGCCTAAGACAGAGCAACGCTCGAGGGCCGTGTTCTTCATCTGCCCAGTGCTACGACCCTTTATTACAGTTCACCTTGGAAGGGACCCTCAACCACAAAACTTTTTCGTTTTTGTTTTTTCAAGACAGGGTTTCTCTGTGTAGCCCTGGCTGTCCTGGAACTCACTCTGTAGACCAGGCTGGCCTTGAACTCAGAAATCCACCTGCCTCTGCCTCTCAAGTGCTGGGATTAAAGGTATGCGCCACCACTGCCCGGCCATAAAACTATTTTTGTTGCTTCTTTATAACTGCAATACTGCTATTGTCATTAATCATGATGTAAGTATCTAATATGCAGCATTGTGGGCGATCACTATCCACGGGTTGAGAACCACTACTCTTAGGGGTTCCATCTACAGCACTGCCAAGCAAAAGTAGCTGTGTCATGGCCACAAGGCAGTGGCCAGGATTCTGTGTCCCTGCCAAACCTGCCAAAGACATCAGGAATTCTCAAACCATCAAACATGACTCCATGCATGTGAGTAAATTCCAATCATGTTCTGGTATGGCTCTATTTGTTCTGGGTACTTGGGATACAACTATGAACCTCTATACCTTTCATGGCTTACAGTCTGTTGAAAATTTAATTTATAGCCGGGTTGGCCCATGCCTTTAATCCCAGCACTTGGGAGGCAGAGGCAGGTGGATTTCTGAGTTCGAGGCCAGCCTGGTCTACAGAGTGAGCTCCAGGACAGCCAGGGCTATACAGAGAAACCCTGTCTCGAAAAATCAAAAAACAAACAAATAAACACAAAAACAAAAAAATTTAATTTATGACCCTTGCTGAGTGGTGGTATGTACTTTTATTTTGAAAGATTTACTTATTTATATGTGTACACTGTCGCTGTCTTCAGACACACCAGTAGAGAGCATCAGATTCCATTACAGATCTTTGTGACCCACCATGTAGTTGCTGGGAATTGAACTTAGGACCTCTGGAAGAGCAGTCAGCACTCTTAGCAGCTGAGCCATCTCTCTAGCCCCTTGGTACCTACTTTTAATCCCAGCGTTTGGGAGGCAAAGCAACTCTGTGACTTCCAAGACAGCAAGTTCCAGGCAGGCCAGAGATATAGTGACAACCCCAAACCCAAAGGAAAAGACCAAAAGAAAAAAGCCAGAGTTTGGCCTCAGTGGAAGGAACAGATCCACTACTCTCACTAAGGAGCTGAGTTTGGTTCCCAATATCCAGGAGGTTAATAATCAGGCTGGAGAGACGGCTCAGCAGTTAAGACCATTGACTGTTCTCACGAAGGTCCCGAGTTCAAATCCCAGCAACCACATGGTGGCTCATAACCATCCGTAATGATATCTGATGCCCTCTTCTGGTGTGTCTGAAGACAGCTACAGTGTACTTAGATATAATAATAATAAAAAATCAGTGGTGTCACATGCCTTTAATCCCAGCACTTGGGAGGCAGAGGCAGGGAAAGAGATCTACAGACACAGAGATCTGATGGCACAGACTGTTGAATAAAGCTAACGGCCAGTGCTCAGATCCCAGAACCTACATGGTGAGAAGATCTGACTCTAACAATCTGTCATTAGATTTCCATGTATGCCAAGACGCTTGCACCTAACTCCCATTCAAAATAAGCAAGTATGGGCTGGAGAGACGGCTCAGAGGTTAAGAGCACTGGTTGTTCTCCCAGAGGTCCCGAGTTCAATTCCCAGGAACCCCATGGTGGCTCATGACCATCTGTAATGGGATCTGATGCCCTCTTTTGGTTTGTCTGAATATAGTTACAGTGTACTCATATATATATATATATACATATACACATATACATATATATATACACACACAAAATTTTATATATAAATTATATATATGTGTGTGTATGTATATATATGTGTATACACACACATATATAAAAATAAATCTTAAAAAAAAAAGCAAAGCAAATATAAAATTTAAAAAACAAAATGGTGTGCTGGCCATGGTGGTAAACACTTTAATCCTAGCACTCAGGAGACAGAGGCAGGTGGGTCTCTGTGAGGTCCAGGACAGTCAGGGTACACACATAGAGAAACCTTGCCCCAAAACAATTAAAAAATAAAAGAATAAAAGAATCCAGGGACAAAAAAATAAAATAAAATCCAGGGACTTAGCCAGGCTGTGTTGGCACAGGCCTTTAATCCCAACACTCCGGAGGCACTCAGGCAGATCTCTAAATTCAAGGTCAGCCTGGTCAAAGGAGTGGCCAACAGGCACTGACAATGTGAATCCTCAGGAGATGATATTCAAGTGTCAGCAGTCATGAGAACACAAACCAAAACCCCAAACCCTGCTTCACACCTGCCCGAGGGTCTATAATCAAGATAATACCATTGGCAAGAACCAAGAGAATTAGTTAATGTTACTGTGCACTGTTGCTGGCAGCAGACTTTCATGTTACCTAGCAACCACACATCTCTAGGCACACACTACTGCCCTGAAAGCTGGGTCTCAACTGTGTGCTTGCCCTCTGTGCTTATGGCAGTGATGTTCCACGGCGGGCGGACTTCTGACTCAGTGGGGAAGGTGCTGCCCATGCACTCGCACCCAGTACTGCAGGAGAATGGGATGGGGAGGTGAGCACAGCCTAAAAGCTTGCAGGCCAGCTCGTCTGGGATATGCGGTCCAGTAGCAGAAAACCAAGAGATCCTGCCTCTGCAGCCGGAAGCAGAAACTCTTCAAAGGCTCTCATTTCCACACATGCGCCATGGAACATGTACACAGGTTGGTGCAACCCCAAACATTCAATAGCTGGACAGGCAAACACATTCTGTAAACATGTAACAGGACACTCGGCCACACGGAGGAACCTGAGGTGGTTTTTATCCGTCAAGCTGCCTTCTCGGAGATGACGTCTGACACAGTCTCTAACCTAGTCCACAGTGAACAGCCAGACTGAGTGGGGACAGAACTGAACAGCAACTAAGAGAGTGAAAGAGATGGGGAGCTGGCTCAGCAGCTGAGAGCACTGGTTGGTCTTCCAGAGGCTCTGGGTTCAATTCCTAGCACCCACATGGCAGCTCACAAGTGTCTGTAACTCCTGTTACAGGGGATCCAACACTTTCCTAAAGACATACATGCAGGCAAAACACCAATGCACAGAAAATTTTAAAAAAGTAATAAATTAGAGAGAGAAACAGAGACAGAGAGAGAGACAGAAACAGACAGACAGGGTGGGGAGGAGGAGATGACTGCAAAGAGAACTGCTTCACTGGGAGATAATAAAAAATTCTGGGGCCAGGCTATGCAGGCCTTCACCTGGGAGGCAGAGGCAGCGGGAGCTCTGTGAGATCAAGGCCAGCCTGGTCTACACAGTGAAATCCAGGACAGCCAGGCCTACATGGAGAAACCCCGTCTCAAAAAAGCCAGCCAGCCAGGCATATGGCTATCTGGATGCAGAAGCGAGACAACTCCACACCCAGGGGCAGCTGAAGACAAAACAAAACAAAGCAGAAATTCTACTTGCAGTCTGAACCAGGAAAAGGATGTTATAGGATAACTGGTGGAGGCAGAAGAAGCGTCTGTAGCCTGTTCAGTAGTACTGGGTCAGACACACAGGCTACCTGGGATGCTGTCAGGGTGACATGTTGCAGGACCCAACTTACGTCTCCCTGCAACTTCAGTTTCAAAGGACCCAGCACCCCAGAGTCGCAGACACGTAAAACACCATGCACATAAATATAGTCAAAAAAATCTGATATAAAGTATTGCTCAAGTTTGCTGTGGAAGCTAGAGGCAGAGTGATTCACTTTGCACATTTTTCCTTTTATAGAGAACATTGTGAGAGCCCGAGACACTGAGGAGCGTGTATTACGTACCCAGAAGTGGTTCTGTGATGGTAAGTAAAGCGACACAGCCAGGAGGAGTGAACTCCGTCTGCCCCAGATCACATTCCAGATAGTCAACCCCAGGAATGCTGAAAATTGTGAGAGAGAGAGAGAGAAAGAGATCTGAGGCAGCCTTCTTTGTGGAAAATTCGTGACACACAAGGATCATCACCCCGTGTGGCCTTGTAGCTGTCCTACTCCACAAGGTGAGGGCCACGGTGCAGGCAAGACCCTGTGCCAATTGCAACACACACGGTATTCTATAAACTAACACAGGGCTGGCTCAGGGACGGAGAGCAGGTGCCTCTGCTGCAGATCAGCATCAGCATGGGAGTGAGGCAGGGGACTGCCCTGCAGAATGCCATGGCCCAGCTGACAGCAGTGAGTTAAACAAATCCCCAACTTCAGTCTGTCCATCAAGCTGGGCATGGTGGCTTATGCCTATAATCATAGCACTGGGGAGGCTGAGGCAGGAGAATCACCAAGGCCAAATTGGTCTAGAGAGTGAGGCCACACCTTAGAAGATCAAACAAAAGCAAGTTTCTCCATTTGAATCTCACTTCATGCCCAGATGACCAATGAAAACACAAGCGAGCTTACCTATTTAATAACTGGTTAATCAGTATTCTATTGAACGTTGACTTTCCAATGTCACAAGCGCCACACAACAGGATGACAGGGCAGCCATCTACTTTTGCAGGTAAAACAAACAGTGAGCCCTGGTGTGAGCCAGTCCTCAGGACTCTAGTCCTGAGCAGTGACTGAGGCTTCGGGGACACAGGCATCTACAACAGGCAAAACTCACCACAGGACACGCTGACTAACTCTTCCAGGGCACAAAGGCCACTCTCACTCAAGCAAATGGCTTTCTTCCTCTTCTGTCTTCTGATGCCAATTTTCTTCAAAGTTGTAAACTCAGAATTGACCCGAACAGGAGCGTTCTGAAATATAACAACTGAAACTGTAAGGAAAGTTTCTAATGAATATACATTTATTTGCTTCTACATTAATAAGCATCATATAGTCATGAGTTACAAACTTTCTCTCTCTCTCTCTCTCTCTCTTTTTGGGGGGGCAGGGTTTCTCTGTATAGCCCTGGCTGTCCTGGAACTCACTTTGTAGACCAGGCTGGCCTCGAACTCAGAAATCCGCCTGCCTCTGCCTCCCAAGTGTTGGGATTAAAGGCGTGCGCCACCAGGTCCAGCTTTTTTTTTTTTTTAAGATTTATTTATTATATCTAAGTATACTGTAGCTGTCATCAGACACACCAGGAGAGGGCGTCAGATCTCATTACAGATGGTCGTGAGCCACATGTTGCTTAGATTTGAACTCTGGACCTCTGGAAGAGCTCTCAGTGCTCCTAACCGCTGAGCCCTCTCCAGCCTCATTTAAAACATTTTTCATGGTGTCTAACACCTCCATACAGAGCAGTCTTAAACTCTGAGCCATCTCTACAGCCCCAAAATTTCTCTTAATACCCCAAAATTCAACCCTCACCACACATCCCTCCACCAACATCCTGCTCCTTCTCATGTGCAAGCCCCTCTCCATGGCTCAGGCTACCCCTGCCTGCCTCTCCACGGCTCACACTGCTCAGGCTGCCCCTGCCTGCCTCTCTCCAGGGCTCACACTGCTCAGGCTGCCCCTGCCTGCCTCTCTCCAGGTCTCACACTGCTCAGGCTGCCCCTGCCTGCCTCTCTCCACGGCTTACATTACTCAGGCTGCCCCTGCCAAGGCAGGCAAGGAAATGTAGGGAAAGCTCAGCGGAGGCCACAAATCGCAAAACAGACCCCAGGGCAGACACTAATGAGGCTCAAGAGTAAAGGGCATTGTGCAGCATTCCACTGAAGCCTGCTGGACGGAAGGAAGGTAGACAGAAACTACAAAGGGCAGGTGCTTGCTGACGGGGAGGCACGGTCAAAGAGAAGGGAAGAAGGGACCTCCCACAAACACATCTCATGCAATCAGCAGTTCAGTGCCATCATGGAGGCTTTCCTGCCACCTTCCTGGGTGCCTCCCATGGCTAGGGTTCCCTCACTCTGGGGAGGATGAAAATGTAACCAAGAGTGGACAAGATGGCCTAGTGCCTAAGAGTGATTACTGATTCTGCAGAAGGTCCCTAGCACCCATGTCAGACAGCTAACAATCAACTGTGCTCCGCTTCAGGGAATCTGATGTTATCTTCTGGCCTTCTGAAAATATGTGGCATTCACAGACAAAGAAATGAAAAGAATAAACAAAAAACTCTTCAGAATACAATCACACAAAGGGCTAGGGAGATGGAGCAGTGGTTAAAACTCTAGTTATTAGGACCAGAGTTCAAATCCCCAGTGTCCATGAAGAGCTAAGGAGATGTGGGATGCAGAGACAGGAACCCTGGAGAAAAGCTGGTTAGCTAGAAGAGCTGTAAGTGAAGGGCCCAGCTTCAACAAGAGACACTGTAAAAGGACTAAGTGGGACGGCCTGAGGGTCACCTCCACACCAAGTTCACACCACACAGGCTCATCCAACCCCACACACAAATATAAAGAGGTAAATAACAATTTAACCACAAGAGCCACCTTAGTAGGATCTCTATCTGTAATCCTAGAACTTCAGGAGGCAAGAGGAATACAATTTGAGGCCTGATGGACAAGGTACATAGTAACATTGTCTCCAAAACAACAATAACAATGAAAAGTGTGTATGTGTATAGAGAGGTGGCCCAGAGGTTAGGAGACTTTTAGCTCTGTCCCAAGCATCCATGCCGAGTGGCTTGTGACCTTCTGTAACTTCAGCTCCAGGGGGATGGATCCCACACCTGTCCTCCAGAGGCTCCACACACATCCGCATACACCCACATAATCACACACTGAAACAACAGTCCCAGAAGCACATCCTTGACCAACCCAACCGCTTCATTTCACTCCCTTCCCACAGCAACTCTAAGCCTGACGCTCTCGGCTCCCACACCAGCAGCGCCTTGGTTCCTTTTCACAGTACTCAGGGTACTCAGGGACCATGAGAGGATTCCAGTGTGTGCTCTTGTCTCTCTCCTCGTTCGTCCTGGGTGTGTGCGTGTGCGTGTGTGTGGCAGGGGGTGGGTGTTGTTGCACACTTGTACTCTTTGCACGAAAAGATTGAATGTTTTTTGAGACAAGGTCTCTCTGTAGTCTAGCCTGCCCAAAGCTGACCAGACTGGCCTTGAATTCACAAGAGATCCTCCTGAGCACTGGGATTAAAGGTGTGTGCCACCACACCAAGCTGAGCATTAGCATTTCAAAGGTTCGGGGAGAAGAGCCAAACGACAACAATAACAACACAACCCAAAACCAACCAAACAACAAAGGGAAGAGAAACTTCATACAAGGCCACCCTGGGTAGCATTAATCCCAACACTAGGGTGGTAGAGACCCTAGAGTTAAAGGCTAGCCTAGTCTACAGAGTGGAGTTCCAGGACAGTCAAAGCTACATAGAGAAACCAAATCTCAAACAAAAACAAAACAAACAGCTAAAAAATTAATGAACTAAAAAAAAGAAAGAAAAGAGAGAGAGAAGAGGCTCTGTCTGTCCTTACAAAGGAAGGACTGGGGTTTGACTCTCAGCGCCTCCTGGGGGCACGCGGGAGACAGCTGCACAGATCCAGGCAATACGAGCGCGCACGCACGCACGCGCACGCACGCGCACACACGCACACACACACGCACACACACACACACACACACACACACACTCAGAATAATACATTAAAAAAAATTTAATTAGAGCCTGTTGGTGGTAAACCACATCTTTAATCCCAGGCCTTGGGAGACAGAGGCAGGAGGATCTCTTTGAGTTCAAGGCCAGCTGGATCTACAGAACTAGTTCTAGGACTGCCAGGGCTACACATAGAAACCCTGTCTCTAACTAACTAACTAGATAAATGACAGCTAAAATAAAAATAAAAACACTACTTAAACAAATCAAACGCCTGGTAACCCAGGACCTGGGAGGTGCACAGACAAGCTGTGATTCAGCCGTCCATTCAGCCCGACCAGCTGGCAGCTTCAGGCCAGCCAGAGACTGTCTCAACAGATAGCTGCGGAGGACCAGAAGTAAGGTGTCACACATGAATGAACACACGCACACACACACACACACACAACTCTTTGTTCCTCCCAAGGCGTCAGGGTCTGGGACAGGCCCAGGGGCATCCCCTCAGCACCTTCACCTCTCCCTCCTCTTCTCTCCTTTCATCCCACGCCCGGTGTGCAGGTGCATTGTTTCAGGTTCCCCTTCACAACAGTACTGCTGAGCTCTGGCTCCTTTGCGCTTAGCCCTGAGCCTCCGCTTCACTGCCTTCGTTCCTTTTGAGCCGTTCAGTTTCTCTCTTGACCACATCGTGAGGCCACCCTCATCCTCTGCATGGGACTTTCTCAGACCACCTTAGACCACAATGCCCCCAACCCTGGCCATTCCTCAGGTTCTTATGTGTCTTCTGTACCTTAACTTCCTCTGAAGTGACACTGCCCAGACCTCACATCCTCTCCTCTCAAGTTACACCAGCGTGCTTATGCGCGCGTGCTCTCTCTCTGCTCATTTGTGTTCTCAGACACCCTCTCTGTTGCAGCTCCCAAATGCACAGTCCTACCCTTCTAACCGCACTCCCACGATGCCTATCGACCCGTGAGACCGGATGTCTCTTATTCTTCACGGAAGAGTTGAGTTCTACTGGGCAATGAAACCAAGCAAGCAGAGGGAACAGGGATCACCGTTGTGTAAGCGTCTATGCCAGTGTGTCCCTCGCCTCACAAGTGAGGATGGCACCCACATCAGTCAGGCTGTTCAGCAAGTGCCTTTACCCATACTACATCTCTCTATAGATTATCTCCTGCTAACACATGGGATTCTCTGAACACACACCTCACTCACACGACAGAGGGGATGATCACTGTGACAGGGGGTCCCTACACAGCCATTGTAGGTGAGGGGTGACTGCTCTGGCACAAAGCATCAAGGAACACTGGCTTTACCTCCTGCAGGAGCACGTATGAGGAGCACTTATAGGTCTTCAGGAAGTCCACAAAACGAGACTGCATCCGTTCCAGAATCATAATGGAGCCCAGAGGAGGGAAGTACCGCACCACCCAGTTTCTGTCATCTGCCAAAGAAGAGCAAGACACCTCAGCAACAGTGACAATTCTAGAGCCTGCAGGGTCTTGTCCCAACTGCTAAGCTCTAGGTTGTCACTGGTCACCGGTACACCTGGGTGGAGACAGGCCATCGAAGTGTGCCACCTACCAGCTTCAACTCTCATAACGTAAGACACCCCCCATGAGGAATCAGCGCAACGTCCAGCCCATAATAAGCCTTCGTCATCAGCCTTGACATCGGAAGCGGGAGCCAATTACCTAGTTTCGTGTAAGGCTTGAGCAGGGCCCGGATCTCCCTCCTGATCGCCTTCTCACTTTTCTCGGGTTCTGCGTACGGAACCCCATTGATGGTCAGGTAAGAGTGGGTGTAGACAGAAAAGACATCTTGGGGAGGCTGCCCTTGGTTGATGATATGGCCGTATACTTCCAACTGGCCGTAGACGCAAGTCACACGGCAGATCCCACTGAAAGTGAAACCCTAGTGTGAAAAGAAAAAAACCATTAAACACCCTAACTAGTGATTTACCTATCAAAAGGACTTTTCCTTTTTTTTCTTTTTCTTTTTCTTTTTTTTTTTTGGTTTTTCGAGACAGGGTTTCTCTATATAGCCCTTGCTGCCCTGGAACTCACTCTGTAGACCAGGCTGGCCTTGAACTCAGAAATTCACCTGCCTCTGCCTCCCAAGTGCTGGGATTAAAGGCGTGCGCCACCATGCCCTGCTCAAAAGGATTTTTCTTTCTTGATTGAGGGCCTTAAGACTCTGGCTGTCCCAGAACTATGTAGAACACAGGACAGGCTGTTCTTCCTATCATTAAAATCCAACCATCCCTGCATTCAGAGTGCATGTCACCAGCCACACCTGACAAGGAAACCCAAACTACACAGCATGGAGCCCGCAACGGCTGCTCATTGGGTAAGGGCAGTGGCTGCTCTACTGGAGATCCCAGGCCTGGTTCTGCACACCCATATGGCGATTCACATCCTTCTACGACTATGGTTTCAGAGTTTCCAATGCTCTGTAATAGAAAGCACTGCACATGCGCTGTGTACAGAAACGCAGGCAGAACATACTCAAAAAACCAACAAACAAACTACACCGTACTAAGTAGCCAACATCTGTCAGGTTTGTTTTTTGTTTTTTCTCTGTATAGCCCTGACTGTCCTGGAACTCACTCTGTAGACCAGGCTGGCCTCAAACTCAGAAACCCGCCTGCCTCTGCCTCCCAAGTGCTGGGATTAAAGGTGTGCGCCACCACGCATCTGTCAGGTTTTTAACCTAACCCTAAACAAAGTACCTCCACTGCAGCTCCCAACACGCTCTCACACCCGATGCTTGGGAAGGCTCACAGCGAGCTTGAGTCTCCAATTCCTGAGGCTTCGCTTCTTGACATGACAGGGGCAATGTCCCCGACCGGAGTCCACGTCAGACTGCCTCCCTTTGCCTCCTGGCTCTGCCTTGGCTAGTGTCTAACCTCGTGCAAGTTACTTATTTTGTCTTTCGGCCCATCGACACGGGAAAGACATGGCAGCGGTCACTCCCGTGAGAGGAGGGGGCTTTAAATGGTTTCGAACACCTGGATCGCTGGCGGTTTAAGTGCCACTAAGTCCGACCCCATTAGCTTGCTAGGAGTAGAGGCTCCGGAGCAGGAGGACGAGGACGGGCTTGCATCCGACCTGCATCCGGAGGCTCACCGGCAGCGCCCCGCTGACCACTCACCTCTCCCGGCGGCAGCATCATCAACACGCGGCCCGAGCCCAGGTCCCGCACGGGCTGGGTGACGTTCGGGGACACCTTCCGCACGGGGCGCCCGGCCCGGCTCTGGGGCGTGGAGTGGTTGCGGGGGTTGAGCAGGCTGCAGGTCGCGGACGCGGTGCATGGCGCGGGCGGGACGCTCGGTGTGGGCGGGCTGCGGGGCGCCGGCCGGCTGCGGGCCCGGAGTTTGCACTTTACCGCCACGTGCGCGCCCGCGGGGGCGACCTGCTTCCAGTCCCCGCCTAACGCGTGTGCCCGCAGCAGCCGCCGTCGCAGGCGTCGCAGCTCGACTCGGGTCAGGACCCCAAACCGACGGCGGCCCCGGCGGCTGAGGAGGAGGTGGGGCCGGGCTTTGCGTACCCGCAGCCAGGAAGAGCGGCTCGGAGCCCGCCGGTGTAACACCTCCGACTCCGCCATGCTTGTCCCGGAACCCCTCCGGCGGGACGATCTCGCGAGACCGCGTCACCCCGCCCCCAGCGGAAGAGCAGCGGGGCGGCTGGCGCCCCCTCCCGGCCGGCGTCTGCAGCGCATCATCGGTGACTTCAGCCCTCAGTTGCCCGGAGAGAAGCTTGGAGGTCCCACCCAGAGCCCTATTTACATTATGCAAAAGCCCACCCTGCCGGGTTGGAGACAGGAGAGCCAAACCTCCTGGATTTAACCACCAGGCCACCTCTCAGGAAATCCACCTGGGATTTTTTTTTTCCTTCCTGCAGATAAAACAAAAAACCAAAACCCTCCAGGATTGGCATTTTAAACAAATCAGGTGCATTTGTGTATGCTGTGTTTGCATACATTTGTCTTCTGGCTGATGGGCATGATCCAGGACAAAAAGGTTAAACCATGACGATTAGCTCACACTTTGATGTCTGAATACTGGGGTCACCGCAAAGCCTGGTTTCAGGTTTACTAAATGAGTTTTACTGTGTTCTGTAACTCTTGCTGACATCAGCTAACAGTACTATCAGTTACTCCGATGAATGAGGTAGGAGGATGGCTTGAGCCCTGGAGTTAGTTCAAAACCAGCCTCAAGAGAACACTTCAAAAACAAAAACAGAACAAGCCATCAGGTCCCAGATGCCACAGCCATCCCTCTCTCCTCCCTGAAAACCAGCAGGGCTCCCTTCCTGAGACAGGTGAGCCTGAGCAAGGACGGAAACCACAAGCGTCCAGAGGATGGGGTCTCAGGAATCCACCTGGTTTCCATCCACGTCCTGGCCCTGCCCAGTTCCTGAGAGAGACCACAGCCCGGAAGGCCAACAGCCTTCCCACAACTGGGCTCCAGTCCCACCCCTTTCAGGGGCATGCAGTTATGAAGCGTCTGGGCAGCTGCCATTCCCTGTCAGGGGTGTGCTCAGCCATGCTGGACAGAGGGACGTCTGGCCAGCATGCTTTTCTGGGCAGCTCACCTGCTGCTCAGCCTGCAGCTGGCCGTTGCTTACTGCTGGGCTTTCAGCTGCCAAAGGACAGAATCCTCTCCAGGTTTCAGCCTCCCTGGGGACTTCCTCCTGGCAGGCCTGTTCTCCCTCCATGCTGACTGTCTGCAGGTGAGACACAGACCTCTGGTGACAAGTTGTGACAGGTAAGTAAGGGCCAGCAGAGCTGTCACTTAGTGGGTTGAGGTTGGGGATGTATCCGTTTGGTGTGGGTATGTGAGGCTCTGAGTTTAGGCTCAGGCACCACATAGCTGGATTGGTGGCTAAGGCACGCACTACCTATAATCTCTGTACTGGAGGATGGAGACAAGAGGATTACAAGTGAGTTCAAAACCAGCTGAGGCGGCTAGAAATCCTGTCAGAGACACACTTTCTCTTAGAGGAGCACAAAGAAGGGCTGCTCTGCTCGCCTCTGAGCTAGCCAGTCCCCAGCCATCTCTAAAGACTGAAGTCACCCTGAGAGCTAAATGAGTCCTTCCATTCCTGTTTAGTTATTTATGGGTACGCTGTCACTGACACCCCAGAAGAGGGCATCAGATCCCATTACAGATGGCTGTGAGCCACCATGTGGTTGCTGGGAATTGAACTCAGGACCTTTGGAAGGGGCAGCCAGTGCTCTTAACCGCTGAGCTGTCTCTCCAGCCCCCTGTGTGCTATTATTTATACTGCAATCTATTCTCTTGTTTCTGCTGTTGGAGTAGATTTAACTCCATTCAAGCCTCCCTGCTTTTCTCCAGGGGGGCAAGTGGAGTTCCCCGGGGGTGGGGGGGTTCCTTTTCAAGATGGCTGCTTGCAGGCTATGCAAGCCTCACACCTGGAAGGGAGGTCCAGAGCGCTGGCACGTCACATGACGACTACCTGACTGTTGGCTAGGACTTATGGTTCTGGAACCCCTGGCCTGTGAGGACCAGGCCTACGCAGCAGATGGGAGGCTGGGCGGAGGAGAAAGCTTGGTTTCTAGCCGGACAGAAGAAAACTGGCTTCAGGTAACTGAAGGACTTACGGTGAAGAGGTACTGAGCCTCTCAGGCCACATTTGGGAACACAGGTGACAGAAGCAAGGGGAGGGGGCTCTTTTAAAAGGCTGGGGCCCCGGCATGCCAGGTCCTCAGCATCCTGTCCCTGGTGACAATAGTCACCGCAACTGAGAACTCTCAGCCTAGGTCTGGCCATGTGAGGCGGGTGTGCTGGTTAATTTTACATGTCGGTTTGACCAGGAGGAGATGGCGCCTAGAGCTGCTGTCTCAAAAAACCGTTTGGATGTTACTGTGAAAGTGTTTGATGTGGGTGGCATTTGGGTTGATAGGCTCTGTGAAAGAGCTCGCCCATGGGCAGTACATGGGCTTTACACAACCCATTTAAAGCCTGCAGAGAAAAGACTGAGGGCCTGGGAAGGATCAGAAGATCCTTGTCTCGAAAAACAAAAACAAAACAAAACAAAAGATGGGTTTTCAAAACAGGGTTTCTCTGTGTAGCCCTGGCTGTCCTAGAACTCACTCTGTAGACCAGGACTCAGAAATCCGCCTGCCTCTGCCTCCCGAGTGCTGGGATTAAAGGCATGTGCCACCACCACCCGGCCTAAAGAAAGATTTTTATTCATGTATGAGTGCTCTGTCTGCATGTTCACCTGCATGCCAGAAGAGGGCATCAGATCACATTATAGATGGTTGTGAGCCATCATGTGGTCGCTGGGCCCCTGGAAGAGCAGCCAGCACTCTTTAACCTCTTAGCTATCTCTCTAGTTCAAGCCCCCTGAGAATTTTTGTTTGTTTGTTGTTTTTTGTTTTTTAAGAGACAGGGGGGCTGGTGAGATGGCTCAGTGGGTAAGAGCACCCGACTGCTCTTCCAAAGGTCCGAAGTTCAAATCCCAGCAACCACATGGCGGCTCACAACCACCCATAATGAGATCTGGTGCCCTCTTCTGGTGCGTCTGAAGACAGCTACAGTGTACTTACATATAATAAATAAATAAATAAATAAATCTTAAGAGACAGGGTTTCTCTGTGTAGTCCTGGCTGTCCTGGAACTCACTCTGTAGATCAGGTTGGCCTTGAACTCAGAAATCTGCCAGCCTCTGCCTCATAAGTGCTGGGCCACAACTGCCCGGCCACCCCCTGAGAATTTTTAACATGACTTTAGGTATACAAAATAGGTAGATATTTGGGCATAGTCATACATACCCTTAATACCAGCACTCAGGAGGCTGAGACAGGTGGATCTCTAAATTCTAGGCTAGCCTGCTCTACATAGTTCCAGGCCATCCATACAGGGCTATGTA
The DNA here is from genome assembly GCF_000001635.26 of Mus musculus. NCBI lineage: Eukaryota > Metazoa > Chordata > Mammalia > Rodentia > Muridae > Mus > Mus musculus. The sequence continues at coordinate 152,036,061 of NC_000070.6, read as the reverse complement.
GTGACATCGTGTCTCAAAAAAAAACAAAAAAAATGGGGGCTGGAGAGATGGCTCAAGAGGTTAAGAGCACTGACTGCTCTTCCAAAGGTCCTGAGTTCAAATCCCAGCAACCACATGGTGGCTCACAACCATCCGTAATGAGATCTGACTCCCTCTTCCCATGTGTCTGAAGACAGCTACAGTCTACTTTCTTTTTTTCTTTTCTTTTCTTTTTTTTTTTTAAAGATTTATTTATTTATTTATTATATGTAAGTACACTGTAGCTGTCCTCAGACACTCCAGAAGAGGGAGTCAGATCTCATTACGGATGGTTGTGAGCCACCATGTGGTTGCTGGGATTTGAACTCCTGACCTTTGGAAGAGCAGTCAGGTGCTCTTACCCACTGAGCCATCTCACCAGCCCCAACAGTCTACTTTCATATAACAATAAATAAATCTCTAAAAAAAAAAAAACCAAAAAAAAACAAAAAATCAAAAACAGGAAAGAAAGGAAGAAAGACTGTTGCATACTAATAAGATGAATGGATGATGTGGATGAATGTATTTGTTTATTTTTACATAAATCTCAGCTAAATATCTGGCACCTCTGGACACAGAATGTTTTAGAGTTAATTGGTATGTTGATTGCTGAGAAAGCTACTTCAAATATATAGTATAAATGGCAAAGGTATGCTTAGGGCTATTTCAGAAATGACTGGAAATTCTGTCCCAATGCCACATCAAAAGTCATTGAACAATGAAACTTCGGTCAGCAGCTCAGACAGCCATTGAGGTACTCATGTGTTCTTGCATAATCCAATCTGAAGACACGGGGCTCACATGCTGTAGAATGGCAGCAGCCAAGAAGGAAAGGTCTTTGTTTTCCTTTATTGAAACCATCGTGTTCCTGTGAGAGCGGAAAACTCTGTACGTACGCCCAACAAAGACACTGCACTTGGTAATGTGTGATGGTCTCAGTTCTGAGAACCTAGGGCCAGGGATTTCAGGCTGGTGCTGGCTTGGACAGGTCCCTCAGAGCTACCTTTCTGCCCCCAAAGCCTGTGATGCAGAAGGCAGAGCGTTTCAGGGGGGGTGTGTGTGTGTGTGTGTGTGTGTGTGTATGGTGCTCTTTAACCTTCTCAGCTCTCGCTGGGCTTTCCCTACAGGTCTGACAGCTTCAACGGCCATGGCTATCACCTCTTCCAAGCCATGCGGTTCACCGTTGAGGAGATAAACAACTCCACAGCTCTGCTTCCCAACATCACCCTGGGGTATGAACTGTATGACGTGTGCTCAGAGTCTTCCAATGTCTATGCCACCCTGAGGGTGCTCGCCCAGCAAGGGACAGGCCACCTAGAGATGCAGAGAGATCTTCGCAACCACTCCTCCAAGGTGGTGGCACTCATTGGGCCTGATAACACTGACCACGCTGTCACCACTGCTGCCCTGCTGAGCCCTTTTCTGATGCCCCTGGTAAGCTGAGCCGCGGGGATCTCTAGGGTGGAGGGCAATGGGAACTGCCATCCTCTCTGAGGCTAGGCTGCCCTTGATCTCTAGGAAGGGTTGCAGGCATCTTGCCCGTCATTGATACTGCCCAGTCTTCCTGCCTGCCTCTCTCCAAGCTGCCTCCAGACTTCTGCCTCAGCCATCATGGGGAGAGCCCATACTTTTAAAAATTTTTTGTTTTAAGACAGGGCCTTACTATGTTAGCCTGGCTGTCGTGGAACTCACTATGTAGGCCAGACTGGCCTCAAATTCACAGAGCTCCCCTGCCTCTGCCTCAGCCTCCCAAGTGCTGGGATTAATAAGGCGCCCAGGACTTGCCTGGCCCTCGGGTGGCCCTCTGGAGGTATTGCTGCCCAGTTGCTCACTCTCTGTGCCTTCTTCCCATCCACAGACTCCACTGCCTGATATCCCAACATCCTTTACTTCCCACATTAGACACTGTATCACCTGCTGGCTTGCCTTCCTTCCTTGCTGTCCCTTGGTGGTTCTGTACCCCCTAAGCCTGGACCCCGCTGTGCTCGGCAGTCTAAGCACAGGGAGATCCCTCTTCTGGGTCCTCTGTGCTTATTACATGTCTGGCTCTCCCTGCCCCTTGCCATTGAGCTTCCTAGAACACACTGGTGTAGCTTCCTTGGCTCTTCCATTTTGCGCCTCAGCCTTGGATTCTGTCCTTACTTGATCCAGCTGTAGCAGGAACACCTTGCAGAGCTCTGAACCCAATGAGCCAATGAGCGCTTGCCATGCCTTTACCCTGCATGGTTCCTTTGTGACATGCCCGCCTGCCCACCTGCTCCTTGCATGGTGCTGTCCTTGGCTTCATGTCCTCTCCACTCATCTTTGCGTTCAGGTGCTCTTTCTCAGTCTTGGGGGGTGGGGGTGGGGGGTCCTTTTGCCCCTGAGGCATCTGGTATTTCCCTGGTCTCCTCTTCCCTGCAGACCTGGCACTCTGACTTGTGAGCATGTGTGCCTCCCCACTCTCCCTGCCAGCGGCTGTGCTCAGCTCACTTCCCTCTGCAGCCTTGCCATGCCCTACTCGGTCCCCCGCTAGGTCTTTACTGCCAGTTTGTAGATCACCAACAAAGCCTGGTTTCCCTTCAGGGCCCATCTTTCATCTTCTCTCCTTTGGCTTTTTGAGACAGGCTCTCCTGTAAGCAAGACTGGCCCTGTACCCGCATCACAGCCCAGAGCAGCTTTGAACTCCTGACTTTCCTCCTCCCCCTCCTAGGTGCTGGGATTACTGGCCACACCAGGTTAAACCTTTCACCTTCTACTGTAATGTGTCGAAACCCCTCATGCAGGTGACCTCATCAGCCCCTGGCTCCGCTGAGCCTCTCCAGAACATTCTTCACTTGAACTGAGATCTACTCCTCCAACTTGATCTGGATGTGTCATTTCTCAGACAGAACCTTAGCTCCCCATAGTGTGCAGGATGGAAGTGAGGCCCTCAGCCTGAGAGTAAAGGTCCCCTGCCCCGCCCGACTCACACCAAGGACTATGTCCAAGAGAGCATGGCTTGTTCTGTGTTTTAAAGACATCGCCCGTTGGGCGGTGGCGGTGGCGCACGCCTTTTATCCCAGCAGCACTCGGGAGGCAGAGGCAGGCGGATTTCTGAGTTCGAGGCCTGCCTGGTCTACAGAGTGAGTTCCAGGACAGCTAGGGCTACACAGAGACACCCTGTCTCAAAAAAGCAACAAAACAAAACAAAACGAAAAAACAAAAGCAAAAAAACCCCACATGGCCCTTTCACCTGTCTGTGAGGCAGATCCCCACACCCCTGAACTCCATAGAGCGTCCTGCTCTCTTTGCATCCTCCCTGTACTGGGTGGGCACTGTGGGGGAGGGGCAGACTTCATTCAGTTCCCTGCTGCTGATGACCCCACTGGATGGCGCCCCTCCCCACAGGTCAGCTATGAGGCGAGCAGCGTGATCCTCAGTGGGAAGCGCAAGTTCCCGTCCTTCTTGCGCACCATCCCCAGCGATAAGTACCAGGTGGAAGTCATAGTGCGGCTGCTGCAGAGCTTCGGCTGGGTCTGGATCTCGCTCGTTGGCAGCTATGGTGACTACGGGCAGCTGGGCGTACAGGCGCTGGAGGAGCTGGCCACTCCACGGGGCATCTGCGTCGCCTTCAAGGACGTGGTGCCTCTCTCCGCCCAGGCGGGTGACCCAAGGATGCAGCGCATGATGCTGCGTCTGGCTCGAGCCAGGACCACCGTGGTCGTGGTCTTCTCTAACCGGCACCTGGCTGGAGTGTTCTTCAGGTCTGTGGTGCTGGCCAACCTGACTGGCAAAGTGTGGATCGCCTCCGAAGACTGGGCCATCTCCACGTACATCACCAATGTGCCCGGGATCCAGGGCATTGGGACGGTGCTGGGGGTGGCCATCCAGCAGAGACAAGTCCCTGGCCTGAAGGAGTTTGAAGAGTCCTATGTCCAGGCAGTGATGGGTGCTCCCAGAACTTGCCCAGAGGGGTCCTGGTGCGGCACTAACCAGCTGTGCAGGGAGTGTCACGCTTTCACGACATGGAACATGCCCGAGCTTGGAGCCTTCTCCATGAGCGCTGCCTACAATGTGTATGAGGCTGTGTATGCTGTGGCCCACGGCCTCCACCAGCTCCTGGGATGTACCTCTGGGACCTGTGCCAGAGGCCCAGTCTACCCCTGGCAGGTAAGAGACTCCAGCCAGGGTGTCTGCATCCAGAACATCCAATTCTGGCAGCATGGGGTACCCTGGGTATCCGAGAGGCAGTGAGCAGCGGGCTGGCATATAAACCTTTCCCTTCGTTGAACCTTTTCTTCTCCTACCTACCATGTCCCAGAGAGGTCAAAGGCTAAGAATGTTTACAAAAGAGTCTTTTGTTAGAGGTCTCCTCTCTGGAGGCTGGTCAGGGGTCAAGGGAATCTCTAGCGGTGAGACTAGTGTGTGGAGGAAGGAACCAGGCCTTATATGTGGATTGGAGCCACCCAGAGCGGAGAACCTTGCTTGCTTCCTGGGTGACCTGGGTCTGTGTAGTCTGTGGTGGCTTCATGACATCTGTCTATCCTAGCTTCTTCAGCAGATCTACAAGGTGAATTTCCTTCTACATAAGAAGACTGTAGCATTCGATGACAAGGGGGACCCTCTAGGTTATTATGACATCATCGCCTGGGACTGGAATGGACCTGAATGGACCTTTGAGGTCATTGGTTCTGCCTCACTGTCTCCAGTTCATCTAGACATAAATAAGACAAAAATCCAGTGGCACGGGAAGAACAATCAGGTAATGGGACAAGGTCGCTCACCAGGTGACTGCTTTGTTACCAGAATCTGGGGAGTGATGCGAACCCAGAGCAGGATGGGGCCCCACACATCAGGCTACCTCAGGTCTGCAGTCCTGCCAGGGATGCCAGCTGCAGTGTTGTCAAACAGATGTCGGAGAGGGGACCTGGAGGGCAGTGGCACAGATCCCTCTTCTCAGTCTCCCCTGTGAGCTGTGCCCTTGACCTGGGCTCCTCGGTGTGACTGCAAATCACTGTGGCTTCTTCTTGAGACAGGGTAGCCCCTGGCTATCTTGGAACTCACTTTGTAGACCAGGCTGGCCTCCAACTCAGAAATCCACCTGCCTCTGCCTCCCAAGTGCTGCTGGGATTAAAGGCGTGCGCCACCATGCCTGTCTTTCACTGTGGCTTCTTATAGGTGCCTGTGTCAGTGTGTACCAGGGACTGTCTCGAAGGGCACCACAGGTTGGTCATGGGTTCCCACCACTGCTGCTTCGAGTGCATGCCCTGTGAAGCTGGGACATTTCTCAACACGAGTGGTGAGTGACCAGCAAGAGGGTGGGTGCTCCGGCACCCAAGGTGGTGGGTGGGTGCTCCAGCACCCAAGGTGAGGGAACAGCAAGAGGGCGGGTGTTCTGGCACCCAAGGTGAGTGCTCCAGCAGCCAAGGGCCCTGGAACCTGGTTTCAGCTCACTGGCTTGTCAGCTGGTGTCCTAGTTAGGGTTTCCACTGCTCTGAAGAGACACCATAACCAAGGCAACTACTTTTTTTTTTTTTCAATTAAGTGCAGGTTTATTGGGAAGCTGCTCTCAGGCGAGTTCACTGGCCCCAAGGACTGAGGTCAGGGAAATTGCCATGGGAAGAGAGAGAGAGAGAGAGAGGTGAGAGAGAGAGAAACAGCTAGCCCAAAGAGAGAGGGAGAGGAGAAAGGAAGGAGAGAGCCAAGGCAAGTCTTACAAAGGCAAACATTTACCAGAGCTGGCTCCCAGCTTCAGAGGTTCAGTCCATCATGGCAGCAAGCATGGCAGCCTGTAGGCAGCCTGGGTGCTGGAGAAGGAGCTGAGACTTCTACATCTTAATCCAAAGGCAGCCAGGAGGGGTCTCTCTTCCACACTAGGAGGCTCACTAGGAGGACTAGGAGACCTCAGAGCCTGCTGGCACAGTGGCACACTTCCTCCAACAGGGCCACACCTCCTAATACTGCCATTTCCCATGCATGGGCCGAGCATTTCCAAACTACTAGGTTGGGTCCAGGTTGGAGGAGCCTTGCCACTGGGCTGAATTCTGATTGAGCGCAAGTAACCACGTAGAAGTCTCGGGCCTTGGTGCGTCCTGTCAGAGCACTGCCTCCACACCCCACCCGCTCCCACAGGTCTGCCTTATTTATTCAGACAGACACAGCTCCACTATGCTGTGCTGTTTATACGAAGCCCCTTCCCTGTGCCAAGCGCTTGAATGGTTTGAATTAAACACACACGCTAGCGCTCGTCTACAGCAGAAAGAGGCCAGCGTGTCCCATTCACTGACTTCAAAGCAGAGGGCAGAGAACACAGTAGGGAGCTATGAACTCAGCTTGGCACTTATGGCAGGGGGACACATTCTTTCCTTTTAATATCTCTGTGGTGATGGGAGTGTCTGTTGTCCATCACCGGAGAGTCAGGACTTGGTTATCTTGGAGTACAAGCTCAGAAAGTGGATCTGGTTAATAGAAATCTTGCAGAAAGAGATAAGATTTATCTATTTATTATAAATAAATCATTTATTTATTATATTTTACTTATTTATTTATTATAAACAAATCTTCAGACACACCAGAGGAGGGCATCAGATCTCATTACAGATAGTTGTGAGCCACCATGTGGTTGCTGAGATTTGAACTCAGGACCTCTGGAAGAGCAATCAGTATTCTTAACCACTGAGCCATCCCTCCAGACCCAAAATGTCGTATCTTTAAAGCTGGGCACTTTGTGGGGCTGGAGAGATGGCTCAGAGGTTAAGGGCACAGTTTGTTCTTCTGGAGGTCCTGAGTTCAATTCCCAGCAACACCATATGGTGGTTCACAGCCATCTGTAATGGGATCTGGTGCCCTCTTCTGGCCTGCAGGATCTATGCAAGCAGAACGCTGTATACATAATAAATAAATAAATAAATCTTTTAAAAGCTGGTCACACTTATCAACTCGAGCTCGCCTCTCACTATGGCGTTGAAAACCTGCCTCCAAGGTGTAACTCTCCCAGAGCCTTGCAGGCCTGAAAGACCTCGACTCCCTTCCCCATCTCCCCCTTCTGCTCACCTGGCTCTCAGAAGCCTTGTCTTCCCTTTCAGAGCTTCACACCTGCCAGCCTTGTGGAACAGAAGAATGGGCCCCTGAGGGGAGCTCAGCCTGCTTCTCACGCACCGTGGAGTTCTTGGGGTGGCATGAACCCATCTCTTTGGTGCTATTAGCAGCTAACACGCTATTGCTGCTGCTGCTGATTGGGACTGCTGGCCTGTTTGCCTGGCGTCTTCACACGCCTGTTGTGAGGTCAGCTGGGGGTAGGCTGTGCTTCCTCATGCTGGGTTCCTTGGTAGCTGGGAGTTGCAGCCTCTACAGCTTCTTCGGGAAGCCCACGGTGCCCGCGTGCTTGCTGCGTCAGCCCCTCTTTTCTCTCGGGTTTGCCATTTTCCTCTCCTGTCTGACAATCCGCTCCTTCCAACTGGTCATCATCTTCAAGTTTTCTACCAAGGTACCCACATTCTACCACACTTGGGCCCAAAACCATGGTGCCGGAATATTCGTCATTGTCAGCTCCACGGTCCATTTGTTCCTCTGTCTCACGTGGCTTGCAATGTGGACCCCACGGCCCACCAGGGAGTACCAGCGCTTCCCCCATCTGGTGATTCTTGAGTGCACAGAGGTCAACTCTGTGGGCTTCCTGGTGGCTTTCGCACACAACATCCTCCTCTCCATCAGCACCTTTGTCTGCAGCTACCTGGGTAAGGAACTGCCGGAGAACTATAACGAAGCCAAATGTGTCACCTTCAGCCTGCTCCTCCACTTCGTATCCTGGATCGCTTTCTTCACCATGTCCAGCATTTACCAGGGCAGCTACCTACCCGCGGTCAATGTGCTGGCAGGGCTGGCCACTCTGAGTGGCGGCTTCAGCGGCTATTTCCTCCCTAAATGCTACGTGATTCTCTGCCGTCCAGAACTCAACAACACAGAACACTTTCAGGCCTCCATCCAGGACTACACGAGGCGCTGCGGCACTACCTGATCCGCTGGGGCTGTTGAGAATGGGCAGATGAGATGGGCTGAAGGTGGCGGGTCGAGTGGGGCGGAGAGCTTGAGGTGTCTGGGAGAGCTCAGCCACGGCTTGCGATGTATAAGCACACAGAAGGATCCAGTGCAATAAAGACGTGAAACGTGTGTGTGTGGCTTCTTGGCTGCTATTCCGGTCTGGGGACAGCTTGGGACCGCACACCAACTAGCTGGAGTAGGAGCCTAGCGCCCAGCTTGGCGTTACTAGGCGACTCGGGACCCAGCGCGGTTGGATTTACCCTTGGTCCCGCCCCCTATGCTGCCCATTGGTCTCTTTCTGAGGCTCCGCCTTTGAGGCGGGACCCGAGGACATTGCGCCACGGAGGCGTCCGGTTCTTGCCTGCGCGCCTGTATGTCACATCCGGCGCGGCGGCGGTGGCGTCTCCGCGCTGTGGGCCGGGCAGTAGTTAGTCTTGTGGGCGGTGGAAGTGGTCTAGGCCGGAGCAGTGAAGCCGGTGTGAGCCGGGAGGACCGGCGGGGTGAGGAGGGTGCGGGAGGGAGGTGGAGAGCCGCCTCGGGCTCTCAGGAGCGTGTGGCCGCCGCCTTCCGCTTGCCGCCCGCCCGCGATGTGCAGGCGCGGCGTGGGCTTGGGTCACCTGTGCGCAGCCGCCGCCCTGCCCTACTGGCTGTCCGTTGGGTGCTCTACAGATCAGCTGTCGTCCACGCTGGTCTAGCCCCAAACTCTCATTTTCATTTTTTCCCCACCAGCACCCTATCCCGACTGCCCCTGTCCTGTCTCCCGCCATGCACTTCCTCTCCCGCTCTCTCCCCTCCGGCCAACCCATGCCGCTCCCCGCCCCCAAGACTCCACTCTGGCTGTGTACTCTGTGTGCACTTTCTAACCTTGACCCAAGCCTGCATCCCGACATGGGTGGATGTGCAAGTGTCCATCTCACTCTCGGTCCAAAAGGGCTTTTCCGATTGGGGCTGAGCAGAGGGGTCATGTTTGCCTTCCCTTTCAGATTATGGACGGTTCCTTCGTGCAGCACAGCGTGAGGGTTCTGCAGGAACTCAACAAGCAGCGCGAGAAGGGCCAGTATTGCGACGCCACACTGGACGTGGGGGGCCTGGTGTTCAAGGCGCACTGGAGTGTCCTGGCGTGTTGCAGCCATTTCTTCCAGAGAATCTACGGGGATGGCACAGGGGGCAGCGTTGTCCTCCCAGCGGGCTTTGCTGAGATTTTTGGCCTCCTGCTGGACTTTTTCTACACTGGCCACCTCGCCCTCACCTCAGGGAACAGGGATCAGGTACTCTTGGCAGCCAAAGAGTTGAGGGTGCCTGAGGCTGTGGAGCTATGTCAGAGCTTCCAGCCCCAAACCTCAGTGGGACAGGCACAGAGTGGACTGGGTCAACCTGCCTCCCAGGACGTGAAAAGCCACCTGAAGGAGCCGACAGACTTGGATGAGGAGGAAGTTTTCAGGACTCTGAGCCTGGCCTCCGTGGATCAGGAGCCCAGAGACACTGAGCAGCCCCAGCTGGGTACACCTGCTCAGAGCACCACGGCCTTCCTCTGTGGGAAACTCACGCAGGCTTTGAAGCCTTCTCCCTCAGAGGACAAAGAGTCTGAGGACTGCAAAGAGCCCCCAAGGCCCTTCGAGGCTGGAGGTGCCCCGCTGCAGGGCGAGAGCAATGAGGTACTGTTTTCAGGGAACTGGGGAGGCAAGCATAAGGGTAAAGACCGACACTTCGGGAGCAAACATGGGAAGCCAGTGGTCTCAGCTGACCTTCTGCGAGCTACACTTGTCCATGGTTGCCAGCTTCCTTGGGGTGGAGTGAGCGTCAGGGTTACAGGTATTTCCTTAGGTTAGTGATCCTGGCCAGCTCCCTGCTAACATAGCCACTATGCTCCAAGTCCAAGATTGCAGTCTCCTCTGGGCCCTGCAGGGAACTGTTGTCTCTGGTGAACGGACCATCTGGGGGTGGGGCTTATGTTGGAACTGAAGGCTGGGTCCTGCTGATACCTGGGTGACCCTACCCCCTCCTGCTGCCTCCTCTGCTCTAGTGGGAAGTGGTGGTCCAAGTGGAGGACGACAGGGACGGTGATTACGTATCTGAGCCTGAGACTGTGCTAACCAGAAGGAAGTCAAAAGTGATTAGAAAACCCTGTGCAGCCGAGCCAGCCCTGGGTGCGGGTTCTCTCACAGCCGAGCCCACTGACAGCAGAAAAGGTGCAGCCGTTCCGGTCGAATGTCCCACATGTCACAAAAAGTTCCTCAGCAAATATTACCTGAAAGTCCACAACAGGTAAATGCTCTGCTTGTTTTAATTTCCTTTTCCTATCTGCCCTTCCGTGTTGCAGCAGAGGGTCCTGTACTCCCCTCCTCCGGGCTCTGCGGGGCTGGGGATCCTAGGTCAGGCCCAGACAGTGGCTGGTCAGCATGCCACCTCTTCCTGTCTTTCTGTGATTGTGGGTTTGTGGATACCTGGTCAGTAGATTCTACCCACTGTGGAGTTTGACTGTGGGCAGGCCTCTGGCCCCTTCCTGAGCTGAAGCTGAGGTCTGATAGACAGTGTGGGCTGTGACAAGAGGCTGATGGAGAGGACGGAGGCTGCCTGTGTTTCTGGGGATGTTAGCTTTGTAGGTCAGTGATGTATAAGGAGCCATTTGTCCAACAGGGACCTTTTATGACTTGGAGGTTTGTCCTCTTGTTAGTTTTGTCAGGCTTTTTGTTTGTTTGTTTTTTGAGACAGGGTTTCTCTATGTAGCACTGGCTGCCCTATAATTCTCACTGTGTAGACCAGGCTGGCCTCCAATTCAGAGATCCACCTTCATCTGCCACCCAAGTGCTGGGATAAAAGCCATGTGCCACCATACCTGGCTTGTTTTGAGTTCAAATTACTTGAGATCCCATACCACATGCCAGGCATGGTGGTGTACACCTTTGATCTCAGCACTTAGGAGGCAGAGGTAGGCAGATCTCTGGGTATTGAGGTCAGCCTGGTCTACAGCCTGAGTTCCAGGACAGCCAGGGATACACAGAGAAGTCTTGTCTCGAAAAAACCAATGCCCTCCCAACACACCGAAAATAATAATAAAAGTGAGTGCTGTAGACACAGCCCCATCTCAGCTGCTAAGTAGACATACTAGTCTCCTGCAGTACCGAGCCAGGCTGTGTTGTCAGTGCGTCACTCTGGCAAGCCACTGGTGCTCACCTGGTGTAGGAGTGAGACCTGTTTGTCATGCCTGGGCTTTGGCCTTGGGGTAGATGAGGCTATCCATCTCTGCCCATGCTCCCTTCATTCCTTCCGTGGTCTGTGGTTCGCTGATGGCCCTGAGAACTGGGAAGGAATGGCTTCAAGAGATGCTTATATCTAGGCGTGGCGGCACTTGGAAAATAGAGGCACGAGGCTTGCTGGAAGCTTGAGTGTGTGTGGTGAGTTTCAGGTCAGTGAGGACTACGCAGGGATACCGTGTCTCAAAAGAATAATAGAAAATGAGGTCCTTGCAGTGGCAGGGACTACGGGGGCGAGGATTCTTAGAGAGAAGAAGATGAGAGTAGGTTTGGCTTCTGGACGGACATACAGGAGACTCAGTGCTACCCATGGCGCTGAGGTCAGGGTTGGTTTGGTTTATTCAGCTGCTGCTGCACTTGGGATGAGATGATGTAGCCCTTGAAGATGAAGGTCTTCATGGCGCTCGGATGCAGCACAGGTACAGCAAGCCTTGTGTCTTGCAGGAAAGGAAGCAGTACTTTAGCATGAAGCAGACAGCCTGAGCCTGCACTTTTTGGGAGTTCCAGGCCAGTTGGGGCTTCAGTGTGTGGCACCCTGTTTAGGGAGGTAGGAGAGTAGGGGCAGAGGAACTGGGAATTGGAGTCTACTGTATAGATAAGGTTAGTGGTATTTATTTATTTATTAAGAAGGTGGGGTGCTTCCTCCTCCCTTGTGACCTTCAGTGCTAGGGACTGAAGCCCAGGGTCTTTGCCACTGAGCTATACCCCAGCCCATTTGTAGTGAGACACGCCTTACTAAATTGCCTAGGCTGATGATCCTTCTGCCTCAGCTTGGAGCAGCTGGGAATGGGCTGTAGCTCAGTCTTTTGTTTTTTTTTTCTTCCCGAGACAGGGTTTCTCTGTAGCCCTGGCTGTCCTGGAACTCATTCTATAGACCAAGCTGGCCTGGAACTCAGAAATCCGTCTGCCTCTGCCTCCTGAGTGCTGGGATTAAAGGCGTGTGCCACCACGCCCGGCTGTAGATCAGTCTTAATCTGTTTGCCTGCCAGGTGAGGCCCCCATGTTCAGTCCCCAGGATGCTAGGGGGGAAAGATCCAGACCAAGTGGCTGAGGTTACACTGCCGGCCTCTGCCACCCGTCTAGGCTAGGAGACTTGGAGGATGTGTGGAAGCCAGTCACTGGTGAGAGTCTTCTGGCTGGGAGAGGAGCTAGCTGGCTGTTGTGAGTGGTAGGGCCTGACCTGGAGTTGGCATGGCATGGGGTAAGGTCAGTGAGGGGCAGGCTGGTTCACTGGCTACCCATGTCCTCTGCCCCCTGGGCTCTCAATACAAAATAAGCACTGGCAGGTTGTGAGCCCAAGGGGCCACCTTTTCTGCAAAGAGTCTGGACTTAATGGAGCCTCCTGGAGAGATAGGTAGGGAGCCAGGAACCAGTGGTGACTCAAGGACTCCATGAACTGCTCCAGCCACGCCCTTGCTGGCACCTGTGAAATGGACGCACAGAATCTGGTTGTGGAGTCCCACATTTACTTCTTTACTGAGTGTGGGAGGGTCACGTGCAGACGTCAGTGTACAGCTTGTGGGAGTTGTTTTCTTCACCTCATGTGTCTCAGGGATTGAACCTGGGTCCTCTGGCTTCTCAGCAGCAAGTGCTTCTGAGCATTGAGCCATATCACCTGTCCTGCCATGGTGTTGAACGTGGGGTCCGCAGAGGGGAAGATGTCAACCAGGTCTTGTCAGTGAAGTTTTGAGGCAGCCATTTAGGGAGGCTGGCAGATGAAGGGCTGGCTCTTCCTGGCTCCCTCCTGGCTGTCTTTCCATGGCTACTATTTCTTCCTGAGGCTCTCTAAGCTGGAGGGGGTTTCTAGCCTTCCCTTACATGAGCAAGCTGGGTGTCGCTAAGTCTACATGGTTAACTCCAGCTAGACTTAGGACACTTCTTCCTCCTAATGAGCACAGCATGTCTGTGGCAAGAGCTGGAGGATCAGAGAGCTGGGAAACCCTCTTAGCCCCCACGCCTCTGTGGCCTCTCTTCCTGGCAGGAAACACACTGGGGAGAAACCCTTCGAGTGTCCCAAATGTGGGAAGTGTTACTTCCGCAAGGAGAATCTCTTGGAACATGAAGCCAGGAATTGCATGAACCGCTCAGAACAGGTACTTGGGAATTGGTCCAAGTATTTGTGGGCAGCAGCACAGTGCCTGTGTCTTCATGCCATCTGGGAAGGATCCTCAGGAAACCCTACGGGATTATAAAATAAGAACTGCGGGGCCTGGCAGGTCCGCATCCTAGTACTTGCCGGACACATGAGTTCAGAGGGCACAAGGGATATTTTGGGTTTGCCTGCCTGGGCTCCTGGTCTAGCTCCATCTTATGCTTTGGAGCAAGTAAAGTATTTGTGGGAGATGGCTGCCAGGAAGGGCCACTTTGTCGGCACCCCGCCCCTCCAAGTGGGTAGTGTTTGGCTAAACCCTGTCATCCTCTTCCCAGAGACTGGCCAGTAGCAGCTGGCTCTGTCTCTAGCCTGTCTGAAGCCAAGAAGGGTCTGGCGTGTGGTAGTGTGCAGTGCTCTGATGGTCAAGGCAGGCAGGTTACATGTTGCCCTCTCCTACCCCAGCATCCCCTACCCCAGGCAGACACTTACCAGCAGCGTTTGGAAGCCCCTGCAGAGGCTGCCGTCGCAGGCAGAGGCCCTCCCTGATGCTGGCCCTGCTTGCCCCTCACACTGCCAGGTCTTCACATGCTCCGTATGCCAGGAGACCTTCCGACGGAGGATGGAGCTGCGCTTGCACATGGTGTCTCACACAGGGGAGATGCCCTACAAGGTCAGGCCCGCTTGTCCCAGGGCCATGGGCTGGGGTGGGGGTACGGGGTATGTAGCTCTCTGCCTGGGATGGTACCTGGCACTTGTTCCAGAGCCATGGGCTGGGGCAGGGGGTGCGCAGCTCTTTGCCTGAGGTGGTACCTGTCACCTCTCCCTTGAAGCCTGCCTTCCTTGCCCATTCGGTGACACCACTTGTGTAGGTAGGGCGACTCTCTGCAGCCTTGCTTGCTCAGCATTCTTCCGGGGTAGTATGGCTGGCTGAATATCGCCCCCTCTTGGGAGCCGACCTTTAGCCATCAAGGACTGTCCCTGTGTATGGACTAGGCCCTTCCCCGTGTGCTGAGAGCAGGCCACTGATGGTGCTGGCTGCACTGGACCTGACTGGGCCTGTTTTTTCAGTGTTCCTCCTGCTCCCAGCAGTTCATGCAGAAGAAAGACTTGCAGAGCCACATGATCAAGCTGCACGGAGCCCCTAAACCCCACGCAGTAAGTGCCAGTCAGGGCTGGGGTTCCGGTGGCTCTGGGACAGCTCAATCCTGTCCTCACCTGGATGTGCTCCCTCTGCCTGTCTCACCCACCTGCAGTGCCCCACTTGTGCCAAGTGCTTCCTGTCTAGGACGGAGCTACAGCTGCACGAGGCTTTTAAGCATCGTGGAGAAAAGCTCTTTGTGTGTGAGGAATGCGGGCACCGGGCCTCGAGCCGCAACGGACTGCAGATGCACATCAAGGCCAAGCACAGGTATGAAGGAGGAGTGGAGTGCTCCCTCTGTGCAGTGTGGCCCTGCTACCACAGGAAGCGGCCACCACCTCCTCCCTGAGTCTCGCACTTGTAGCCCTTCCAGGGTGGAGGTGAGAGACAGGCAGTTTGCTAGGCTATCGGGGAGGACTCAGGCTGGGGCAGGTCTCTGCCTCCCCTCCCGGAGCTAATCCTTCTCCTTTAGCTTCCTGACTCCCTACAATAGAGATTTGTCTTTTGCTTCTGGGAATGGTGGTATCCCTTGCTGGCTACCCAAGCCCTGCTGCTTGTTACCATGTCCAGCTCCAGCAGAGTAGGTGGAGAGGGATGGCGTCCCCACAGTGATGGCCTCTGCTTTGTGTTCCCATCTGACCAGGAATGAAAGGCCTTATGTCTGTGAGTTCTGCAGCCATGCCTTCACCCAGAAGGCCAACCTCAACATGCACCTGCGCACACACACCGGCGAGAAGCCTTTCCAGTGCCACCTCTGTGGGAAGACCTTCCGCACCCAAGGTGAGGCAGGCCCAGCCCCTCCTTGCCCCAGGGCTGAGACAGCCACTGAGTTCCACCTTGTCCCCCATAGCCAGTTTGGACAAGCACAACCGCACCCACACGGGCGAGAGGCCTTTCAGCTGTGAATTCTGTGAGCAGCGCTTCACTGAGAAGGGCCCCCTTCTGAGGCATGTGGCCAGCCGCCATCAAGAGGGCAGGCCCCACTTCTGCCAGATCTGTGGCAAGACCTTCAAAGGTAATTAGTAGGCAAGCTGTAGGAGAATAGTGGGCCTGGCTTGTTTCCTGCCCGCCTGGGTTGGAGGGTCTACACAGAGATCAAGGGCACCGGTAGCTTCTGCATGCTCCTCAGAACCTTCAGCAGCTCCATCTTCCGTGTGCTGAGATGAGAGTGGAGCTTCTGTGACAGCGTGGGGACAGGGCACCCTGCACCTGGGCAGTGGTGACCTCAGTGCGCTGCTGTAGGGCCTGCTCCTAACGCCCGTGGTCCCTTTCCTCTGCAGCTGTGGAACAGTTACGAGTGCACGTCAGGCGACACAAAGGTGTGAGAAAGTTCGAGTGCACCGAGTGTGGCTACAAGTTCACGCGGCAGGTAGGCCGGGCCGGGTCCCCTGCTCCCCTGCTCCCTTCCGTCCCCGCTCTGAGCTTGGCTTCTCCCCAGGCTCACCTGCGGAGGCACATGGAGATCCACGACAGAGTGGAGAACTACAATCCCCGGCAGCGCAAGCTCCGGAACCTCATCATTGAGGATGAGAAGATGGTGGTCGTGGCTCTCCAGCCCCCTGCAGACCTGGAGGTGGGCTCTGCTGAGGTCATTGTGGAGTCCCTGACCCAGGGTGGCCTTGCCTCCCAACTCCCTAGCCAGAGACTGTGTTCAGAGGAGAGCTTTGCTAGCCCTGGCGTCCTGGAGCCCTCTCTCATCATCACCGCTGCTGTTCCCGAGGACTGTGACACGTAGACCCCTGCCCGGATGGCCCCACTGACCAATAAACATGTGACTTAGCACTTGTTCAGTGTCTGTTCCTTGGTGTTCTGCAGCTACGGCCTGGCCTGCGCTGGAGCACTCCTTCCTAGTCGTCCCTCATGGAGTCCAGGTCTTGACCTGAGCACAGCTGCTTCCCAGCAAAGCTGAGGAGGGAATATAGCTGGCTTCCACTTGTCCCTCACTCTTGCACACCAACAGGTAGTGTCCTTATCTAGAATACTGTAGGTGAGGCCAGCCGGGGGTTGACACCTCTGAAGTTGGACAAAGCGGCCAGGGCCCATGGTGTTGGCTTCATTGGCCAGAATTAAGCAACTCTAACGAAGCTGAACATGGCAGCGGCAGCTGAGCAAGCTGGCCTCGCTAGGCTTCCTGTCCTCGTAGGGAGGGGTCACAGGCGGTCCCACCTTTTACAGAGTGGGCTGCATGGGTGCTGCAGATGCTTGCTTAAACCTCCCAACTCCTTTGTTTCCCTCCATGCCTGAGCGAGTCGCTGCTTCATCCATGTTTGCATGGGCTAGTACATGCTCATGCTTCTCAGATGAGTAATGAGAAGGAAGCCTGCAGCAGTACTGGCAGGGGAGGGGGCCTGCTGTCTGAAGATGCTTTCTCATGCCTGCCTGGCCTACTGGTATAGCAGGAGCTCTGGGGCCTGGCTGCTAGGCCTTCCTCCCACTGTGGTAGCTGAAGTAGTGCTATGATATATCTTTGCCACACTGTTGGTTAAGGCTGTCACCAGTGTCCTTCCTTGTTAGAGGAGGCATAGGCCTTGGTAGGAGTGTCAGATTCAGACATTCACCAGCCAGACTCATGGTTCTGGTAGTTGGAGGTGGGCTTTGCCTAATCCCCTTGCTCCATGGGATGGAATATCCATGCCCACTCCCTGGTTCCCCACCGACCCCCACTGGACTTGGGAGACCAGGAAAATGGTTTTGGGGCTGGCAAGATGGCTCAAAGGCTAAGAGCACTGATTGCTCTTCCAAAGGAAGTCCTGAATTCAAATCCTAGCAACCACATGGTGCCTCACAACCACCCATAATGAGATCTGATACCTGCTTCTGGTGCGTTAGAAGTCAGCTACAGTGTACTTAGATATAATAAATCTTTGGGCTGGAGCGAGCAGGGACTGAGTGAATGGAGTTGACCGGAGTGAGAAGAGGTCCTAAAAATTCAATCCCCAACAACCACATGAAGGCTCACAACCATCTGTACAGCTACAGTGTACTCACATACATAAATCATAAAAAAAAGGAAAAGTTTTCACTCCGCACTTACACACCACGTGACTTTCATTCCATGAAGCAGCTGAGATAGGGCAATGTGCAGTTACTAAGCTGCCTCATATCTGTTCTGGAGATGCCACAAGGTTACAGGGTGCAGCACTTAGCACAGGAGGCCCTCCATCCATCTTCAGGGGTCCTAGCCTGTTTCCTTTCCAGCCCAGGCACCAGCCTGCCCTGCCTTTAGATAGGCTCTGAGGAAAAAGAATGATCCAGCTTGAAGGCTTCGGGGGTTGTGGGGTGTGGAGTCTCACAGCCTGTTAGGGAGCCCTTCAAAGCAGTGGTTCTCAACTTTCCTAATGCTACAACCCTTTAACATAACCCCTCTTGTAGTGGTGACTCCCTAACCATAGTTACTTTCATCGTTGTTACTTCATAGCTGTAATTTTGCTTCTGTTATGAACTGTAAATGTAAATGTCTGTGGTTTTCAGTCTTTTGGGGTTCACCACCTAGGTACCCTCCCAGCACAGAGTCCATCTTTATGGGCAGGAGCCTGCCTTTGGGTAGCATGCCATGTTTCACCACTGACGTAAGAAAGGGCCTCAAAGGCTGTGAGGCAAGCTCCCTCAGATGCTGGGCTCCCCAAACTTACATCTGCCGACACCGCATCCCTAGCTAGATCCTTCCCACCACACCTGCCTCTCACACCAAGGATTCCCAGAAGACAGAGCAGCAGGAGGTTGACCTCTCGTCAGGTGTTAGTGGTGCACACCTTTAATCTCAGCACTTGGGAGGCAGAGGCAGGAGGATCTAAGTTTGAGGCCAGCCTGGTCTACAAAGTGAGTTCCAGGCGAGCCAAGACTACCCTATCAAAAGATGAAGGCCATGACACCCAGCATATAGGAAACATTTTATTTCAAAAATTAGGGAAGCACCCTAAGACCTCAGGATGCTGGACACAGAAGCTACAGAACAGACAAAAATAAATATACAAATCTGCCCAGCCACTGGTGACTGAGTGCCGCCTTCCTAAGGCAGGCAGGCAGTCTTCCTAAGTCTCTCAAGTCATAAATATAAGAAAAATCCCTTATAGATCAATACTAGGCACAGAACTTCTCTCATAACTTAAGTTTTGTCCTAACATATAAAAGCTTTGTACATGTGACAGGGACAATCCCATACCCAGGTGGCCCAGCTTCAATCCCTGTTAGTGTAGAGACATGTGATAAGCAGTGGGTTACAGCCCAGAGCCAGTGGCAGAGGTGACGCCCAGGGAGGGACAGTCCTGGACTCCCGGTGGGCACACAAAGTGCTTACAATTCTTACTATCCTTAGTTTTGGAGGGGCCCTGATGTGGAAACCTGAGTAGCTCTGGAGCAGGGCAGAGGGGCCCTGTGCAAGTGTGCACTATCCTGCAGTTAATTGCTGCAGGTCGTGTCCTTCCTCTGGAAAGCCTCCTAGCCTGTCCCCAAGAGGACTGAACAACACTGTCCTCGGTACTGAACACACACACACACACACACACACACACACACACACATACACAGGACCCCACCCTGCTGTGGCAAGGCACTCCATACACAACACACACACACACACACACACACACACACACACACACACACACACACACACACAGGACCCCACCCTGCTGTGGCAAGGCACTCCATAGCAGAGCGACAACTCTGGTGGCCCTGGGAGGCAGCTCTTTTTAAGGTTCAGAGAAAAGAAAGCACTCGCTGGAAGGATGGGTTGGTGGCACCAGAAAATGAAACAAGCCTAACCCTAACCCACACATCCCCAAGGGAACCCTAGGTCACCAGCGGGCATCGGTTGGGAGAGCACTGCCCTCTACCTACCATCTTTCCCAGAGTCAGGTGCCCAGCAGAGCATTCTAGAACATGGCTTTCAAAACAGGAGGAAATTAAGGCAGCCCCCTCTGCCAGCTGGACAAGAAGGCAGCAGTAGGCATGTGATGGGATAGAAACTTCTGTTCCTAGAGCCTCATCTGCCCTTGAGTTCACTAGAAAAAGGCAACTCTGAACTTTGGCTTTGTCTATAACAAAAAGTCCTAATGGCCTCTTCCCCCCAAAAGATAACAAACCCCAGGCAAACCCACCGGTTACAAGGGGGTCTCAGCTCCCAAACTCATGAAACCACTCAAAGTCACAAAGAAACCCAGGGATCCCCTAAGCTGTGGTCCAGGTGCCCTAGTACTTGTGTCCCTGGCCCTATGACCCTAGAAATCCTAGGTCAGCTAGCTTTTCAAACCTACGGCCAAGTGCTGGGGCCGCCCCACTCGGCTCTCTTTAGAAGCAGGGGTCTCTGCTCCCAGGCCCTTAGCTAAGTGTCAGTGAGGCCCCCGAGGAGCCACCACAGCAAGCCAGCTCTGTGAGCTTTGCTCCCTGTCCTCCAGGAGAGTCCCAGGGAGGGCCTCCTTGCCAGGCAAGAACACGTGCTATAGGGACAGAGCTTGGACTCACACTGTGACAGTCCACCAGCTCAGTCTTAGTACTTAATTCCTATACGGTGAGACCCCGACAGTGGTGTGAACACCTCTCTACCTGCAGCATTGGAGGAGCCTTGGGACTGGATGGGGAGTTTAGCACTTCACTCTAGCCTTTGTTTTCCCTGATTCCCAGTGCTCCAAGCCAGGCCACTTTCTTACCATTACAGGACCTTCTGCCCTGGGAGCACACAGGCCCAGGAGAGGGCAAGGAGAGGCTCCCTGCACAGTGAGCTGGATGCTACGAGCTGGGGGTAACTTCTGAAGGCTGATTCATGATGGTGGTCACCACCACCTTATTTAGTCCCCAGAAGCTGTGACATAGGCCCTGAATACACAGAACCTTTACACAGTACACTGAGGCGCTCACTAAGCACCCTGGAGCCACTTCCCTGCAGGTGCCAGGCCCCTTACACCAAGGTCCTCCCCTGGGCCAGGCCTGGGCTAATGCAGCTCCTCGGGGTTCTGTGGCAGCCTGTGGTAGCCTGCATCCACGTCATTGCTACCACTGTTCAGCTCGAAGCCACGCCCCCCTGCCGGTGTCTGTGGCATGAACTGGCGGAAGATGCTCACGCTGCCGTGCCAGAAGGTGGGCTCTGGAAGCCGCCCCACCACACTCCAGGCCCGGGTCTCTGGGTCATATGCCTCCACCACGTCCGAGAGTTCAAAGGTGTTGTCGTACCCCCCAGAGACATAGAGTTTGCCTCCCAGGACGGCCAGGCTGCCCCCAACGTGTACCTGTGGGTCAAGATGGAGGAGTGAGAAAGGCAAGCAACCGTGGCTGGGCAGACCGCTCTCCCTGATTGCTCTAGTAATTTCCAGGGAACAGCTCGGTATGTCACCACAGCATTGAGAACCATCCTCAGCCAGCTTTGCAGATGTAGAGACAGAGCAGGACAATGCTTCTCCCTCCCCGTGTGGTCAGCATGGTCTCAGGTATGGCCCACACCCAGCATCCCTGCATCAGCCCTCTGGGGCAGGCTTGTCCATTGTACAGACAGGATGAAGTATGCTGGTACAGCCATCAGGGAACCTGGTCAGATGCTACAAAGCCTTCCAAGGGTCACTACACTATCAGCCTTAGACCTTTCTCAGCAAGCAGAGACAGGAGGCCCTGACCAGACAGCAGCAGCAGCAGCAGCAGCAGCAGCATCATCATCATCAAGGGTGCCTCCCTCCATCATGATCATCATCATCATCATCATCAAGGGTGCCTCCCTCCCAGTCCCCCATTCACAGCACACAGCGTGTCTAATAAATATATTACATCACCAAGGCCAATTCCTCAGGAAGCAAGCAGGGGTCTGTCACACCCAGAGACCTGTCTGAGCCCATTCCCTTTAGCCACCATGGCTGCTGGTGTTCACACAAACACACCAGCCCTGGGGCCTCAGTACTTGTTGTCTCTTTGTGGGAAACTCATCTAATTCCTCACCTCTTCTGTTTGGTGGCTCACAGTAAGGGTGCGGCAACTACTGGCCTGGTCCCTTGAGATCCTAACCCCCGGTACTGGTACCAGCGAGTTTCAAAGGTAGACTGTAGCAGCAGCCTCCCACTAACTCGGAGAACACCTGGAGAGGACTTAGTAGAAGCTCCACCTACCATGACTGTGCCCCAAACAATCTAATGACAGTGCCCTTGCAAAAGCGGGGCTAGCCTGAGCTTACAGGCGCTGCCACACCTGCAGACTTACCTGATTCATGGATGGGATCTTGTCCCATTCGTCTTTAGTGGGGTTGTAGACGTCCACCTCGGCAGAGTCATCCCTGTGGAGCAGTGGAGGAAGAGACACCCGGTTAGCCAGAAGCAGCCTCGGCTGTGAAGGGCCACAGGGCCCTCCACTTGGGTGACTCTTCCCATGAAACTGTATGTATATTTATTTTTGAGACAGGGTCTTGGTTTGCAGTCCAGGCTGGCTTTGAACCCGCTGGGTATCTCTACACTCCCTGCTTTCTTTCCAGCAGAGACCAAAGAGCACAGCTTGAAGGGGCCAAGCTGGACAGGGATCCCTATCTCCTCTCTTCAAGGCTGCCACCCCCAGTCATAGTCAACATCTTCGCCTTTTCTAGAAAGTTGCAGAGTGGGTACACGGAGTGGGTGCACGGCAGAGGCCCCAGACAGCAGCTTTCACTGGCCATTGATAACAGCTACAGGGTGCTATGGTCGTCACAGAGCACTGGCTGTGTGTGTCCCTGACAGGGCTCTTGGGACATAGGTGCACCCTGGGATCACAAAACACTGCCTTCTTTTATCCAGGCACTGAGGTTGGGCTGACCCGGCTTCCTGTGTGGGTGGCACAGAAGCAAACCACTAGCTGGGCAAAGCCCTCCCACTTCCACGTGGAGGGCAGGCAATCAACATTGACTCCCATTGGTAAGGAGAGCCAGCAAGTGTCAGGACCCAGAACAGCCATGGGGAACAGTCTGCCCTAGGACCTTAGGACCAGGACCGACCGGAGGGCATTCTCAAAGGTACTGGGCTGGCAGCCACTGTGGAGGGGCTGAAGCAAAGACCTGGCACTCTTCAAAGTTGTATTTATAGCCAGGCCCTCCCACTTCTTAAAGATACCACAGGAGGTGGGGTGGACTAGTGAAGGGCCAGGCAGTTTTATAACAGGATCCAGGAAAGTTCCAGGGCATTCTCAAAGCAGATCTGCAGGTCCTGGGATTTAAAGACGCCAGGTCCCTCAGCCTCTCAGATGCCAAGCAAAACACCTGTTGTCCCCTTTTGACTCCTCAGAGTACAAACACCTCCTGCTTGGAGGGGCAGGGCAGGCAAAGGTCACTGCTGTTCCTGGGCCCAGAAGCAGAGGGCACCCACCTGTGGGATCCCAGATCAAAGTCTGTGACCAAAAGGAGACATGGGGCAATGTCTGTCATTCCCTCCGTCCCTCCGTCCCAGCCCCCACAGCTGCTGGCAGTCGCTGGACCAGGGAGCAAAGCAGCGAATACACACACGTGCACGCACACATTCACACACAGGACATAGGCATCCAATTTTTCTCCCAGATGCCCAGTAGCCACGTAGTCAAGGTGTATTTGACTGTGACTAGACCAGGCATCAAAAACCTGCAGATGGGGCTAGGGTAGAGAGCCGAGACGTCTCAAGATCTCAGTCTCACTCAGACACATGCATGTGCCTGCACATATATGTGACCGATGGATGCATGGTAAGCCACCGGATGCTTAGCTAGGCACTGCCAAGACTCCACTATCCTTGATGTGGACTGAATAAGAAAACCTAAAGCCCATAGCAATGATCTAAGGGGTGTCCCTAGCCTCTGATCCCAGCTTGCCCCCCTCCCAGTACTAATCTATGAAATGGGCACAGGGATGAGGAGCCAAAAACCAGTATGCCATGGCCTCACCTGACGAAGTACATGAGTCCATTCAAAGTCACAGTCTTGGGCGCAAAGGACCACGGTGGGAGCTGGCCACAGTTCACCAGCGACCACAGATCAGTGTCTGGGTCATAGCACTGTATCACCATGGTCTCCTTGCCTGCCAGGGAGCCAATGGCATAGAGTCGGCCTCGGCAGGCAGTGGTAGAGCAGTTGTCCATGGGGTAGGTCATGGGCTGCAGTGCCTCCCAGGAGTCGGTGGCATGGTCATAGCGCTCCGTGCTGTCGGCTGCCACCACATACAGAAGGCCGTCTAGCACTGAGGAGCTGTGGTACTCTCGGGCCTTGAGCATGGGTGCCACCTCCGTCCACTCGTTCACACTCGAATTGTATCTCCACACGCAGTCATAGAGCCGGGAGCCATCAGACCCGCCTGCCGGGGTGTACAAAGGACAGATGGTCAGCCCACATGCGGTGAGTCACCCACCTGTGCCTTCCTGGACTTCAGGGTCGGCCTCTCCCTACGGAGGAATTAATCTCACCCCTGTCACCCAAAATACATCTATCCCCTTGAGGACCTCACCAAGCTGTCACTGAGGCACTGAACAGACCCACTAATTGCTATCAAACCAAGGCCGAAAGATGTCGCGGGTCTCAACAGTCTTGACTACGGTTTCAGCTAAGCTGGCAGGGCGCTTACCATAGCATGCGTGAAGCCTGGGTTTGCTCCCCAGAGAGCAATACATCTATAATCTCAGCCCTCAGGGGTTCGGGTTACCCTGGATTACATGAGACGCCATCCCAAAAAACAAAATGAAGGCGGAGAACACAGGCTACCCTTTCTCGGGCCTGAGTTCCATTCCTAGCACCCACATGGCAGCTCATAAGCATCCATGATGCTTGTCCTAGAGGATCTGGTGCCCTCTTCTGGCTTCGGTGGGCACCAGGTGTGAATGTGGTGCAGGTTACACCACGTACATAAAAAGTAAAATAATAAAATGAAAAGTGCCCTCCCCCCATCAAAACCACCACACTTAACTAACTCAGAACAGCCAAGCCTTGGCTCTGGGCGGCTCTTCCCGGTACACAGCAAACATAGGACTTGGCCACCAAATCCTAGACTTCCTGGGCACTTTCAAACCAGGATTGTGCCAGGACACGGTGAGAATACACAGCGTTCCCCAAGAGACCTAACACAGCAAGCCACACCTCCATATACTTTGCCATTCTAGTTTGCACTTTAGTGGAGGGCACAAGGGCACGTTTCACTTGAAATTCTTATCAAGCTATACAAGTATGACAGGCACTGATATGTGTGTGTGTGTACAAGTCTTTTTTAAAAGGCTATTAAAGAGGCAGATCTCTGTGAGGTTTGGGCCAACCTGGCCTACAGAGAGAGTTCCAGGACAGAGAAACCCTGTCTTACAAAACAGTGTGTAAAGTAGATGTAAGACTACAAAACTTTCATGCTATCAGGAGACTGCAGGAATCCTGGAGGCTGTGCTCCTTGGCTTTCCCTGCTGGCGCCCGCCTTAAACAGGACAGAGACATTCTGTCTGTCTCTCAGCCTGGAGCTTTTGAGGAAGGAGAGTCTGAGGCATCTGTGGGCCTTTTACAGGGACCCTGCAAAGCAGCTGAAGCGGCTTCCTGACCGGCAGGAAAATCCCCTACCAGCAGCTGAATGCCAGGACGGTGCCACCTGCCTAAACCTGATTAGCTGTTCAGCTGTGACATTTATCCAAGGGCGAGTCTGGCCAGTTCTGGGAAGGCGTTCTCTGCTCAAAATCACTAGCCAGACTTCGGAGGAGATGGGGGCAGGGTGGCAAGGGAGGAACCCCAAACAACACAGAGTCGGTCTCAGGTTGTTAAAGAGGGATACACACTGGCAGGCTTCAGCAGAGAGCTGGACTCAGGGCGGCTGGTCAGAACTGACACTGACGGGATGTGTCCCTCTTCTGTTCCGACATAGCAACATCAGGGTAGGCTTTATGTGGAATGTGCCACCCTAAGCACGGCCCCCGTGACGACCCAGCCTCATGCCTGCCTGCCTGATAATAGGGCCAGAGGCCTCAGTGGTCTTTCCTTATATAGCAGTTCCAGAGGCCATTCCTCTTGGCCTCCTGTAGCCTCCCTACAGTTTGATCAGGGATTCATCCTTAGTGAAAAAAACGTGGGAGAAGCCCAGTACTGGGGCAGGCTGGGGCCCGCCTACCGTGACTCGGCAGTGTTTTGGGGTTTCAGCCAAGTAAGTGGAAGAAAATCTCTCAACATGTGACCATGTTTACAGTCGTAGACTAGTGCAGCCTAAATACCATGTGATCCACAGTGCAACGCCTAGGTGCGGGCTCTTAAGAAACCTGGTCACTGGTGACAAAGCCTTGAGTCAGGAGGCCCCTGTGGCTTAGCAGGGAGGGAGAAATGTCCCTGCTTTGGGGAGGGAAAGATGCCTCACCAGGCGCCAGCCTGCATCCTGTCCCCACATTCCTTGGGGATTAAAAGAAAGCACCCATTGTGCCAGGTCAAAGCCCGGTCTTTTCCAACTCAAAAGAGGGAGGTACCTCAGGGCAAGGAGTTGGCTAAACAAGGCAGACTGTACCACAAGGAGCACAGAGACCCACAAAGGAGCTATGTCTCTGCTCGTACAGGGGGGCTCTTCTAGCTTAAAAACAGATGGAGAACTTAAGGAAGTAGCCCTGCCAAGGGTTAGGTCAGGCCCTAGAATGCCAGGTCCTGAGTATATCTCTCTTGGAAATCCACCAACTCACTCACCCGTCACGTAGATGTCGTTGCCCAGAGCCACGATACTATAGCCCCCACCTAAGTGATCGGGGAACTCGGCCAGGTAACGCCACTGGCCGGTCTGCGGATTGTAGCAGTCGACCGTAACCAGCTCGTCGCAGTCCTGGTCACAACCTCCCACCAGCACCAGGATCTCGGCCAGGCCGGTGGACGGGCGCGGACGCATGCGGGGGCAGGGCCCGCGGTCGTGCCGGTCGTAGCGAGCCGCCTGGAAGTCGCGGGCCTCGCGCAGCAGGCGCAGGCAAGGTGGGCAGCGCGCCACCAGTGGCTCGGCCTCCACGTGTGCCAGCAGGTAGAAGCGGCGCACGAAGGGCAGGCGCACAGCCTCCAGCAACTGCGGCCAGTGCGGCGCGCGGCGCGGCGGGTCCGCGCGCACCCAGCGCAGCGCCAGCTGGTAGGCCGCCTCCTCCTTGGGCACGCACAGCCCGTCGTCGCGCAGGTAGCGCAGCAGGCGCGCCAGCGGCAGCCTCTCCAGTTGCTCGGCGCCCAGTTCGCCCACGTGGCGCAGGATGAAGCGTTGCGCAGCGCTCGCCAGCCCCGAGCAGCTGAAGGCCTCGGCGAAGTCCTGCATGTCCAGGCAGTTGGCCAGGTCGAGCTGCTGCTGCAGGAAGGCGCCGCACGCCTCCTTCACGGCGGGGAACTGCAGCAGGTCGGCGGCGCGCAGCAGCGGCTCGGCGTTGTCGCCGCTCACCGCCACTCTGCCGGTGTAGCTGAAGTCCAGGAGCAGCTGCAGCATGTCGGGCGGCACCCCGTGCAGGCGCACGCGCTCGGCGCGGCTCTCGCGCAGCTGGCCCGCGAACATGGCGCGGAAGTAGGGACTAGCGGCCGCCAGCACGGCGCGGTGCGCGGGGAAGTCGCGGCCGCCCGCCGCCTCCAGGGTCACATCCAGGAACTTGCGCTCGGCGCGCAGTTGACTGAGGCCGCGCAACAGGCTTAGGGCGTGCGCGGGATCGGAGAAGGGCAGCACAGCCAAAGGCGCCGGCCGCTCCATGACGCGGAGCTGCGGGTCACAGGGACGCCCCAGCGCGTCCGGCACCGCCTCTATAAATACGCAGACCAGCCGCAGCCTCCGTGGGCGGGGTCTGTTGGGGCGGAGCGCCTCTAACCTTGCCCATTTAACCCTTCTGTTCCCAGCACTGCGGTCTGAGTCACAGCCGCCTACGCCGGCCCCTTTCCTCCCTTCCGGGGGTTCCAGTCGTCTCCAGCTGACGCTCCGCTGAGAACGGCGGGTGACAAGTGAGGGCTAACCACTCACCAGCCCAGCGGTTTGCAGAAAGAGGTCTGGAGAGGCGAGCTTGGCGCCCGAATCCGTAATCACCCCTTTGGTCTCAAATTCCCTATTGCGCTCCTGGGAACTTCAGAACATCTGGGAATGACGATGTTTTAGTTTCAGTGGCTCCAGGGGTAGCTACTTAACCCAGTCAGATTTCAAACGCTATTTTCACAATTCAGCACCAAAACACGAACAAATTCGATGGGTTTTCGTCGTCGTCCTTTATTCTTGGCGCGTTTAAGCAAATTGGTGGGGCCAGACTCCAGGAATGTGCTCCACAGTGTTCATGCCTGAGTTTCCAGCGCATCAGCAAAGCAGTGGCTTTACTTTCCGAGCAGGCTTCTCAGAAAGGGTAGGGGCAGGTCTGCTGGGGATCGCTCAGGCTCCCAGTCCTCTGGGTGGCTCAATGGGTCCAGCTCAAGGTCGGGCAGGGCAGCACCTTGAAAAGCTGCAGAGCCGGTAGCAGTCACAGTTGAGTGGTGATGCAGTGGGGGCTGTTTGTATGTATATGCGTGTAATGTATGTATATATGTACGTACTCTTGGAGAAGGAGCCCCCCCACTTAGAAGCCATATTTGGGTTTTGCTTTACTTGGTTTCAGGCAAGTGTGGAGAGAGAAACATCTGCCATCAGCGGCGTCTGCTGTTAACTGTCCCCCACCTCCGTTCTGAAAGCATTCCAGCCTCAAGCCTGCCCAAGCACCCTGGAGTCAGTCCTCTGTCATTCCTGGGTTGACACAGCCTTGGCTGGAGACATTTGCTTTTATTCCATTTCTAAACCCTTTCAGGCTTTCCACTCAAGGAACCTCTCCTCCTTTTCCAACGAGAATGCCTCTGGTCTAAATTTCAGGGTCACCATGGGAAGCACAGGTTCTAAGGAGGCAAACATGCAGGTACCCAGGCAACCGCCTGTTGCCCATAGAAGGACTGTTCACACAGCTATTAAAGGCAGAGCAGCATTCCTGGGCCCAGGAGGCTGGCCCAGCTTACACACAGCCCTTCCGACAGGCTGAGCAGCCAGGAAGTGGGATGCTGCTAGGAACATCCTGCAGTTCCTGGGAGTCAGCTCAGCAGGAAGCCTCAGGATTAAATGCTGCAGCTGGGAACTGAGTATGGATTTTGTTTCTTTCTGCTGGAGATGGAATGAAGGGCCTCGGGCACACAAGGCAAACACTTTATTAGCTGAGTTCAATTCTCTGCTCTTGGCTCCCCTCACTCCCAACATCAAAGGGTTATTTGCACACCGATGTGTTGAGTCCCGCAAAGCCCCCTTGAAGAAAGATTATGTAGATAGTTATTGAGATGGGAAGACAAGCATGTGTGTATGCTAGGTCTGTCAAGTCAGACTGCACACAGTAGGACCCAGGCTAGTTCTGTCAGATTGAGACCCAATTGTACAAATCGCCTAGAGGGGAAAATGAGCCTTCTCTGTTCTCCTTTCTTGGAGCTTCTCAGGTTGGAACCCAGGGCCTGGCTCCTGCTTCCTTTAGCTCTATCGGTAGCCCTAGAATTGTTTTAGTTTGAACTTCCTTGAGGTTTTGCTTTTGTGTGTTAATGTGTCTTCACCCCTGTGAGTTGGGCAGGAGTATCTCCGTGTCTGAGAGGTCAGGGGACAAGGACGGACAATAGCCTCAGGGGCTGACCCTTGACCTGCTATGTTTTTGAGGCTGCTTGGATCTCACAAAGACCCACCTGCTTCTGCCTCCTGAATGCTGGTATTAAAAAGTAGCCAAACCTGCTGGCCTACCACCTTGCCTAAGACAGTCTCTTTGTTAGTTTTTCACCACAAAAATCCAGAGTAGGTGGCCTTTAGACTTGCAAAGATTGGCTTTTCTTTATCTCCCTTCTCCCTGGTAGCAGTGCTGGGATTGCAGTGGCTTCCATTAAATCTGCGTTTATGTGGATTCCGGGATGTTTTGTTTTGTTTTGTTTTGTTTTGTTTTTTCAAGATGGGGTTTCTCTATGTAGCCCCTGGCTGTCCTGGTACACGGTCTGTTGAGTTGACCAGGCTGGCCTTGAACAGATCTACCTGCCTCTGCCTCCTGAGTGCTGGGATTAAGGGTGTGTGCTAAAAGTCACTATATAGCCTAGGCTGGCCATGCTGATGATCTGCCTTGGCTTCCTAAGAGCTGGGATTTTAGACATGTGTCACCATGTCCGTCCTGTATGTATCACTTTTGTTACAGAAAGAAAATGCAGGCAGGTAAAAACAAGACCTGGGGGCTGGTAGGATCGCTCAGCGGGTAAGAGCACTGACTGCTCTTCCAAAGATCCTGAGTTCAAATTCCAGCAACCACATGGTGGCTCACAACCACTCCTAATGAGATCCGGACGCCCTCTTCTGGTGAGTCTGAAGACAGCTACACTGTATTTATTTATAATAATAAATAAATTTATTTATTTAAATGTATTTATTTATAATAATAAATAAATCTTTGGGCCGGAGCAAGCAGAGGTACTAAAGTTAGTTTCCAACCAGATGAAGGCACACAACTATCTGTACAGCTACAGTGTATAGCTAAGTGGCAGAGCAGCTGCTTAGCATACATTGAGGACTCGGATCAATTCCTAGCACCACACAAATATAAATAAAGATAAGAATGATGATAGTTATGCTTGGCCAGGCCTTCAGTCCCAATATCTGGGAGGTAGAAAAGGGGAGCTCTCTGCAAGTTCCAGGTCAATCAGGTAAGATTACAGTGAGACACTGTCTCAAAAAAAATTAATTATACCCCAGCCACTAATTTCTATGCCCACAAGCTTAGCTTCAGATCGGTGGCCTACAGACTCCTCTTGGTTCTTGAGCCATCTGTACCAGGTAAGTTTAGCATTACCTCCCCCTCCCCCTCCCCCAGTCGAAGAAACTTTCCTTTATAGCAAATGGAAACTGTCACAGAAAACCACAACTGGACACAATGCAGGACGCAGCCCCAGTGCCTACATCTTCGGCTCAGGGAGCATCCTGGAAGAAGGGGCAGGAAGCTACCAGGAACTCAGCTGTTAAGCAGCCTCTGATAGAAATGGCTACATAAACAAGAGTGAAACAATGGGGGAAACTTCATGGGGTCCCGGCCCCAGACAAAGCAAGGAGGCAGCTGTCAATGGTTTAGGAGCAGTCCTTCCCATGAGTGGGTCCCCTAACTGATTGTCCAGTACAAACTGGTCAGCCCTAAAACCAAATGCACACACTCAACAAAAACAGATTTAGCAGGCTTTATTTATATATTTTTGCATACACATAAACTCACATATAGCAATAATAACTGAGGGGAAAAAAGTATCAATTTGAGAGTTAGGGGATTTGGAAGGACAGAAAAGGGGAGTAATTGTACTGTCATCAACAATAGATAAAGATTAAAATTTAAAGTACTTTCCTTAAATGTTGCTATTAAATATACACAGTTATTTAAAGTATACTAGGCCTTTTTCTTTTTTCTTTTTATTTTTTTTAAACTTATTTATTTTAAGTAAGTACACTGTAGCTGTCTTCAGACACCCCAGGAGAGGGTGTCAGATCTCATTACGGATGGTTGCGAGCCACCATGTGGTTGCTGGGATTTGAACTCAGGACCTCTGAAAGAGCAGTCAGTGCTCTTAACCTCTGAGCCATCTCTCCAGCCCCACCTTTTCTTTTTCTGTCTTAAACATTTTATCAGATGTATGCACGCCCCATGAGTAGTCTGCCTTCCTGTGCTCTGCACGCATGCTTGCACGTATGGTTCAGCACACGCTGAACCAGCTACAGGTGGGTGTGAACCATCAAGGCAGTAGTGCAGGGGAGCGAACCGAGCTTTTCTGACTGGGTGGGGGGGGGGCAGCAGTGTTCTTATCCCCTGCGGAGCCAACTCTCCAGCCCCACACCCTGAGTTCTGAGGCCAGCTTGGGTTACATAGTGAGACCTTGTCGAAAGAACAAACACAGAAACCTTGTGGATTTTCTCTTTCGGCTTGCAGTGCTGGGAACTGGTCTCTGGGCCTTACCCTGGCTAGAGAAGCACCAATCGCTGAACTCCAACCCCTGCCCTTTTGCTTTTTCTGGCAGGCAAAGGTTGTTCAGGCGAGCCTAGAATTTGTATGCTTCCTTGCTCTATCAAGTTGTTGGGATTGTAGGCATTAGCTATTACTACTAGCTGAAGTTAACGTCTTTCTCAAGGTATTTAGGTATGTTTATTTACTTAACTTATTTTTAAAATATTTAAAATTTGCCAGGCAGTGGTGGTACACACCTTTAATTCCAGCACTTGGGAGGCAGAGGCAGGCAGATTTCTGAGTTCCAGGCCAGCCTGGTCTACTGAGTGAGTTCCAGGACAGCTAGGACAACACAGAGAAACCCTGTCTAAAAAAAAAAAAAAAAAAAAATTAAAAAAATTAAAAAAAAAAAGAGGTTTATGGGCTGGAGAGATGGCTTAGCAGTTAAGAGCACCGACTGCTCTTCCAAAGGTCTTGAGTTCAAATCCCAGCAACCACATGGTGGCTCACAACCATCCTAACAAGATCTGACCCCTTCTTCTGGAGTGTCTGAAGACAGGTACGGTGTACTTATGATAATAAATAAATAAATCTAAAAAATAAAATAAAATAAAAAGAGGTTTATTCATTTATTGTATGTAAGTACACGGTAGCTGTCTTCAGGCCCTGCTCGCTCCAGCCCAAAGATCTATCTATCTATCTATCTATCTATCTATCTATTTATTATATGTAAGTATACTGTAGCTGTCTTCAGACACCCCAGAAGAGGGCATCAGATCTCATTACAGATGGTTGTGAGCCACCATGTGGTTGCTGGAATTTAAACTGAGGACTCTGGAAAAGCAGACAGTGCTCTTAACTGCTGAGCCATCTCTCCAGCCCCTAAAATTTTATTATCTTATGTGTGAGAGTTTTGCCTTCATGTGTATTTGAGCACCACACGTGCGGGCCCTTGAGGAGGTGGTGAGCCTCCACGTGGGTGCTGGGAATCAAACCTGGGTCCTTTGCAACAAGAACAAGTGCTCTTAACCACTGAGCCAACTCTCTAGCCCTTGGCCTGTTTGTTTTTTTTTGTTTTGTTTTGTTTTTTGTTTTTTTGTTTTTTGTTTTTTTTGAGACAGGGTTTCTCTTTGTAGTCCTGACTGTCCTGGAACTCACTCTGTAGATCAGGCTGGCCTCGAACTCAGAAATCTGCCTGTCTCTGCCTCTCAAGTGCTGGGATTAAAGGCGTGAGCCACCATGCCTGGCTGGCTTGTTTTTTTAATTATTAACATTTTAGGGGCTGGAGAGATGGCTCAGAACTAAGGGCACTTGTTCCTCTTGCAGAGGACCTGTGTGATGGTAAATCCAACCCCAGAGGAGCCAACATACTCTCCTGGCCTCCAGGGATACCAGGCAAACACACACACACACACACATCCATCCGTATATGCAGGTGAGAGAATCATGCAGATACAACAAGAAGTAAATGTCTCTCTTCAGCTCATCATGATGCCATCAACCGAACAAGTGCCACGTCTGAGACCAGGAATGTGGTGAGAATAGAAAGGCCCGGATTTAGACCTCTCAGCTGTGTGTGGAATTCTGAATGGCCTACTAACCCAGGCATGCTAGCTAGTCTCTCTTTCTCCTCAGGAGTCTCAAGGGCTCAGCAGGGGAATGTGAGACTTTTACTCCACTGCAGTGTGACAATGTCAACCACACAGGCCGACTCAGTGTGAGGACATTTTGGCTGTACTAAGGTGATCTAGATCTCTTGGGCTGGTGTGGCACAGGCACCCTGGTGTGGCACAGGCTCCTCTTTGGAGAGGGAGATGTTAAACTGTCAGATAAGCAGTTTATAGATTTAAATTTCATGAAGATTCTAGTTCACCTCTTCTAACAAAAACAAAAAACAAAAAACAAAACAAAAAAAAAAACAAGCAGTGATGGAGATACGTAGTTCCGTGGGTAGAATGGCTGCTCAGCATGCATGGGCCCTGCATTCAAATGCCAGTTCTGGGGGGGAATTATAAAAATCTGTGCATGCTGCATGCTTCCACCTCCTTTTTTTTTTAAAGCAGGGTATCACTATGTAGCCTTGGCTGGCCTGGAACTTGCTATGTAGATCAGGCTAGCTTTGAACTCAGAGATCTGCCTGCCTCTGCCTCTCAAATGCTGAAATTGGAGGCAGGTGTCACTACACCTAGCCTAAGTAACTTGGTTGTGATAATGTGAATTTGTTTGATATGTGATTTAACCAATGGTAGTACTTAAATAACAAACAAACAAACAACAAACAAAAAGCAAAGGTTCTGGGCCTGTGAGGTGGTGACTCAGAATAATGATGTCTGTTCCTGAGTCCGGTGACTAGGAACTCACCCTGTGCGGAGAGAAAACCTGCTGACATACCTCCTCTGCTCCCCACCCCTACCAGGACACTTAGGCTCACTCAGATAAGTACAAAAAACTGAGTTAAAAAACTATTTGCACAGGGTGTGGTAGCGTAGGCCTGTAATTTCAGCATTCAGGAGTCTAACTCAAGGAGATTTTGAGTTTGAGGCCAGGTTGGGCTACACAGCAAAACTACCCCTAACACAATTAACTTACACTCCAAGCTGCTTGCCTGGTGATCCCTGGTTAAAAGAAAGATAAGGCACTTCATTTGGTGTTCAAATTCTGATTTTAGATAGGCACGAGGTAACCTGGATCGTTGTGAAAACTGTCCCCTTGGGTTTTGTCTCAGTGTTTTTTCTTCGAGAGGGGGTCTCTCCATATAGCTGCGGCTGCCCTAGAGCTCACTCTGCAGACCAGGCTGGCTTCAAACTCATGTCGATCCACCTGCCTGTGTCCTGAGTGCTGGGACTAAAGGTGTGCACTGCCTCCAGCCCAGGACAGCCCTTTTTTTTTTTTAAACAGCTGCAGAGATTGCTCAGTGGTTAACAGCATGGACTTGAGAACCTGGGTTTGATTGCCAGCACCCACATGGCCGCACACAACCTTTCCTAAGTCCAGTTTCAGGAGATCTGATACCTTTCTTCTGGACTCCAGATGCCCCAAGCACACATGTGGTATACAGATATACACAGACACAATATCTGTAAATACACATACAATAAAAACATTTTTACTTATTTATTTAATGTATATAAACACTCTACCTGCATGTATGCCTGCATGCCAGAAGAGGGCATTACACTATATATGGTTGTGAGTTACCATGTGGTTGCTGGGGATTGAAATCAGGACCTCTGAAAGAGCAGTCAGTGCTCTTAACCACGGAGCCATCTCTCCAGCCCCAACAAAAACATTTTAAAAACTTAATTTTATAGCGGGGCAGTGGTGGCACACGCCTTTAATCCCAGCACTTGGTTGGTAGAGGCAGGCAGATTTCTGAATTTGAGGGCAACCTAGTCTACAAAGTGAATTCCAGGACAGGCAGGGGTATACAGAGAAACCCTGTCTTGAAAAACACACACACACACACACACACACACACACACACACACACACACACACACACACACACACACGCCTGCACGGTCTCCTGAGGATTCCTAAGAACACACTCTGGCTGGGTCAAGTGCAGTGACGTCAGAGAACCACTCTGGGCAAAGCAAGCCTCTGGTGAAATTCACACCCACACTCCAACTCCACAGTCGAACCTGGAGGCAGAGAGTGTTCCCCAAAGTTCCTTCAAGTGAAGGAACTAGTGAGATTTAGGTAGGAGGGGCTATATTTGGAAACTCAATTAAAATAAACACATTCTCAAATTACTGGGAAACCATGGTGTTCTTAGTATTTTTAACTTGTCACCTGGGCTAATGTTGGGCTCCTTCCCTCCTTTCAGGAGCAATCACAACTGTCTGAGAGTCAACATTCAGCAACTCTCTCACCCGAGTAGAAAAGTAAAACAAACAAACAAACAAACAAACAAACCCCCCCCGCCCCCCCCAAAAAACAACCCAAAACCCTGTGATTCCCAGGGTCTGGATATCATGGCTAACCTGTTACTTAGGGTCACTCACCGTGGGTGCTAGGAACAGGACAGTGCACCTGAAAACAAGGCAGCATGAAAGAAGGTAGATGGCTTCCCAGGGGGAGTTGACCCTTCACCATAGCTGCAAGCTATGAGGCTGCTTTGGTTAAAATGCAAGGCTTCAGTGAATTCAGGGAGCAGCTGAGAGCCCTGGCTGCACTTGCCGAGGACCACACGTGACTGACACCATCTCCTGACTTCCATGGGCACGGGACACTTGGTGCAGATGACCATGCAGGCAAAACAAAACAAAAAGCCCTACACATTTCAGAAGATTTTAAAAACACTTATGTATCCACCTGTGTGTGGGTCAGTACACTTGAGAGCAAATGGCAGAGGAGGCGCTGGGCTCCTTTACAGGTGAGTGTGTAAATGGCCGTGAGCGTGACCTGACTCAGGTCTTGGGAACAGAACTGGAGTTCTCTGTAACAGGGGTCCTTATTTTTGACTCCCAACAGAGCCATCTTATTTTTGACTCCCAACAGAGCAGCCCCTAGATGCTGTGGCTTTGACAACCTTGAAGTAGTTGTGTGGTAAGAACTTAGGTCCTCACTCATCTCACATCCATTAGGCAAGTGCCCAACAGGGCCTCAGCTAGAGACCAGTGGTGGTGTTTTTTTGTTTTTGTTTTTTAAAGATTTATTTTATGTATGTAAGTACAATGTCTTCAGACACACCAGAAGAGGGCACTGGATGCCATTGTTGTGAGCCACCATGTGATTTCTGGGAACTGAACTCAGGTCCTCTGGAAGAACAGCCAGTGTTCTTAACCTCTGAGCCATCTCTCCAGCCCCTATTTATCCATTTTTTTAATTTGTTTTTTTGAGCTAGGGTTACTCTATACAGTCCCAGTGGTCCTACTGGGATTAAAGGTGTGTGCTAACCTTGGACCTAACTCTCTGCTGACTTTTAAGCCGCACTGGAGATAAATCAAGGGCTTTCACATGCTAAACAGCCACCAAGTAGACACCAACTTCCTGTTTTTCTTTTGGAGGGCGCCTGAGGCACCTCAGAGTGTGCACACAGCCCAGACAAAGGTTCCTTACTTAGGGATCAGAGCCAGGAGTGACCAAGCCTGGCCTCCACTTACCATTGTGTAACTTTGAGGTTTATGTGCACGAGTGTTCTGCTTGCATTTATATTCCTGCATCAGGTTCATGTATGGTGTCCATAGAGGTCAAAAGAATTCACAGGATCTACTGCAACTGGAGTTACAGATGGTTGAGAGCCACCATGTGGGTGTCAAGAATCGATCTCGGCAAAAGCAACAAGTGCTATTAACTACAGAGCCAGCTGGGGTGTGGTGGCACACGCCTTAATCCCAGCACTCAGGAGGCAGAGGCAGGCGGATTTCTGCATTGGAGGCCAGCCTGGTCTACAAAGTGAGTTCCAGGGCTATACTGTCTCAAAAAACAAAACAAAACAAAACACACACAAAAACAACAGAGCCATCTTTTTTTAGCCCTTTTCCTATTTTTTTCAAAGATTTATTTATAAGAGTACACTGTCGCTGTCTTCAGACACACCGGAAGAGGGCATCGGATCCCATTACAGATGGTTGTGAGCCTTCATGTGGTTGCTGGGAATTGAACTCAGGACCTCTGGAAGAGCAGCCAGTGCTCTTAACTGCTGAGCCATCTCTCTAGTGCCTAAAGGTTGTATCATCGTTTTAAAAGATTTATTTATATGAATACACTGTAGCTGTCCTCAGACATACCAGAGGATGGTTGTGAGCCACCATGTGGTTGCTGGGATTTGAACTTAGGACCTCTGGAAGAGCATTCAGTGTTCTTAACCTCTCATCCATCTCTCCAGCCCCCACTTCCTATTTTTACAAGATGATATTATTATTATTATTATTATTATCATCGTGAATGAAAGGTGCTTGACACTTATTTTTACTTATTTTTGTTTTTTTCAAGACCGCGCCCATCTCTGGCCTGCAACTGCTGGGATTAAATGCATGGGACACCGAGTGAGTCCTACTCCTCATTTCTACTGTAAAGTGCCTTACTGTGTTACTGAGTGTGGCCTTGGGTATATGAAGTGCTGCCTTTGGAGGAAAGTGGAGGCATCAGGTTCCCTACAGCTGGAGTTACACTCGGTGTGGGTTGTCTGAGCTCAAGTCCTCTGCAACTTACTGCTTACTCTCAACCCCTGAGCCCAGTCCTTCCGCCAGTTTCTTAGTGTGAGGACGACTTGGCTGTTTACTGTGAAATTTTTAGCACAAGGAATAAAGATCAGGTGTGGTCATTTACTTCTTGGTTTGTGTCTGCATCTTGAGATGGGGTCTTGGGACAACCAGGCTGGCCTCAGGCTTCTTAGGGAACCAAGGTTGACCAGTAGTCCTGATTCTCTCCCCTCTATCTCCCAGACTCTGGGCTTACAGGTATGCATTATCATGCTAGTATAGTGTGGCACTTTTTTGAGACAGGGTTTCCCTGTGTAGCCCTGGCTGTCCTGGAACTCACTCTGTAGACCAGGCTGGCCTCGAACTCAGAAATCTGCCTGTCTCTGCCTCCCAAGTGCTGGGATTAAGTGGCACTTTCTTTTATGCATTTGTGTGTGTGTTTTGCTAGCACGTATGTTTGTGCACTGTGTGTGTTTGGTGACCTCAAGGTCAGATGAGGGTGCTAGGTTCCTAGGAACAGAGTTATGGACAGCTGTAAGCTCCTGTGTGGAACCCTGGTCTTCTGCAAGAACAAGAAGTGCTCTTAACTGTTGGTTATCTCTGAACTACTAAAGATACCATATCCTAACCTAAAGCCTTGCCACAGCTCGGCAAGTGCAGTAATCTTGGCTACAATCCTAGGCACCCCTACCCCCAACCTTACTGAGATAGGGTTTTCCTTGTCAACCTTAGAATTTCTCTGTAATCCAGGAGTTGGGGTTTAACTTTCAGCAATTATTCCTCGGCCCCTGGGTGCTGGATTGACAGACAGCACATCTGGCTCTAAAGTCCTTTTTTACACAGGGAAAAAACCCAAGCCACTTCGGGTGATTCTGCCTCAACCTCCAGACTTTGCTTTGGCCACAGAAATCAGGTAGCATTGTAATTCTGCATTGATCTGCGTTTCATCAGGGTATTAATCCACCCTATCATCTGGACAGGGTTTCATTATTGCACACATCAGTAAAGAACAGTGGAGGCAGCAGCAGCAGCAGCAAACTACCTTTATTGAGTCAGTCATCGTGGTAGGTATTATATGGTTGGGGAATTGAGGCCCGTAGGATTTCTGAAATCAACCCAATTTTTGTTCAGATAGTGTCTAATGTACCCCATGCTGGTGGTCCCCAATTAGGCAGCAACTCTCCTCCTTCCTTCCAACTTCCTCCTTCTCCTTATTCACAAAAGGTCTGACTAGTCAGGAATTCACAGGGTGACCAAGAGTCCCACCGGCTCCTGCTTATAAAGGTGTGGGCCACACCTATTCCTATCTTAATAACTGTTCACATAAAAATGAGCTGAACCTTGAAAACAACGGGAGTCTCCGCCAGACCTAATCAGAGGCGCAAATATACTTTTTCGAATGTGTCAGAATGTTTTCTCATTCGAATTTAAAATCTTGTCGCTCCTTTGACAGTTTTTAAAGTTATCATGTTTTTCCTGCTAAAAAATTACTAACGTTAAAATTACAGCCTTACGGTAATGTCACCAAGGCACTCGGCTAAGCGGTCCGAGTCGATCTTCCACACCCACGGGAGAACACTGCCCACTCAACTATCCACAGCCCTCGGAGTCACCGCGGCTCACGCGTTTCTCCGCACCGGCCGCCTCGGATCCCAGGAAAAGCGAAACTCGGGAGGCGCGGCGTTTTCCGTCGCTGCAGCCCTGAGCACAGCGAGGAGAAAACAAAAAGCGAACTGAAGCCGGCGCGTGTGTGGCGGCGCTGCGCTGTCCCGGAGTTCGGTCCCATCTTCCGCTGTGCGCACCGGGCGCCCACAAGTGACCCCGCCAGGCCCAACGCCGCGGTCGCCGGGAACCTCCAGCTAAACGCCCGCGGCCGCGAAAACAAGTGCGCTCCGCCCTCGCGGACGTCAGTGGCCCGCCCCCATCCTGCTCCAGCAGCCCGGACACCCCCGCCCCACAAAGGCCGAAGCTGAGGCCCCACGGGAGAAAGCGGAGCCCGGGCCGCCGCCCTCCGAGACCCAGGCCGCTGCTCGACCCCGCCCCGCGGAGCCCGCGGGCTGCCGCCCCTCCCCCACCAGCTGGGCGGTGGGAGCCCCCGCACCTCCCCCGCTCTGAAGCTCCGGAATCCTGTCAGCACCGCCTCCGCATTCGTGCGCTGCCGCAGAGCCTCTTGGGAGTTGGAGTTCTGAGATAGTCTCTAGACGCCGGGGCGCAACGCTAGGGACTACCACTCCCAGAAGGCAGCGCGCCGAGCGGGCCACACCCCCACATGACGAAGTCCAGTCAACCCGGACTACATTTCCCGACGAACCTCGCGACGCTCCCGCCCTCCCTCCCGAGACACGAGCCGAACTGGGCGTCAGGTCGGGGAGCCGGTCGGGTTCCCGCTCGCTGTCTCCGCCGCCGCCCCCCACAGTGCCTCTCCCGCCTCTCCACAGCGCGGGTCGTGGGAGCTGCATCCTCCACTCAGTTCGCTGTGGACACTCCAGTTCGGGATCAGCGAGCCTGCGACGCGACATCCCGACACCCCCGTCACCTCCAGCCCGGGCGACCCCTCCCCGGCCGGGTCCGCCCTCGCCCTGTGCGGTGCCGGAGCCCCCTGGCCCTGAGCGTCCCGTGGGCCCGCTCCCGCACTCCGGCCTCGGCACTCCCACAGCCGCCGCCGCCCCCCACCCGGAACATGGACTCCGACTCCTGCGCCGCCGCCTTCCACCCCGAGGTGAGTCCGAGCTTCGCTTCGCCGCCCCCTCCCCGGCTTCCGCTGCACTCCGGGCCGAACCGGACCCCGGGAAGCCGTCTCGAGCCCTGCCTCCCTCCCCCACGTTCGCCCGGCGCCCCCAGCTGGGGCCCGCGCCTCTGCTCCCCGCCGGTGCCTCCCGGGCGCCGCGCCCACCCTCCGCCCCGAGGACATGGCCCTCCGCCGGCCCGCCTCGGTTCGCGGGGTCTCCTCCCCACTTCCCCGGTGCGGCCCGGCCCCCTTGGAACGGCCAGGCGCGCGGTCCCGCCGCCCCCTCCGCCGGGCAGGCCGCGCCCCGCCCCCACGGCGCCCGCGTCCGGGGGGTCGGTACTCCGGAGCCGGTCTCCCGCGCCGCCCCTCCCCCTCCTTCCGGGGAGCGGCCCCCGCGCAGCGCCTCGGGGCAGGGGTCGCGGTGCGGGGTGTGCGGCGGGGGCGGGGCGGGGCCCGAGGGGTCCACCGTGTCGCAGCTGCGGGCGGGAGGCGTCGGGGCCTGCGTGGCGCCGGGACACCCACCCGGGACCCGCGGGCGTCCCGCACCCCACGGGTGGGCCCCGCACCTTCCGGGGCCTGCGCGGGCGGGCGTCGCGCGCCATCTGCTCCGGGAGGGAGGGCGGGTCCCTGGCCGCCGCGGCGGCGCCGCCCCGCACTCCGGTCCGAGGCCCTGATCCCCCCTCCCCCCCTGCGATGTTCCCTGGGGCGAAATTAAAGTTTTTCCCGAGTTGGGGCCCGGTTGGTCCGCCCTGTGGCCTCCCGAGTGCCGGGAGCGCGCGGCCCGCTCGGCTGCCGGTCGGTTGCCTGCGGGGCTGGCCGAGGGGCGGGAGCGAGCGGCCTGGTGGAGCAAGTTGGAACCGGGTTTGAAAGTGCTGCGTTGCGCGCCGCTTTGCGGGAGG
Organism: Mus musculus; assembly: GCF_000001635.26. Classification (NCBI taxonomy): domain Eukaryota; kingdom Metazoa; phylum Chordata; class Mammalia; order Rodentia; family Muridae; genus Mus; species Mus musculus. Next base: position 151,994,917 of record NC_000070.6, on the reverse strand, counting down.
CTTTCGGAGGTCGACCTGGTGTCCCGTCCCCCTCGCCCCCCAAAACCGGCGGATCACCTGAGCACGGGTTGGGGTAGCGACAAGGTGAGGGGAGCCACCGCAGGGAACGTGCCCGGAGCCGCGATGCTCAGCCTTCTCGGGAGAAATTCCCTTTTTGTGATGGGTGCGTGGCGGCCGTTGAGAATGGCCCCTGAGTCGGCTGATCCTGCATAGGTCTTAATGTCTTCCGTGCGTACTTAAACCAAACGGTGTTTCCCTTCGGACTCTTTCCTAGGAACATTTCGGTGTTGGCATCCCGCCCCTACTTTGGGTGAGGATGTCCCCTGAGCTGCAGACGCTGGGTCCCCCTCCCTGCCGTGGCCTCGAGGGAGGGAGTCAGGTTTAGAGAGCAAGGAAAGATTAAGTAGCTGATCTTTGAAATCACTCCGAATGTGTTTGTTTAGAGCCACAGCTGTGGTTCGTTTTCAGAGTGGGCAATCTGTAGCAAAAATGTAGATGTCGGTGTTCTGATAGGCCTGCAGGGACACACAGATAAGGCGAATGCCAGGAGGTAGACTATAGACCGGCTTTTTATCTCCTAGCCAGTTTCCAGTGTTCTTGGCACAGAATCTTAAAACTCCTCTTTCCACCTTAAGAAAACTGTTGTTTCTTGACCTCCAACTTACCTTATCTTGTTTCTAGACTAAATCCTGCAGGGGTTTGTGACTTGGCAATAAAAGTTGCAGCTTGCTTGGTTTTGGTCAGTTCCCTCCGCAGGAGTCCCCCTCACTGACTCTTTGTTCCCTCCGCAGGAGTCCCCCTCACTGACTCTTTGTTCCCTCTACAGGAGTACTCCCCCACTTGTAAGAGGCGCCGGACTGTGGAAGACTTCAACAAATTCTGCACCTTCGTCTTGGCATATGCGGGCTACATCCCCTACCCAAAGGAGGTAATGATGACGGGTTTGGAGCTTACGCCCTGCGCCTTGGGTTCCTGCTGCAGGTGCCTCAGCAGCCAGGGTCTGGAAGTGCTGGGTGCCAGCTTTGGACAGGCTGGCAGGAGTCAGTTTCTTTGGGACCTAGATCGGCCCTGGCAGGGACATGATTTTTTTCAAAGCTTTAGTAGGCTTGTCTAGAAATCATTTAACATCCTTTTTTTTTTCTTTCATTTTAACTTACGCTTATTTCCAGTCACTCTTGTGATCCCTCCACTCAGAAAGATGAGGGAGATTTGTCAGGCAGGGAGCAAAGTGTGTTTGTAAGCACCTTGCTTGGCCGCTGCCTTTTTTTTTTTTTTTTAAGAGCCAGTATTTGGCCAGACTGAGTGCCTTTGGAAAGGGTGGGCTGAGTGCTGTTCTTTCTCCCTCTGCTTTGAAGAGGAGGACACCCTGGTTACAGAAGTGGGCACTTTCTCGCCATAGGCTCCAGGTGTTGCCTCTTTCTCAGGAATACCAAGTGGGCTTCTGTGTCTATGGAAGTTTTCCCTTGTCAAGGAAAGGGCAGAAGGCAGGGATGTCAGCTGCTATGGGGCTCAGGCTGCTGGAGTCCTGTGCACATCAGGCAAAGCTACAAACAATCTGGTGTTTGGGGAAGCAAGCTCTCTGGAGGCATGGGTTAGTCTTCCTTGCTGTGCAGTGCATCCTTTGTACCATGTAGAACATGGCCACTCTTGGCAGAGCACTGAGTGTACAACGAGTCCAGCACTTAGCTTGCTGTTCGGGGCACTCGTTATCTACTTAGATTTTTGCAATATTTTGGAATGTCTCCAGTTTTTTATTTTTTTCTCTTTCTTTCAACCCCCAGACCGGGTTTCTCCGTTCCTAGACCAGGCAGGCTGGCCTTGAACTCAAATCTGCCTGTTTTTCCTTCAAGGCGGGTCCCATTTTGCCCAGCTTTTTTGTTTGTTTGTATTTTAAAGAAGGCCAAAAGTTTGAAATAACTTAAACTCACTTGATTAAAATGTATTTGTTGGGAGGACAAATGGAGGGAGTTAAGTCTTCCTTATTGAGAGAAGAATAAACTCTGGAGGCGTCTGGTGGGTTTCTGTGGGATTTGGGAAGGTGGAGATAAACTCAGCCCTGTTCCTTGCATGCCCGCTAAGCACTCTGCTGCTAGTCTACTCAATTGTACTCTGGTCTGAACCCCCTTATTTAACCATAAGCTTAGCCCTGTCTCTGGGGAAGACAATGAGGGTTCAGTGAGGTAGTCTGCTGTCACCTTGATATGTTCGTGAGGTTGGGGGGGCAGGAAGAGGGATGGTGCAGGAGGACTGACCGTGGAGGGGTGCTCCTATCTATCCTTAGGGCTGGCTAGATTACCAACTGTGCCTTGTTGCTCTGTATTTCAGGAGCTCCCCCTGAGGAGCAGTCCCAGCCCCGCCAACAGCACTGCCGGGACCATTGACAGCGACGGCTGGGACACTGGTTTCTCTGACATCACGCCTTCAGTGCCCGACCGATGCTTCAGCCACCTGCAGCCTTCCCTCTTGCAGAGAGCTAAGCCCAGTAACTACCTTCTGGACAGGAAGACAACTGACAAGCTGAAGAAGAAGAAGAGGAGGAAGCGCAGGGACAGCGACATACCTGTGAAGGAGGGATTCAGGGAGAGCCTGCTGAAGCTGGAAGCTGCAGACCCATATGTGGAGACTCCCTCAAGCCCCACCATGCAGGATATTCCCCAGGCGTCTGCTGACCCCTGCTCAGGCTGGGACTCTGACACACCCTCAAGTGGCTCTTGTGCTACTGTGTCACCTGATCAGGTCACAGAAATAAAAACTGAAGGAAAACGGACTATTGTCCGCCAGGGAAAGCAGGTGGTGTTCCGAGACGAAGACAGCACTGGCAATGATGAAGACATCATGGTGGACTCAGGTGAGGGATTGAGCCCCTAGGGTCCAGGCCACTAGAGTTGGACCAGAGTGTGCTTAGTATTTGAAGGAGAACGTGTGGAAGGAAGGGTGGGTAGATGCTCATAAAAGAGTTGTTAGCTCCTGGAGACTGCCAGGTTGCTCTGCAAGCCCCAGTGGGAAATGCCCTGGCCCATGAGTGATAGCTGGAGCGGTAGTCTGGTCACACTTAGCCACTGTGTCTCTTGAATGTACGGTTCCCTAGGGAAAAAGGGCTTGGGAGGCCGCCTCTCTCAACTGTTGGTTTCCTTACAGATGATGATTCCTGGGACCTCGTCACCTGTTTCTGCATGAAGCCCTTTGCCGGCCGCCCCATGATCGAGTGTAACGAGTGCCACACCTGGATTCACCTGTCCTGTGCAAAGATCCGCAAGTCCAATGTCCCGGAAGTTTTTGTCTGCCAAAAGTGCCGGGACTCCAAGTTTGATATCCGTCGCTCCAACCGGTCCCGAATGGGCTCCCGGAAGCTGTTTCTGGACTGATCTGGAGCTGTGGAGGAGATAGGCGGGACTGGAAGGGCCTGGGCTCTAGCCTCCCTTAGTTGAGCACAGAACTCACAGCTCTGGTGCAGGCAGACCCTGCCACTCAGGTGCCTAAGCAAAGGACAAGCCGTCCAGATAGAACTGTACATAGCTAGTGAGCAGATCAAACCGTGAGAGCTGCTGCTCCAGCTATGTTCTCTGCATTGGAGGCAGACAGAGCACCAGGTCTGCTTCAGCTAACAGTGAGGGCACACAGTCATTGTTAGCCAGTCGCCGCCATTGGGAGCCGGTGCTAGCTGTCCTGTCTCCGCTGTGCTCGGGAGTGGAGGTGTTGTGTTTCCCTGGCTGTTTGTTCTCAGTGTTGCTCTTTTATCACAAGTGTCTATACAGCAGCCGTCCAAGTTGCCCGCCCTTTTGTGGTCTCACTTCCTTGCCTCAGTTGTACTTGCTGAGCTGCTGAGCTGTGGTCTGGTGTCCCCAAGAGGAGCCCTGGGTGGGGGGGCAGTGGTTCTTTGGGTTTTCACGGTTGGTTTAAAGGGACAATGTGTAGCCGCCTTTCCACAGAGTGAGGGTTGGGGTGGAGGTGTTCTGTGTTCATAACTCAGTTTCTTGTTTTGCACGATGTAAAAAACAAAAAGCATATTTTTTTCCCCACAATACAGCCCAAAGTATTTGCCACTGTTACACTGGGTGTCCCAGCTCTGCTGGTGGTGCCCAGTCCAGTAACAGTCCACAGAAGACACTGTCCTTGGGCCCTGTGTGCTGTTCTTCAGATAATGGGTGAAAAGAATGGGCATTCTGCCTTCCATACAGGTTCCTGGGGCAAGGCAAGGTCTGAGTGCTAGAGCACCAGCTTGCAGAGTTTCAGAGGTGTGAACCAGAGCCCTGGTCTGAGTGAGGGCTGGCTCAGCTCCTGGACACTGGTGGTCCTGGGGCAGAGGGAAAGGAGGAAGAGGGCGTTGGCTCTCAAACCAGCATCTCCAGTGCTCATTCTTTCTCCGTAGTGTTTCCTACCCAGTTGTCACGCGTATTCTTTGTTAGCCTGAGACAGAGCAGAGTGGCCAGTGTGTCACCTTTCTTCCCCTTCCTGGAGTACCTTTGTAAGGTCACAGGCATTCTCCCACATTGTCTTAAGCACCAAAGGAGCTCAGAGTGTAGACTGTAACTTGGCAAATCAGAGCCTTTTTTTAAAAAAAAAAATAATAGCATCTTTCTCACTCACCCAGTTTAACTTTCTTTCTTTTTTTAAATCCTGTTGCTCATATTAAAGTAGAAGTACTGCTGAGCTCTGTAGATTGTGCAGACCTCAAGGGGAGAGCTCTTCTAAAGAGAAGCTGTGATAGAAACAGTCTTGCCCCCAGGCTATTGTGTGGCTCTGATGGGACAAATACCCAGGACAAGTTAGAGGAATTTGCCAAAGACCTGCCCCATGACAGTTGTTGTCCAGTGTCTTCACCCTGAGAATAACCAAAGTTGCAGTAGTTTTTTTTTCTTTTTAAGTGCATTTAAGAATATGTGTGGTTTTGTTGTGGAACAGTGGAGCTGGCCATTATTACATGTGCTCAGAGATCAATGCCTCTGGAATACATTTGACATCTGTTTGTGTTTGCTTGCTTTGTTTTTAAGGGGATCTTTCCCTGTGGGTGGTGTCAGAATTTGGACACCTTGGTTTGGGGGTAGGTTGAGCTGGGCAGCTGCAATCAGCTTGTTTATGCAAACTGGGCGTGAGCCTCTCTGGGCTCCTGGTTGATGGCTAATGCTGGGAGGGAAGGGTCAGCCCCAAGTAGACCCTTCCCGTGGGCTTTGGCCAGGCCAGACACAACATCGTTTACATGTTCTGTGTAATTATAAAGTTTATGTGTATAAAGCAAGCTGTTTCTGTGAAACTGTATATTTTGTAAATAAAGATATTGCTACTTTGAGGTCTGTGCCTCCTTAGGTGTCCTGTGCTGAAAAAGGCTGTGGGTCTCCCCAGTTGCTTGTCAGATGGCGGATCTGGCAGAGCTGAACTGATGATGAAAAGGGACCATGACCCCTGCTCCACTTATCCAGTTAGCTCTCAAACCCAGTGTGCACTTTTGAAAGGCTTCCCTTTCCCTCAATTCCTGTCACACTTGTCTGTTCAGGTGTGCCGGCCACCCCTACCCTCTACCCCGCACTTGTCTGAGCTTTCAAAGCCACAGCCATTAGGGCCCTTTGAAGTTCGGACTGGTGAGGTGAGTCCAGTGCTAGGCATCTTCTGTCTGTATAGTGACCAGCTGGGTACCTCCCTTGGGATCCAAACCTTGTCTGAAGCTGAGATGAATGAAGTGTGAGTTCAAGGCCAGGCAGGCTCTGTACCTGTCTGTAACGGACAAACCCAGCCCTGCAAGCCAGAAACTTAGCTGAGTTAGGAGTCGACGCTTTTTTAGTCCAGGTTTCCAAAGTTGTTTACTTGGGCACAAGTTGTAGGAGGTATTCCTCAGCTCTAACTTCTTTAGGGAGCAGAGCAAGTCCTGCTCTGGCGCCCCGAGCCTGCGGACCCCGCCCCTCAGGCTCCGCCCCCCGAGGCCGCCGAGCCGCCATCTTTTTTAGGGGCAGTGGGCCCATCTCCGAGATGCCGAAGTCTTGCGCGGCCCGGCAATGCTGCAACCGCTACAGCAGCCGCAGGAAGCAGCTCACCTTCCACCGGTGAGGGATGGGGAAGCCGGGACCCGACCCTACGGAACGCTCGCGGGTCTCGGTGCACTGGGCGGGAGCTCCGGGAGGCCCAGGCCAGGGTTTGCAGGCGAGGTGGACCGGGACTGCGTAGAGGGGCCGGGCCGGGCGCGGGCGATGCTCCTGCGCGCGGCCTCACAGCCTGACCCCGCCGCCCCCTCCTCGCCTGGAAGCAGTAGGTGCTCAGTGCAAACTAGATGGGCGTGAGTGGCACCTGGCCGTGTCCCTGCTCTGGCCCCTTGCGCCTGCGTCACCTCGCGGGAGGCCTGGAGGAATGAGTGCTCCCAGGATGGCCGGGCCTCATGGCAGGGATTTCGGCTGTGGGAAGGTGGGAGATCCCCGGTTCTGCAGCCCTGGGACCCCTTTTCCCCAGCAAGACTCGTGCTGAGCCCTTTCTAGGGAAGCACCCTTCAACTGCTCCGGCTTCGAGCGATGTCTGTGCCTTCAGGGCTCAGTTCCTGGCAGCCCGCACCCTGTACACTTTGAATGTTTCTGCTGAAGAGTAGCAACCATAGAAAAATACACACATCAGTTGGCAGCCCACAGACGTCTCCGCTGGCATCCACTTACAGTCTTTTCTCCCACCAGCCCACAGGGATAGCTTGCATGTGGGCTGCGTGGCTGTGGCGAGGTTTGAACCTTAAGAAATGGAATCTCTCTCTCTCTTCCTTCCGGGCCCTGCGAGAGTCATCCTTGCCCCACAAGCACTATTCTGCATAGTATTCCATTGACCACGAGCCAGGATGTGTGCTCTGCATGGAAGGGCCTCCGGGTGGCTGCATGGGTAGTTATCAGGTATCTGAGTTGCCAGAAACTCGGGGGAACACTCACCTCTGCCCGCTCTCATTCTTTGTTTTTAAGTTAAATTCATTTGTGTGTAGAAGAATCCTCCACCCTCTTGCCATGTCTCCCATGGGATGGATGGTCAGAGGACAGTTTCTTTCCTGTTTTGTGGGGCCACAGGGATTTTGCCAGGTGTCTTATCTATTTTAATAGCCACCTCCTCCATTGAGACCAGGCCCTTTTCTGTAGTTCTGACTGAAGTCAGTGAATAGAGCTATGTACCCAAAACTGGCTTTGAACACTCAAAAAAAAAAAAAAAAAAAAAAAACACCCCCTCCCTTAATGCATGCTGGCATCCTGTCTGGGAGACTTTTATATTTTACTTTGTGTTGGAGATGGAGCTCAGGCCTTCCAGAGTAGTGGGTAGGCAGGTGCTCTACACACCTTGACTTTTTTTTTGGTTTTGTTTTTTCGAGACAGGGTTTCTCTGTGTAGCCCTGGCTGTCCTGGAACTCACTCTGTAGACCAGGCTGGCCTCGAACTCAGAAATCCACCTGCCTTTGCCTTCTGAGTACTGGGATTAAAGGCATGAGCCACCACGCCTGGCCACACCTCCGAATTTTTAAACTTTTTTGTTTTGTTTTTCAAGATAGGATTTCTCTGTGTAGACCAGGCTGACCTTGAACTCACAGAGATCTGCCAGCCTCTGCCTCCAGAGTGTTGAGATTAAAGGCGTGTGCCACCACTTAAGTGTTTATGGCACAATCACCACATGTCCTGGTAGGCTTCCTGAGGACAGTTTAGATCTGTGTGTACCCCGTGCTTTGACATCTCTCCTGTGCCCTCCCGTCTGCCTTCTGACTCTATCCTTGCTTCAGGCTAGTGTTGCTTCTGTTAATTCGAGAGGGCTGGTCTTGTGTAGCCCAGGCTGGCTTATGAACTGGACCCTTCCAGGTATCCACCACTGTGCCCCACCCAGGTCTTGCTTATAGGTCTGTGTCATCTATCCGGCTTTGTCTTAAAAGAACTCTCAATAGCTTTTGACTAGGCAGTTCTCTTCCCACTCCCTGGGCGCATCCTGACCTTTGTCCCACATCTCCCCCGTCAGTCTCCATCCCAGAGTCCTCTCTACTTCCTACACTGAGTGCTGGCATGCTCAAGATGGAGCCGTTCAGGGCTTCTCCCTAGTGCTGAGATCGCCGAGGCTGGCAGGCTCTGTAGGGACATCCCCGGGCATAGGTGCCCATCTGCCACTCTGAGCTCTGCCAGTCTGAAGAGCACCTTGAACTTGACACCTAACGCATCAAACTTGTGTTCACCCAGGCCTGGACCTCCGAGGACTCTCCTGTCCTTCTCCTCCTCCTCCTCCTCTTCCTCCTCCTCCCCCTCCCTTCCTCCTCAGGGACCTGGAACCATGGAGCTCCTTCCCTTCTCTTCTCTCATCATCCTCGAGCAAACCTCGACACTTGGCTTTTGCTTTTTCCTTCTTCCTTTCTTCCTGCCCTCCCTCTCCCCTCCCTCCTCCTCTTCTCTCGACAAGTTCCCCACTCCAGGCTCTGCTGTGCTGGAGCTCACTCTGTAGACCAGGCTGGTCTCAGTGTTGGAATTGAAGGCGTATTATTCTGTAACCTAGGCTGCCCTTGAACTCACTTCAGTCCTTCTCCTCCTCCAGAACCTCCAATGATGCCCCTGCTACCTAAATCAAGCCCTGGGTGTGTCTTATGGCCCTTCTTCCTCCAGGTGCCCCAGCCAGACCGACATCTTTGTCCCCTGCCCCCACCCATCCTTTGTAAAGGCCGGGTCTTATTTCTCACTTGCTGCCGGGTCTGTTCAAACGTCATCCTGGCCGGCCCTCATTACCTACCACAGGGCTTCTTCCTGTTGTTTTCACCTGCTCCGCCCGCCCTCACAGCCCAACCCTCTCAGTGTGGCTTGCTCCTGTCTGAGGTGCAGGCTCCTGAGGAGCAGGAACTTGGTCCTATCCACTGCCACCGTCTGGCAGGAAAGCAGAGACTGGCATGTGGCAAGCTCTGAAGGGCTAGAGGTGGCTCCTGGCATGCGCTTTGGAAGCCTAGTTCCCTCGGGCTCCTTGCCCACGTTTATGGTCCTGGGATTCCTATATATGTGGATAGAAGCCAGGGTGAGTATCTGGATGACTAACAGTGGATTACTGAGTTTCCAAAGCTGTGCCATTGGATGCTGTGCCCACAGGTTCCCCTTCAGCCGCCCGGAGCTGTTGAGGGAGTGGGTGCTCAACATCGGCCGGGCTGACTTCAAGCCTAAGCAGCACACAGTCATCTGCTCGGAACACTTCAGACCCGAGTGCTTCAGCGCCTTTGGGAACCGCAAGAACCTGAAACACAATGCTGTGCCCACGGTGTTCGCTTTTCAGAACCCCACAGAGGTAGGGTGCTAGCCTGATGTCCAGCCAGTGGGTCTGTGTGTGTGCTGGGAGGGGACCTTACAAAGGAGTCGCAGCTGATCTAGCTCAGTTGGTACAGTGCTAGACCAGCATGCGGGAAGCCCCTGGGAAACAGAGGCGGGTGGGTTACTGAGTTTGAGGCCAGCCTGGTCTACAGAGTGAGTTCCAGAGCAGTCAGGACCACATAGACAAACCCCATCTCCAAAAAACAAAAAAACCCCAAAATCAAACAAAAACAAAAAACAAACAAACAAAAACCCAAAAAATAAGCAGGATAAGACCCTGGTAGAGCCGGGCAGTGGTGGCGCACCCCTTTAATCCCAGCACTTGGGAGGCAGAGGCAGGTGGATTTCTGAGTTCAAATCCAGCCTGGTCTACAGAGTGAGTTCCAGGACAGCCAGGGTTACACAGAGAAACCCTGTCTCAAAGAACAAAACACACACATACACACAAAAACAAAAAGCCAAACCAAACCAAAACAAAAAAGACCCTGCTAGAAAGACAAAAAGTAAAATAAATAAAAAATAAAATAAAGCCCCTTTAAAAGTTGATCATGTGTGCTGAAGACTGGTTGTAGTGATTTTTTTTTTTTTTTTTTGGCAAAGGTGCTTGTCTAGCATGCACAAAGGCCTGGGTTTGATCCCTAACACTACATAAATCAGGGCTGTGGGCCATGGCCATGGCTGTGTGCAATCCTGGCTCTCCAGAGGTGGAGGCAGGAAGATCAAATATTCAGTCAACCTTGGGGTCTAAGGCTAGTCTGAGGTACAGGAGACTTTGTCTCAGAACAAGAAAGCCAGGTGTGGGGGCTGGAGAGATGGCTCAGCGGTTAAGAGCACTGACTGCTCTTCCGAAGGTCCTGAGTTCAAATTCCAGCAACCAACCATCTGTAATGAAATCGGATGCCCTCTTCTGGTGTGTCTGAAGACAGCTACAGTGTACTTACATATAATAAATAAATAAATCCAAAAAAAAAAAAGGAAGCCAGGTGTGATTGTGCATTCTCAGCTCTTAGAAGGCAGAGGCAGGAGGATTGCCACAGATTCCAGGTGGCAGCACATTCTGCGACCTAGGCCATGTGTATAGAGTGAGTGCAGCATGACAGCTTTTAGTGTGGTGACAGGGGCTGAAAGAGGTCTGAGCATGCTCAGATCCCCAGTTTAACTGCACAGTCCTCAGCGCCCCCATGTTGAATGGCCACAGTGGTCACTGCCAGCAGGTGGCAGGGACTCTGGATCTGCTTCAGACCTTTCCATCGCATGGCGCCGCAGGGCAAACATCCATCAGGCTTCGGGGTGATGTAAATGACTCAGGTCCTTGGCTGTAGGGACCTGTCTAGGTGCCACTGCCCCAGGATTTGGGGACATATCTAGTGAAAGCCAGTGTGAGCAGGGCTGGATTCAGTCAGTATTGTTAGGCTGAGTCAGGAGACTTGGGTGGGCGTCCTTAGGTTCCACTGTGTCCTGCCTCAACCAGAGAGCCATGTCTTGAATTGGTTATGGGAGAGAGGAGCCACTGCCCGCGCCTCAGAGAGGTGTGTGCACCAGGGCACGCCACACATCCCAGAGTGCCCTGTTGTGGCGGCTTCCTGGTCAGGCAGTGTTCACACGCTTGAGTCTGGTGAAAGGTGAGGCTATTGCCTGAAGACAGCAGGGTTCTGAGTTCAGGGAGCTTTTCTCTGGGAAGCTGTGGCCTCAGGCTTCCTCCTCCTGAGAGCTGGAGACCTGGGCTTGGAGGGCGGGAGGGAGGGAGGGAGAGAGGGAGGGAGGGAGGGAGACTCCCTGCTCCTGACTGCAGAGGCACAGGGCAGGGCCATAGCCCCCGTGTAGGGATTACCCGGATGGACAGTAGCAGCTGCAGGGTCCGGTGTCTGCCAGCTCAGCCAGCCTGCCTGACTCCGCCTGCTGTTCCCAGGTCTGCCCTGAGGTGGGGGCTGGTGGGGACAGCTCAGGGAGGAACATGGACACCACACTGGAAGAACTTCAGCCTCCAACCCCGGAAGGCCCCGTGCAGCAGGTAAGACCCTGGGTACGAGGTGGTCTCAGAGGGACGAATTTTGCTGACAACAAAAATGAAGAAACCCACTGCCCCAGAGGACCCGACAGAACAGGAGCAGCGGGGAGAGGTGGCCGGGCTTCAGAGCTTCTCAGTCAACCACCATGACAGCTCATCAGGGTTGCAGAAGGGGAAATGGACTGGGGCTAAACCCGGAGGGTAACGGGCAGCTGTGGCCCCAGCTCATGCCGTCCTGCTTAGGACACAAGGCTCTTCCCAGCACTCACTTTCCTCTGTCCTTAGGTCTTACCAGATCGAGAAGCAATGGAGGCCACGGAGGCCGCTGGCCTGCCTGCCAGCCCTCTGGGGTTGAAGAGGCCCCTTCCGGGACAGCCGTCTGATCACAGCTATGCCCTTTCGGACTTGGATACCCTCAAAAAAAAACTCTTTCTCACACTGAAGGAAAACAAGAGGCTTCGGAAGCGGCTGAAAGCCCAGAGGCTGCTGTTGCGGAGGACATGTGGCCGCCTGAGAGCCTACAGAGAGGGACAGCCGGGACCTCGGGCCAGACGGCCGGCACAGGGAAGCTGAGCCTGAGCAAGCTCTGGGATGTGGGGGTGGTGGCAACACCTTAGCAGGAAGTGGTGTTCTGGCCTGCTATGGGCGTTTCTACCCGCTGCTGATGCTGCAGGTGCCTTGAGAGTGGGATGGGATGCTGCGACAGGCAGTTGTCGGGTGGGGGCCCAAGTACTGCGGAGGCACCGTCCCAGGTTTCTTGGGCTGAGGCTGTCAGCTGTGGGGAAGCAGCAGTGACCAAATGTGAGCCGTCACAACCCCCTCAAGAGATGCTCCCAGAGGGAGAGCTGGTCATTCTTACAGCCGGTGGGGTCCTTACTGTCTCCCCATAGGAGCCATTCTGATGGCAGGCAGGGCAAGGGTCCCCGTCAGCCTGTATTTCTGAGTGACTCTTTTTCTGCCTGGTTCGTGTAGATGTGGAATAAATCTTTTGAAGTCTCCATGCAGGCTGTCACTCGGTTATGCTTAGAACTCCCTACCCCGTAAAGGACAGACAGGGTGTGACTACCCGGACTACAGAATTGACTTAAAGGGAACTGGGGTGGGGGGCTGCGCGGACACAGGCGGCTCAGTGGTTGTGCACTTGCTCCTGCGAGGGACCAGAGTTCTGTTCCCTGCACTTACAAGGTGGCTCTAGGGGATTCTATGCCTTCCTCAGACTTCTGGGGGACCCATGGGAACACACACAGTACACACAAAGAATATTCAAAACCTATCTGTGCGGGAGGCAGAGGCAGGCGGATTTCTGAGTTTGAGGCCAGCCTGGTCTACAGAGTGAGTTCCAGGACAGCCAGGGCTATACAGAGAAACCCTGTCTCGAAAAACCAAAACCAACCAAAAACCTATCTGTGACTAGAGGCACATATGTAACTCAGGCACTCAGGAGGCCACAGCAGGGGGATCATGAGTTTTGGGCCAGAATAAGCCACATAGCCAGACTGATTCAAATGCAAACATGAAATCTTCAGTCTAATTTCCTTATCTTGAGGTCCTGTATGTCAGGTAGATATTTAGCACAGCTTCAAGTTGCATCCAATGGTCCAAGCTAAGGCAGGGGTGGGAACGAGCTGGGGCATGGCGGCCGACTGTCCCTTGGTAACACACACAGATGGACAGAAGTGGCCTCAGCTTTTAGGTCAGCTTTATTGTTGGGCAGTGCTGCCACAGTCAGCTTTAGACAGAGGGGCAGCAGTGCCCAGGGAGCCACAGGGCACTGAGGCAGGGCTCATGCAATGGTGCACACTGCAGTCAGTCTGCGGGGCAACGAAACATCCTCAAAAAGAAAAATAAATATTACAGAATCGAACTGCTTTTAAAAATTGAAGGGTCTTGAGAATGGCTGAGGCAATGCCTGCCTTCAGCAGTTGCAGTTGCGGGGCCAGGGTCAGCGCCACTGTGGTGCAACACCTGCTCAGAGGGTAGAGCTTGCAGTGACATCCAGTAAGTGTGCACCAGAAGGGATCTGGGAGCAGACTCCCTAAAGGGACTCTGTGAAGCCTGGCGGGCAGCAGCGCCACCTGCTGACCACTCACTGGAGGTGCAGGTGCCTGGGCCAGCCTTGGATCCATATCCAGTATTTGGCAGATTCATGCCTGCCCCAACTCCTTACATAGGTCCCCTCCTTCCAACACCACTCTCTAGAGGAGGGTGTCCTAAAGGCAAGACAGGTGTCTCGTGTGGGGTGAAGGGTCCACTGGCAGCAGGGCCTCTTCTCTTAGCAATGTGGGCAGTGTGCCTGGACAGTGCACCTTGGGACCCAGGGTCTGCCCCCCTACCTGTCCAAGTCAGGGCCTGGAGGAATGATTTGAGAAGCTCTGTAAAAGTGGGAAGAAAAGAGACTAGTTTCCAAACCCATTGTTCTCAGATAAAAAGCAGTTTTATAAACCCGCAGTCCTCTCCAGTCCATTCAGTGACGTTTCAGAAGAGAGAGGTGGCTTGTGGGAAGTCTACTGAGCAGCACACGACACGTCTTCCTTTCTTCCCATGTTTCCCACGAACAGCATGGGCTTCAGGAAGAGCAGTCCCATGTGTGACAGCAGAATGTTCCAAATACCTCCAGAGAGCTGCTGTGCACAGCCACTTATGAGAAGGACCAGGGGCGTGACCTCCAGGAACATGATCCTTGGGAGAGACATGGCCGTGCTGGGGTCTGGCCAGAGGGCTCCTCAGTCCTACCCCACAGCACCATGGAGCTAGGCTGTCTGCATGTCCCTTCACATAATTGATACAGTGCCCCCTTCTGGAGAAATAAACTAAAAACATCTCATGTCTGGGTTTTCCCTGCTTCCAAATTTGTAGCCTCTTAGGAAAAGGTTTTCGTAGCCTCTTTTTCCTCGAGGTTCCCAAGCGGTTTACCCGTCTGTGTCGATTCTGTGAGCTGCGAAAGAAAAGAACACGTCAGGTTAGCAACTGGCCAAGCAAGCTCCCTTCTGCATCCCCTGGCCTGGCTAGGGGCACCTGCTGCTGCTGCTCAAGTTTTAGCCCTGGCTGGCCTGGAGCTCAGAGATCACTGGACCATGCCCCAAGTCCCACCACACTCCACTTTAAGCAACTGCTTCTGTTCCCAGGAAAAACACTTCTACATAGCCACTCGCAGCTGCAGCCAGGCGCCGTATCTCCCAACCTCCTTTTAAAGTTTTTTGTGTATGATGTTCTGTCTGATCAAACCACACGCATGCTTCATGCTGTGGTCAGATGATGGCGTCAGATCCAGAAACACGTTACAGATGGTTGTGAGCTACCATTTAGCGCTGGGAACTAAATCTGTGTTTTCTGCAAAAGCAACATGCTCTCAGCCACGTCTAGCCGTTTTCTCCTTTCCTTTCCTGTTTCTTTAAGCCCAGGTGGATTTGGACTTCATACAGCTCAGCTTCTGGGTGCTCAGAGGATCACGCCTGGCCGAGAGTGGACTCTAACACACTGGCTCTAGGCAAGTCCCTGGGCCAAAGCATCTCTGGGTCTTTAGGACCCCAGTAGCTGTCACTGATGAACCTGCCTGCACAGGGAAGGGAGAGCGAGAGGCAGTTACTCACACTGCTTTGGTATCCTCAGGGCCTCACTGTCAGGCACCATAACCTGGTGGAGCACACCTCGGAACTGGTACAGCACTCGCAGGCTCTTCTCCTCCCCGACACATGGATCATAGAACCCCGGCAGCCCTGCCTGCACACAAAACAGAGGGTCAGGTCAGCCCTGAGCCCCGCACCGCTCCCCTCTATCAGGCACACAGTCTGGAGCCTGATGAAGGAATGAGAATTTAGAGTTTACTTGGGTGGTGCCAGACTGGTCCTTGAGCCCTTCTCAGTCCAGCCTGAAGCCTGCCCGACACGGCCACAGCCACAGATGACTTCTGAGCCCACAGCCTCTTTCTGGAACCCAGCAGACAGAGGACATACAAGCACCAGGAAGACTTTGCTGGCACTGAGGCCTGACTGTCCTTGTCACATGGATCTGGGTCCTGGGAGCAGGTGGCCGAGGTGGCCTGGTGCTGTACCTTGGAGGCCTCTGTGAGGATGAGCTTGGAGTCCTTCACCAGGCACTGCAGGGGCACTGTCACGTCAATCACCTTCACCTTCTCGTTCTTCCTGCTCTTGTCATTGACAAATTTCCCATACCAGGCATTCACGATGATAAGCCCTGGGGACAGAGCAGCAGAGGCGGCTGACACAGGCCATCTTGCCACTTCCCTCTGATGATTTGAGAACCCCAGTGCCGTGCCGTGCCCAGCCCAGCGAGGGCATGCCTTCTCACCCATTCGTGACTCCTCTGCTTCAATTATTCTTCGGACAGATTCCTGCATTAGCCGAACCTATGAGAGAAGATGTTGGGGACCCTGGACTTGTTTTGGTTAGAGCATGATCAACATCCAGCTTGTGTCCAGTCAGGAACTGAAGGGAGAGGGGCAAACACTGTGGGGCTCAGCTTTAGAAGTTTGCAGCCCTGAGACCTACGTGAGACCCTGTTGGGGAGTCACCTCAGCAGGCACGACCCCACTTGCTGACAGCAGTGGAAGGGACAGTACCTTTCCTTCCTCCTCAGTGATTCTGCACATGTAGGACATGGATGAGAAATCACCAAAAACACTGTCAATGTTTAAGAAAAAAGAGGGGCTGGAGAAATGGCTCAGTGGTTAAGAACACTGACTACTCTTTCCGAAGGTCCTGAGTTCAAATCCCAGCAACCACGTGGTGGCTCACAAACATCCATAAGAGATCTGACGCCCTCTCCTGGTGCATCTGAAGACATCTACAGTGTGCTTAGATATAACAATAAATCAATCTTCAAAAAAAGGGGGACTGGTGAGATGGCTCAGTGGGTAAGAGCACCTGACTGCTCTTCCAAAGGTCAGGAGTTCAAATCCCAGCAACCACATGGTGGCTCACAACCATCCGTAAGGAGATCTGACGCCCTCTTCTGGAGTGTCTGAGGACAGCTACAGTGCACTTACATATAATAAATAAATAAATCTTAAAAAAAAAAAAGGAGTAAAGAGATACATAGTGATGAACTTAAAGGCTAACCTGGGCTACATAGTAAGTATGGTGTCATCTAGAACACACTGTGAGATCCTGCCTCAAAACAGACACTTGACGTGAGCAGCTGGACCTCCTACTTTTCTTGAAGAGGACCAGTATTGTTTGTGAAGCCGTTCAGCTGTGTAGGGCTGTGTGCTGCCCCACAAACGGGCACATCTGCCTAGGAACATATGTGGGCTCAAATGGTCCCTCACCTGTGTCACGAGAACCCCATGGCACCCTGCTCCTAAGCATGGCCTTCTGCTCCTTTGCTCTCACAAAAAGGAGGAGAGCAGGGCGGTGTGTGCCACGCTACAGAGCCGTGCTGGGACTCAGGGCACAGACTGCAGACTCCAGACACAGCAGTTCAGGAGGGAACGAGGTTGTCGGTGAAGCAGAGCCCCTGGGCTGTCTGGAGTCACAGCCCCAGCTTCAGTGGGATGGGCCCTGTGTGGAGGTTTGCCCTGTGCCCTGCATATGAGCAGTGGGACACTCACAGCGGCCTCTGCCTCTTGCTTCTTCTGCAGGATGTCGCTGGCTGTGTTCTCTCTCTGCTTTTCCAGTTCCCTTTCAGAGAAGCAACCACAAATCACTCTACAGTGAGCACAGAGCCCCCTGCTGGACAGAGCCCAGAGTGCAGCCTGGCGTCTTCATTGGATCCCACCCAGCCACCCGAGGCTACACTAGGCTTCTTCCTTTGGCTTGGAATCACCTTCCCTGCCCACCTGCCCCAGGGAGCATCCTTAACGCTGTCTCCTTGGGAGTCGGCTCCGGCGAGCAGGGGTGACTCCCACTACTCTGGATGCCCGTAAACGCCTGTCCTACAGTGGACACAAGGGTCACGGTCGGCCCAGTCACGTCAGAGACCCGACGGAGCACACCCATCCAAGGAACCGGGTCCCTGCACTGTGTAACACGGAGGTCCCAGGCAGCCAGAGGCAGTGCACTCTCCTTAAGCATTTCGAGGACCTCTCCGTTTTTGGAGGGATGCTCAGAGGCTCCGGATAGAACCTGCAACGTCTGCGCAGCACAGAACTGATGCATTCCAGTTCAAGCTCAGGGACAGGGTGACAAGTCTAGGAGTAAGGAGGGCTGATGGCAGCCAGGCGGTGGTGGCGCACGCCTTTAATCCTAGCACTCGGGAAGCAGAGGCAGGCGGATTTCTGAGTTCGAGGCCATCCTGGTCTACAGAGTGAGTTCCAGGACAGCCAGGGCTACACAGAGAAACCCTGTCTTGAAAAACCAAAAAAAAAAAAAAAAAAAAAAAGAAAGAAACACAGTAGGCCAGCTGGCCAGGGAGGGGAGCACAGGTCCCTGATGTGGCTACGGCGGCCTGACCAGTGACCAGTGCCTGCCAGACCCAGGCACCATGCTAAGCACTCTGTGGGTAACTTGTGACATTTTCCCAGTTCTCTCCAGTTTAGACAAGATGGAGGCATGGGATTCCCATGTAAACTCACTTCTCTTTCTGAGCCCTGAGGTACGGTCTGATGATCAGCCTGTGCACTGCCAAGTAGACGACCAGCGGCCCCACGGTGGCGTAGAACACAGCGCTGGGGAGCAGCTGATCCGTCAGGTGGATGGGGAAGAAGTAGGTCTGACTGGCCCTGTTCAGCCTGCGAGGACACAAGAGCAAACCCCACAGCACGGGTCAGGCCTTCCAGGGACGAGGTGGGCTCTCTCCATCGGAAGGCAGCTCTCAGCACCCGAACACCAGGCCCAAGGCTGAGCTGAGTGCGTGTGATACTGAACTGGAGTCCAAGGCCTCAGAGGATGGGAAAGCAGCCCCAGAGACAGCCTGTGTCAGGAGTGAGGTGTGTCAAGGACTTCAGAAGGCACCAGGTTAAACTGGTAAGATGGAGTAAGATAAAGGGACCGCATGGTTGTAAAATGTTTTTATTGGGAGGGATTCAAGCCTGGCGCGGTGATGCACAGCGTTAACCCCAGCAATGGGGATGCAGAGGCCCTCGGATCTTTGTGAGTTTGAGGTTGGCATGGTTTAATGAGACCCTGTCTTAAAAAGATGTTACCAATAGGATGACACAGTGAGGTGACAGGAACAGACCCACACTGGGAAATCTCAAGACTTACACACTCCTTAAAACACGGGCAACAAAACAGCAATGTTAACAGAAGGTGCTACAGAAAAGTTGTTCATTAAAAACTGAATGCATTTAGATTTGGGCCCTAGCCACAAGGTTCCTACTATGTACACAAATATTTGGAAATCTGAGCTCTAACATTCTTAGGTCAAGGGTGAAGGACATTCGACTCAAATAACTCGTTAATGGCAGGAGGCAACTTAGCAGTTAAGATGGGCGTAGAGGCCTGTAGCAGCCCAGCTCCAGGGGATCTGACACCTCTGGCCTCCAAGAAGCCTTGCATTTACAGGTATAAAGCTGTACTCATACACATAATTAAAAACAATAAATCTGCTGGAAAGATCAGCAGGTAAGATCACTGACTGCTCTTCCAAAGGTCCCGAGTTCAATTCCCAGCAACCACATGGTGGCTCACAACCATCTGTACAGCTACAGTGCACTCATATAAATAAAAGTAAATAAATAAATCTTTAAAATAAAAAACCAATAAATCTTTTAAACAAATTCAGTTTGGGCAGTTAATATCATCACAGGAAACACAGAGCGACAGGCTCTTTCTGGGAATTTGCAAAAGTGCTCAGACCAAGCCCAGCTCTGAATTCAGTGCCTGAGCTATGCCCGTGGCTTGCCAGAGCTTTTAATTCAGAGGAAGAAGGCACATATAACCTGACCAATGGGGCACGAGGACCTCAGCTCAGAGATGCAAAATGGCAGTAAAACCTCCGCATCCTCACCAGTAAGTATACTTTAAAAACCATCTGATGCATGTGAGGAGTTTTGCTTGCATTATGTCTGCACCATGTGCATGCAGTACCTGCAGAGGCCAGAAGGGGGAGTTTGATTCATTAGAACTTGAATTATAGAATTTAGTACTCAAAACTGTGTGTGTGGCACTGGTGGGTCTATCTACTGCCCCAACACTGAGACAGCAGTATAGCCGTTGCACTGGACTGTTGACATGGGTGCTGGGGATCAAACCATGTTCCCCTGCAAGCACTTTCCAGACAGTCATCTCCCAGGCTTGCTGGCGTGGACAGGACTGCAGACATGACTAATATACATGCTATATGAACAGCTGTACGCAGCACTGTCTGTATCTGTACAAGTCGTCCTCCATTATCCCCATCCCAGGTCCATCCCTGTGCTTATCCACGGATACGGGGGACACTGTGCGTATGAGCTAGGTATTAGGAAACAGGCCAAGATGGGGCTCTTGAGGTGAGGAGGTTGGAAACACAGCACAGCCACCCCTTGGGATTCACTGGGCATGGGTTCTAAGGCTCCATCTAGATACCAAAACTGTAGACGATGGCACCTAATACACGGCCACATGGGAAGACAAGGTCCGATCCCCACAGAGTTGCCTGTTTGGGAGATAGGAAGACACAGCCAGAAATAAAGAGCTACAGCTTGGTGTCCAAGAGTCCTGGCACAGAGCAGCCTAAGGCAGGTCGGAGAGGCGAAGCTGCTGACACCAAGGCAGGCGACCGTGGATAGCTGCCCTCTGCATGCAAAGGATTCCAGGTGGTCAAAGGCTACCTCCCTCCCTCCAGAGAGAGAGAAAGAGAGGGGGGGGAGAGGGAGCGAGGGAGAGGAGAGAGAGAGAGAGGGAGGGAGGGAGGAAGGGAGGGAGGGAGGAAGAGAGAGAGACAGACAGAGACAGAGAGAGAGACAGAGAGAGACAGAGAGCGCGTGAGCTGGGGAAAAAGCCCAACAGTAGTACAACAGACAAATGAGCAAAGCAGGAAGCTAGAAGTAAAAGCTCAATACTGAGGGAGTTGAAACAGGAGGATGCCAAGTTTGAGTTCCAGGCTAGCCTTGACTGTATCTCAAACAAAACATCCAAACTGTAGGCAAACTCACACGGCACGACTCAAGAACTGAGCAGCATGGAAAAAGGGGGTGTGCTGACATGCTCTCAGACAAGTTGTCTGTCGCTGCATATGCCCAGGGTGGCACTGGGCAGGCTTGGTGAGCTGAGCGCCCAGTGGTCCTCAGTGGTTTCACCAGGGAAGGTGGGCACTAGGCCTCGGCTAACTCGCTGTCGTGTCTGTGGTCCCTTGGCCTTTGCTCACGTAGCTGAGACAGAACCAATGGCACTCAAGAATTAAATCCCATGCCCTGAGTAGCAAGGGTGGGCCTCAACTTACTTGACTTTGAGAGACACACCCTGAGGGACGCCAATGCTCACAGCCGCACCCAAGACGCTGTGTCGGGAAATCTTCCTCTCAGCTCCATACTCCACTATGGTCCCAAAGAAGCCTGCCCTGTGGGGGCAGAACACAGCTGCTGGCATAGCGTCCCTCCTGCCCACCAGCCTGCTCATGTGAGTTGCCCGAAAACAGAGCTGAGTCCCCATCCCTCCCCTAATCCACATCACGCACGCACGGCAGCCCATAGCACGATGCTCCTGTGGGGAACGGCAGACCTGGGAGACCTGGAGGGTCTCTAGCACTAGGGCCTCTCTCTCAGGGCTGGCTAGAGAGCAGCAAACCCCACCCAGCAAGAGACAACCGGGGCATCATGTGAGAATGGCATGCAGGCGCCAACCACAGCTCCTCCCTGCGAGCCCTCCAGAGATGGCTCACCGTGCGCGAGGCCGAGCGAGCGAGACTTACTTGAGGGACCCTTTCACTCGAGTCTGGTCGTCGTCCTGGAACTTGTGCTGATAACTGATGAGTGCAAAGGAGTGAGGGATGCCCAGCTGAGGAGAGGAGAGGAACAAAGCCTCAGGGCTCAGGAGCACGAGGAGCCACGCCCTCGACACGAGATTCCAGATCCTCTAGTCACTCACCTGCAAGGCCACCGTGAAGTGGCAGGTCTTAGTGTCCCGGACGATGCTGGTGTTCATGGCTGACTGGATACCCCAGCGCCACTGCAGGTAGCCCACAGTGTTCTTGTCCAGGTTCCGAGCTAGCACAGTGGTCAGGCCAGGCCGGATCCCACGGGATGAAAACTGCAGAGCACAGTTTGTCGTCACAAAGCTGGGGGGACACAGACAGAAAGGGGCCAGCTGTCATGAGCTTTTAGTTCTTCCATCGGGTCCTCTAGTCAGGCTGAACACCTAAGTCGGGAGAGCAGCAGCGCAAGGCACAGGAAGCAGATGTCCTCTAGGTTTCTCCCCATGGACTCTGACTCCCCGCCATCCACTCTGTTAGAGCCTCTAAATGTTATGCGCTGAGCTATCAGCAGGCAGTCCTGGGGCTCAAGATCCTGAAACCGGGAGCCTGGACAGCCTCCAAGTGACATCAACCTGAACACAGAGGAGAACCACCCTCCTCAACCACACGCCAGACAAAGTCAGAAGTCCTGGGGGACCCGTGAGCACCCCTGCATGCCCATGCTTGCGCGCGCGCGCACACACACACACACACCATTTTACGTGTGAGTGCTCTCTACACTCACCTGTGTGTGCCACATGCATGCTTGTTAAGTCCTCTGGAGCTGGGGCTGCAGACGATTGTGAGCTGCTACGTGGGTGTGAGGACTCAAACTCAGGCCTCCTCCAGAGCAACCAGGGCACCTAACTGCCGAGCCATTTCTCTAGACACTGTCAACTTTTAAAACCTGCCCAAGGGATCCTGATATTCATCCCTGCTATGAACTAGTTAACCGAAATGACAGCAAAGCAGCTTTGCAGGAAGGAACCTGAAGTTGGCGGCAAAGGCAGAGCAGCTCCCCCTTCTGGTTCAAGAAGGTATTTCAACAGTACGGAATGAGGGAGTCTGACACAGCCCACCCAGCCTTCACTGCTTAGCACAGTCACCTCTCTCTGGAGATGAGAACACTGTACCATGAAGGTGACCATACCCTAACTTTTTTTTTTAAAGATTTATTTATTTACTATATATGAGTAATACTGTCGCTGTCTTCAGACACACCAGAAGGGGGCCTCAGATCCCATTACAGATGGCTGTGAGCCACCATGTGGTTGCTGGGAATTGAACTCGGGACCTCTGTAAGAGCAATACTTAACTGCTGAGCCATCTTTCCAGCACTTTTAATCATTATTACGCCATCATTACATCATCATTACGTCATGCTCCCTTCCAGAAGCTTCCTTCAGCTAAAGAATAAGAGCCAATTTCTTAGCCCGATGTCTGCCATCTGTCTGGAAGTCAGCCATGTTGTGCTTCAGCCGACATGAGCTAAGGGGTCCAGCAGAGAATGAACAGCTAGAGTTTCAAGAGAAGCTCAGGAGCTGAGACAGGAGTGCAGCCCCAGGCTTCCCACAGACTTAGGGTTTGACCCTGTCCTGTCCCAAAGAGAGGAAAACAATCTGGTGGGTAGATAAGCAGGTCAGACACTGTGCTCCTGGGGACAGGGCTTCAGGCTGGCTTTGGACTCCCACTCCCCCAACTCCTACCTCTCAGATGACGGGCATTTATAACCATGCTTGCCTTTCCTGGTTTTTAAGACAGGGTCCATAGGTCCACACCAGTCTCAAATTTGTAATGCTCCTGCAGCAACCTTCACAGCAGTGGGGATCATGTGCACACACCACTAACCCTGACCTTACCCAGCAACTCTGTTTGTTCTGACACAGTCTTCTGGGTCCCACAGCCTCTAACTCTTCATGACTAGCTGAGGATAGCCCTCAGCTTCTGACTGTTCTCCAGGACTAGCCGAGGATAGCCCTCAGCTTCTGACCTTTCTCCAGGACTAGCCGAGGATAGCCCTCAGCTTCTAACCTTTCTCCAGGACTAGCCGAGGATGGCCCTCAACTTCTGACCTTTCTCCAGGACTAGCCGAGGATGGCCCTCAACTTCTGACCTTTCTCCAGGACTAGCCGAGGATGGCCCTCAACTTCTGACCTTTCTCCAGGACTAGCCGAGGATAGCCCTCAGCTTCTGACCGTCCTCCCGCCTCTGCATTACCACCACATGCTTGGTTCAACTCAGCAACCTTTAGGACTGCGTTTGGCTGTGGCCATGGAGCAGAGAGTCCTGGAGGGAGACATGGCCGATCTAGATGTTCTACCTCAGTGAGGACAGATTATCCCTGGCTGGCCTTAAACTCACAGAGATCCTCCTGTCTCTGCTTCTGAAGTGCTGGGATAAAAGGTGTGTGCCACCACCCCTGGCTTCTCTGTTCCTAACTGTAGCTGTGATGAGGTCAGCCCCGCCAAGCCTCCCACTACAATGGACTGCTATCTGCAACTGAGAGCTGAAATCAACCCCTCCCCCAGCTGCTTCGGGCAGGGTGTCTGTTACAGCAGCCGGGAAGGAAAGTAGGACAGAAGCCTGGATGGAGGGAGAGTGTTTCTATCAGCTACAGAGGCCATAACCCCCCGCCCCCTACAAACACTGTTTCATGGTCCCCACAGGATTAGAAGGCAAGTGGTCCCAAGTTGGGGAGCCTCTCAGCACAGAAGGAAGTCTGCTGGGGCTGGGCTCTGCCTTCCACTACAGAGCTCTCTCCAGCTCAGGCTGCCCATGGCACCTGCCCAGCTGTGCTCACACTGATCACAGGACTCACATCTCTAACATCCTAAGTTAACACAGCACAGACAGGAGTTATCGTGCATATTTACCATCTTGGGGTGAGATTACGGAACAGCTTGAGACCAAATAAAGGCCCCTGGAGGTCTCCAGCTCCAAACTCCAACTGTTTGGAAAAATAAACAGAGAAAGAAAGCATTCATTGCTGTTGTTGCTCCTATAGCAGAGGCCCGGGGCTTGGCCTGCACCTGGCCAGGCTCTGGACAAGGGCTGGACAGACCCCTAATGTTTCAGTTTTCTCTCTGCCCCAGATCCACAGGGAGCCCCGACTGTAGACAAGTGAGTCCTGCATTCTGACCTCCCTTGGCTCAGGTCAGAGGGAAAGGAGACTGCTGGTCCACACCCTCTGCTGTGGGCAGCTGTGTAACTCCACACGGCTCCCTGTAGTGCTGGCTCCTATAACAGGAAGGTCTCCCTGGTGCGTCCATCCTGTCTGTCCTGGCTGCCTGGTGACTCTCTCTCTCTCTGTTTTTTTTTAAAATATTTATTTATTTATTTATTTATTTATTTATTTATTTATTATATCTAAGTACACTGTAGCTGACTTCAGAAACTCCAGAAGAGGGAGTCAGATCTTGTTACGGATGGTTGTGAGCCACCATGTGGTTGCTAGGATTTGAACTCAGGACCTTTGGAAGAGTAGTCGGTGCTCTTAACCACTGAGCCATCTCACCAGCCCCTCGTGACATCTCTTTACTGTAGTAGCTGCATTTGCTCAGCAGTACTGGCTCTTTCATGGCCACCAACCATGGACCAGACATTGTGACTGCCACCACCTTCTGCTGGTATAGCAAAGGGTCAGCTCGAATAAGGACACTGGCTTGCCAGGGTATCACTGCAAAGGACATGGATTGTATCCCAACTTTAAATAGTTCAGTGGACCCCTGGGACCCCGCCTATCTCTCTTGTGTGGCAAGCAGTGCCGGGCATGCTCAGGCAGTGTGACTGCTCACTGCAGGACCACGTGTGGACACCAGAGCGCAGCTGCTCTCACCTCTCCCCATCCCTTTGCAGAGGTGACACGTCGGAGTGCAAAGTTAACGGAGCCGCCGCCGTTGCCATTCTGGGTGGAGAGACTTCCAGAGAGGATGGCTGTGTCTGTGGCTGTCAAGGGCGCCTAAGAGAAGACAGTTGCTGGTAGCAAGTGAACGGAAGCAATGGGGATACAGATCCCCCAGCAGGTCAGCACACAGGGACAGGCGGCCTGCTCAGCTGCTCTGGTCTCTTCTCCCTTCACACCAATGCATGCGACCGAGAAGGTGCTACTTCACTTATTTTTCTTTTCTGTTTTTTTGTTTTGTTTTTTCGAGACAGGGTTTCTCTGTATAGCCCTGGCTGTCCTGGAACTCACTCTGTAGACCAGGCTGGCCTTGAACTCAGAAATCCGCCTGCCTCTGCCTCCCGAGTGCTGGGATTAAAGGCGTGCGCCACCACCGCCCGGTGCTACTTCATTTATGAAGTGTTGCCTCTGAGAGGGTCTAACTAGGTGGCTCTAGCTATGTGCCCTGCCTCCTGAGTGCTGGGAGGTACAGTCATGCCCAGCCATATTCATTTCTCTATGTATGCAGTCCTGGGTCAAGCCCACAGCCTGCTCTTATCAGGGCGACACTACCCGCTGAATTACTTGCTGAGCTGAGAATTTCAAGGGAGAATCTACAAAACCCACAGGGAACGGCTGGACACCAAGTCTAGCTTACCACGGCAGGAGCTACACGGAGACCCCACCCTGTGTGGTCCCATAATGTGCTGTCTGGGTTCCCTAGTTTCAGCTTGACACTAGGGTTCTGGAAGTATTAAGGGTTCTTCAAAGCAGCAAGGTTCCCGGAGTTAACTCCATGGGATACAGCCATACACTGGGTAATAAAGACAGACTCCTTGGAGGCAGAGCCCCTGGTGTCTACGTAGAGTGGCCTGACCCTACTGCACCCAGGGGAGGGAGGCTGCTCAGGACCGCAGCTGCTGTTGTCGCCCACACCATCGAGTACACAGACTGAGAAAAGCTTTGAGAATTAATCCGCTGGCCAGAGCTGCCTTCTCTCCCAAAATCACCACGACCTTGGGCTTTTATGCTTACACCATTAGCATTCCTAATTGGCAAGAGCTGGACCCTGGGAGTTGAGCACTGGTACGCAGCTGCCTTGTGTGTGAGCAAAGCAGTAACAAACAAGGCCAAATGGACATGCTTGCATGTTCTCCTTCCTTCCCTCAGTGGCTAATTGCAGGCTTTCATAGAGATGAGGCTCACCCCTGAGCCGACTCCCACCCAGCTGCGCCGGCGCTGCGCCTCATTAAGTCAGGCCCAGGCTGCACGTGGAGAGGCACCTGTGCGCTTTACCTCAATGGACTGGGATATGTGCATTTTATTAATCTCAATCTGCGGGAAGCCACTTCCGGACACATCTTCATATTCCTCATCATAACGATCAAAAAGGTCAGTCGCATCTACTCCAACGCTGATGGTTCCCTGGGGCAGAAAAGCAAGCAGTCAGCACTGGGTGCAGCGTCTGTGGACTGAGAGCGCTGAGGCGGGGAGAGTGCTCAGGCATCTGACTTCACGGAAGGACAGTGCGCCCAAGCCCACACAGCATCAATGTCACAGGTCAAATAAAACACTGCGGCGGAATGCCTTGGACTATCAGAGCCAGCAAACACCAGTTCCACGGGAAGAGCCGACCTGCCCATCTACAGGAGGAGTATGCACCAGAGGCCAGACATGGGAGCAAGGACCACACAGGACCCTCTCGGACGTCACCTCGACACTGGCTTTGTCTGAGCACCTTCACTTCAAAACCACGTTACAATTCTGAGGCTTAAGAGTGCAGCCAGACCAAGAGGCAGGCACACCACGTGCGGCAGCATGTTCACAAGAAACACCAAGCCAAACTCTTGCTCATGACTGTCTTGGTTAGGGTTACGATGGCGGTGATGAAACTCCTCAACCAAAAGCGACGTGGGAATCGTGACTGGGAAGCAAAGGGTTCACTTCGCTTACGCTTTCACGGTCCATTACTGAAGCAAGTCAGGGTAGGAACTCACACAGGGCAGGAACCTGGGGACAGGAGCTGCTGCAGAGGCCATGGAGGATGCTGCTTCCTGGCTTCTCTGCCTGCTTCCTTATAGAACCCAGGAACACTAGCCCAGGGGCGGCTCCATCACCCTCCCCCATCAATCACCAATCAAGAAAATGCTCTACAGGTTTGCTTAGAGCCCAAGCTTATGGAAGCATCTTCCTTCCTTCCTTTTTTTTTTTTTTTGGTATAGCCCTGGCTGTCCTGGAACTCACTTTGTAGACCAGGCTGGCCTCGAACTCAGAAATCCGCCTGCCTCTGCCTCCCAAGTGCTGGGATTAAAGGCATGCACCACCACGGCCGGCATGGAAGCATTTTCTTTTTTCTTTTGTTTTTCAAATCTTTGTATTTTATTGTGAAAAATATTTGATGTGAGAAGCATTTTCTTAACTGGGGTTCTTGCCTCTCAAAGGATTCTAGCCCATGCCAAATTAACATAAAGTTAGATAGAACACTGATTAAAAAGATGCTCACTCTGAAAAACAATGTCCATCATTTCCTTCAAAGCTGTAAGGCTTTCTCACAGGTACGTATCTTGACCCTGTGTGTGTGTGTGCGCGCGTGCACCCCACAAAAAAAATACACGTCATTTTTCTTCATTTCTCTCAGCCTGTTATTTTTCAAGATGGACAGACTCGCTTTGTGGTCTAGCTGGTCCAAAATTCACTCTGTTGCTCATACTGGCTTTTTTGATTCTCAAGTGCTAGGATGACAGGAATAAGCTCATGGACCAGGCTGACACCATTTTTAGATTAAAAATGATCTTGTGTCAGGCAGTAGTGCCACATACCTTTAATCCTAGCACCCAGGAAGCAAAGGCAGACAGCTCTCTGTGAGTTCAAGGCCAGTCTAATTTATGGATTGAGTTCCAGAACACAGAGAAACCCTGTTTCAAACAACAACAACAACTCCAACTATGTTGTTACAAGGTCAAGGTAAGTCCATTCTTGTTTTCTATAAAACTTTGGTTTGATCATGTCTTGATCTATTTTCTGGAATTTGACATGTTCCACACCTATATCCTGACCTCCACCTTGATAAGAGTTCTGCCAAATAATTCTGAAATGTTTAGACAAGTTTCTACACAACCAAAATTCCTCTGGAAGCCTCAAAGCCTTGAAAAGCCCCAAGTCTCTCAGTGTTTTGGACTATATGAACCCCACTTCTCCTGTCTTCATGCTATTTTCTCAAACCCCACTTGAGGGAAATAGTTCTATCTATCGGACAGAAGATAAAACGTGCATAATTTGACCGAAGAATCTGGGTCGGTCTTTACTCTTATTCAGTGGTATCACCTGCACCAACCAGCTCTGTTCTTCTAATCCTCCTGCCTGCACCCCAGGGGCTGGGATTATGGGGGTGCTACCACGCCTGCAGGATTCAATGTTTTGACAGATGATGACATTCACTGAACCATCGCCAAATTAAAGACAGGATGGTCCTATCACCCCAGAAGTAACTCAGTGTCCCCAAGAAGGGGGGCTGTGCGAGCACAGACTTACGACAGACATAAGTGACGGCCTCGTGGGAGCCTAACGAAGGAGCAAGGAAGAGGCCACTTGGGGCTGCAGAGGGCCATGGAGAGCTGCTGTTTGGAGCCGGATCCTTTAAAGCCTAGGATCTGGTTTAGTGGTGCACAGCCACAGCCCCAGCTGCTGCAGGCAGGAGGATCTTTTGAGCCCTCAAAGACACTGTAAGCAAACACCCTCATCCTGAAAATGTTTCTCCCCAACTCTGTGCTTTCAGAGGGCCTGGATAGCTCTCTCTTCTTGGCTACAAGGTGAAGGACTCCTTATGTCTCCCACATGTGCTGCTGCAGGCCTCAGAGCAGAGCCAACAGCCAATTCTGTACAGACCTGGTCTTGGTTTTGTTTTTGGTTTTTTGGAGACAGGGAGATCCACCTGCCTCTGATTCCTAAGTGCTGGGATTCAAGGCGTACGCCACCACTGCCCGGCAGACCTGTTCTTGCTTTTCTTTTAGAGACAGGGTTTTGCTTGCTATGTGGTCCTGGCTGGCCTATGATTTAAAACCCAGACTAGGGCTGGAGAGATGGCTCAGTGGTTAAGAGCACGGACTGCTCTTCCAGAGGTTATGAGTTCAAATCCCAGCAACCACATGGTGGCTCACAACCATGTGTAATGAGATCTGACGCCCTCTTCTGGTGTGTCTGAAGACAGCTACAGTGTACTTATATATAATAAACAAATAAATCTTTAAAAAATAATTTAAAAAAAAAGTAAAGCCGGGCGTGGTGGCACACGCCTTTAATCCCAGCACTTGGGAGGCAGAGGCAGGCGGATTTCTGAGTTCGAGGCCAACCTGGTCTACAAAGTGAGTTCCAGGACAGCCAGGACTGTACAGAGAAACCCTGTCTCGAAAAACCAAAAAAAAAAAAAAAAAAAAAAACAAACCTCAAACTAGCTGGTCCTAAACTTGTGGCAACGCTTCTGCTCCTTGAATGCCAGGATTACAGGCACAGGCCAACATAAGCAGCTAAGATACTTTGTGTTTGTTAAGTCAACTCTACTGGGAGTTCATTACAGCGATAAGACTCACACAGGAGTAGGAAACGGCAGAAAGGGTCTCAGAGGGTTGTCTGGGACCACACCATCTTCACCTTGTTGGCCTACCCATGAGCCAAGACTTTCCATGAAGTATTGCCACCAGCAACAGCAGCTTTGAGTTAGGATTCCAGATTGGAGCCTGGAGCCTGGAGCCGGGAGCCAGGAGCCGGCGAAGGTTCTTACCGCTGCCAAGCCTGACAGCCTGCGTTCAATCTCCAGAATCCATGATGGAAGGGAAGGAAGGGCTGAGCAGAGCAAGTGATCCTGACTTTCACACAGATGCACCACAGCCCTCCAAACAAAAATGTATTTACAGAAGATGGCAGAGCGGCCCTAACAGGTTACACTCACCTCCTTTAGGGAACCTATCCTGTGTCTTCCACCTAACGTGTGGGGAGCTGAAGCCCAGCAAGGCTCCCCATCCTCTCCCGTCAATGTCTTCTGACTTTACTGAGTCCCCTGTGCCCATGTACACACGCACGTGAAGAAGCCAGAGGAGGGCATCAAGTGTCCTGCTTCTCTCGACCTGCTCCTTTAAGGCAGGGTCTCTCCCGAGCCTCCTGTCACATGACAGTTATTTGGTGTGATTCCAAGCTTCACTGTGCTCAGTCCAGTCCACTCGGCAGTCACCACACACAGTCAGCAAGGCAGTTCAATCCAGAAGAAACCATGAGGCTTGCCAACCAGCCCCAGGAACCTCATGAGAAGTTCTTTGATGAGTTTCTCTCTATGAAGTCACCACAAGTGCAGCTCAACAACTCAATGTAAGGCGAACCAATACATGTGTGCTGTCAGCGAAGAACAGAGAGGCGAAGCAAAGTGACCCGACCTGGCGCTCCCACTGCTGTGGGGTCGTATTTATATTCTTTCTAACCATCATGTGTCCTTTCATATGTCCGTTTCAGCAAAACATCCTGTCACTTGTGTGTCCCAGCAAAACATCATCTGACAAAACTGACTTTCCAAAGAAGCCAGAAGTTTCCACTTCAATCCGTCTTTTTCTTTAATTTGGTATTTTTCTGACAATCTCTCACCTCACATGCCATAAAACACAAATAAAGGCAGCAGCTGCGCTGGCAGCTCCTGAGAACTCTACGGCGTCTGCTGCTTGGTGACGGGTTGCTGTCATGACACATTCTTCAGACAGTATTAAAATCATTAAAAATTATTAACATATTAATGCATTTCATCTTCTCAGAAATCTATACTTACAAGTCTTTGCTCTCCCTCCTTCCTGGCACATGCGAGGCAAGCGCTCCACCACTCAGCTACCTCAATAACTCCAGTCATGGCTGGAGACAAGATCTAAGTTGTTCCGGTTGGCCTTGAACTCTGACCCCCTGAGCACTGAGGACTATACAGCAGAGCTGTAAGCCTGGCTCAGACTTCCTTCTTAAATTGTCATTTATTATTTTTTAGGTTTTCTTCTTTTGAAACAGGGTCTTCTTGCTACTCGCACAATCCAGGACAGTCTTAAACTTAGATAAACCCTCCTCTGTTCCTGCTTTCCAAGTGCCCACATTAGAGTGACATGTCCCCAACCCTGCTGAGGCGGGGTGTGTGTGTGTGTCTGTCTGTCTGTCTGTCTGTCTGTGTCTGTGTGTCTCACTGTATTGCTCAGGCTGGCCTAGAGTTCCTGGTCAAGCCCCTTTTGGTCTTTGGGATCAGAGGTGTGTGCACCACTCGCTCAGCTCTAAGAGCTGGTCAGTCTTGAAACACCAAGGGATTTGCAGTCACTGAAAACAAAGGAATATTCCAAGACACACCAGTTTATGAGGGAAAACTAGAACCACACATGTTCTCTGATGGTTTGAAAGAGATCTTGAATGCTACTGATAGCCTTTTGGCATGTCAATTTAGGACAAGGGAGAGTCTGTAAGGTACAATTGGCACTTGCAACTAGTTAAAACTTGTATTTCATTCTGGAGTGGACCGGGTTAGCCCACAGGGTTAGTGTCTACACTTGATGACACATCCAATAGATCATAAATACAATTTGCCTTAAAATCACCAAAGACTGTTCTGAATGGAGGCAAAGACAATGCCCACGAACAACACCTCCATACTCTAACATGAAGACATTTTAAACGGAAAAATTATTTTGGAGACAAAGAGTTTTATGTAACCATAAAGGCTTTGAATTTGCTATGTGGATGAGGCTGGCTTTGAGCTTCTAATTCTCTTGCCTTACTTCTCAAGAGCTGGAATTACACCACCATGATTAATATTAACCTCCTGCCCCCCACCCCCCACAACACGTGCATAACCACAATTTAAAAAGAAGGAAGGAAAAGCAGGGTGGAGGCGTGGGTGTGACCACTGCTGGTCAGGC
Source organism: Mus musculus (assembly GCF_000001635.26). Classification (NCBI taxonomy): domain Eukaryota; kingdom Metazoa; phylum Chordata; class Mammalia; order Rodentia; family Muridae; genus Mus; species Mus musculus. Next base: position 151,962,997 of record NC_000070.6, on the reverse strand, counting down.
ATAAGAAACTGCTTCATCTGGGGACAGTGCTGTTTGGGGGAGCCTAGATATGCAAATCAAGGTGAGTACCCAAGAACTCACATGCTGAGAGGAATTCCAAGCTGGCTCAGAGCTGAAAGGAGAAGATGCCAGGTCATACCCAACTCTGGCGGCTACACCAGGCTATCCCAGGTGAACAGAGGCTTGCATGCAGAAGCCATTACCAATTCTGGGCTTGTTTGAATGCTGAAATACTAGCTAGCTCTTGGGAAGCTAAGGCAGGAGAATTGTAGTAAGTTCCAGACTAGTATGAGTTACAAACCGAGTTCAAGGCCAACCTGATCTACCTAGGTACCCTTGCTCAAAAAGAAACCAACCAACCAACCAAGCTTTCTTCAACATACGTGAGTGGTAAGACCCAGACACCATCTGACTACACCTGCAGGGAGGTGTCAGCCCAGTGCTAGCCAGTGGAGTCTAGTCAACCCCAGAAATGATGAGAACAATTCAAATTGTGGCAGGCTGAGGATATAGTTCGCTTGTAGAGTCTGGATGTATAGGGCTCTAGATTCCTTTTCAACAATTCTACCACCACAGGTGCAGGCCAACTGTTGTGGACATGACTTTAATCGCAGCACCACATCTGGGTCTGAAAGCTTTCAAATAGTATATACTCAGCAAGGCATGATGGTACAGGCCTGAAATCCTAGCAATCGGGACAATGAGACAAGAAGATCATGATTTCCAGGTCAGCCCAGGCTATAAGCAAGACCTTTTATAAACAAAAGCACAGACACGAACTCCACACTGACAACCAAGTGATGATTCAGCAGAGGGAGAGTAGCCATTAGAAACCTAGAACTGCGCTGCAGTCGTCACTTTCAGCTGCCCTGCTGCTCTTAAGGCACAATAACTAAGAACTCCAACTGGTAACTTCAGACTCAACAGCCGTGGCGCTGACCCAAATCTATGGGAAACAATAAACTGGAGAGGTGACACGAGCCGAGGACAAAGCTGAGCACGGTGACAACCCGACTGATGAATTAACTGTCCTGGAAATGGCTACTCAGGTCACCCTGAGTTGACTGAGGTGTCTTTTCATTCCCGAGGGCCCAGATGCTCTTTAGTCTTCAGGAAATACACTTGGCAGACAGTGTGCTGCAATACCAGAGTAGGAGGGTTTCTCCCCACGTGCCCACAGGCTGCAGCTTAGCAGCAACTATTCACTTCCAACACCGTAGGTTTTCTTATGACAAGTCACAGGTTTGAGAGGAGCAAAGTTACACTGAGTTCTGACAGGCTCCAGCATACACGACTAAAGCAAATATGGACCACTGGACACCCGACCGAGTGGTCAGATGTCTGCTGAAGCTTCAGGCTAAGTGTGTGTACCCTAAAGCATACTTTTGTAAAAGCAAAAAGGCATTTACAAAGAACAAAATCTTTTTAACCTCTACCACCATTTTTAAGCCACAGACTTGGTTCTATATAGCTCTGGCTGGCCTCAAACTCCACCTGTCTCTACCTCCCTAGTGCTGGAATTAAAGGTGTGTGCCAGCACAACTGGTCACAGTTTTGGTAATTTTGTTTGTTTGAAAGGAGCCCTAGATGGCCCGAAAAGCACAATTAATCTAGGCCGACCTTGAACTTGTGGCTATCCTTCTGTCCCTAAAATCAAACCAATAACCTTGCATTCTGTCTTTCTGATACCCAGCTTTCCATCATGAAGCCGTCACACTTAAAGAGGAGAGAGCACACCTGGGTACTCAGCTCTGGAGCGGGCTTGTGTGTTGCTGAGCTCTAGGCAACCGTTCATGGCTGACTTTATCTGTATGTATATATATATATATATATATATATATATATATTTTTTTTTTTTAATTTAATTTAATTTTAATTTTTTTTTTTTTTTGGAGATAGGATTTCTCTGTGTAGCCCTGGCACTCTATAGACCTGGGTAGCCTCAAACTCACAGATTTCTGCCTGCTTCTGCCTCCTGAATGCTGGGAAAGGCGTGCACCAGCATGCCCAACATCAAAACATTCTTCTTTTGAATTTTACAAAACTCAAAAGGAAAGCGCCACTCTTAGCTCTAGGCTGCACACTACAGAATGGGGTGCAGTTTGCTGACATGCTGTAGACACAATGGCCACCAGAGAACCAGGTGACAGGTAGCCAGCCCTCCCACAGCAGGAAGGACTCCTGGAAGCTGAGCTGCCATGCAGCTGGCAGAGCGAGATCCTTGACTCAGACCTCTGTAACACTGGGTGTGTATGGGCTGAAGATCCACCCCGCAGTAAGGAGATTAGCACTACCCTCCCCAATCCCCCTTGAGGCTGGTGATAACTAGCCTATGGGGCTCCACCCAGGTTTCTGTTTATTCAGCCAAGCCACTCAGGAGAATGTGCCAAGTGCACCCAGCCAAGAGAGAGCTCCATTCACAGCCATGTGCATGGTCTCCTGCTTCTTTTCCCTTCGCTAGCCACCACTGCTCCTTCCTGAGAGAAACCACAGCTGACAGACTTGTAGCAGTCTTCACTTTCTCATTAATGGTTATCTCTTTGAGACAGATCCTTACAATTTCAACAGTGACTCTTTATTAACTGAAAGCCTCCCAAAAGGCAATGTGGTGACTCGGTCCCCAGCTAGCAGCACTGACTGAGGAGGCTCAGGTGTCCAGCCTGGTTGGAGGGATTTAAAGTCTCCCAACACCTGCGGTTCGTCCTCTTGGCTTCCTGCTCTGGTCATGTCTACCTCTCCCTCACTGCCAATGTTGCCATCCTTTCTTTCGAGACAGGGTTTCTCTGTGTAGCCCTTGCTGTCCTTGAACTCAGAAATCCGCCTGCCTCTGCCTACCAAGTGCTGGGATTAAAGGCATGCGCCACCACTGCCCAGTCAATGTTGCCATCCTCTGTGGACTCTTATCCCTCTAAACCACAAACCTCAACTAGCTCTTGTTTCTCTGAGGTGCCCTGTCGTGGTGTTGTATGACAGCACAAATGCTAAGTGGACAGGCAGCTCTGGTGGTGATGAACAGCCACAGACCCATTCAGTATCTGACAGCCAGGACCACGTAGGCTTTACAATCGTTGGAAGGAACAGCTAGGAATGTGTCAGCCCGGGAAGAGCCTCGGCCCACTGCAGCCTGCCACTCCTGCAAGGATCTGAGGCCTAAAGGCAATGCAGCCAGTTCTTTACTGCAACAAGCCCCAGGGCTGGATCAACTCCTCACACTACAGCCACATTTTCATTCTGCATGGGATCCTCTCTAGCCTACCCTCTGCCACTGAGCACAACAAACATGGGCGCCAAGGGTTTCCTCCTGTCCCATCTGGTCGCCAAGGTCGGCTGCCTTTATGACTCCAAGACCGCATCCACAGCACAGACTGAAGCCACAGCAGCCTCATCCTGATGGCTGGGCTCTGCCCTGGAATCTAAGCAATCAACTTGGGGTGGGGGTGGGGCACGCATGAACACGTGTGTGACATGTGAAAGTCAGAAGACAACTTTTGTGAATGAACTCTATCTCATGGACCCTGGAAGTCAAACTAAGGTTGTCAGAATTGGTCGCAAAATACCTTTACCATTGAGCCATCTGCTCAGTCCCATAACAGAATTTCAAAAAAAAAGAAAAAAGGCGGTTGATGCCTTTATTCCCAGCTGGAGGCAGAGTATTTTATCTGTGATTTGAAGGCCAGCATGGCCTACAGAGTGAGTTCCATTCCAGGACAGCCAGGGCTACACAAAGAGATCCTGTCTCAAAAAACAAAAACAGGGCTGGAGAGATGACTCAGTGGTTAAGAGCACTGACTGCTCTTCCAGAGGTCTTGAGTTCAATTCCTAGCACCCACATGGTGGCTCACAGCCATCTGTAATGGGACCTGATGCCCCCTTCTGGTGTGTCTGAAGACAGCTACAGTGTATGCCATGTCTTCATGTCTGAACACAACGAGCCTTCCTAACCTTGCTGGTTTCTATCAGTACTAGGAAACAATAATCTCTATGTAACTTCCACATAACAGGGTCAAAAACGAGACCCACGTCCATCCTCAGAGACAGCCGAGCTCTGTAAGCACAGGGAGGGATGCACAGAGGCCTGTGAGCGAGGCAGGGCTGCTTTGGGTCATGGCCACGTGGGGAGCTTTCTGGACAGACAGGAGTCGCACCGGCTCACACAACCTGAGACCCTCATCCGGCAGCTCGATTCCAAGCTGCAGGCTCTAAAAGGCAGTGTGGTGGGTCATACAAACCAGACACCCAGACCAGAAGGCAGGGGCAGAGTGGCCCAGTCAGAAGACCAATGTCATCAGCTGGACGCCAGAGTTCTGATTCCAATTACCCCACCCGGCTGTGACTGCATGACTGAAGCCCACTTGTGTTGGGGCTTGATGGGAGGGAGGTGCTCAGGTCCATAACGGGTAGCTGTGTCCACAGATCCACACCCATGGGTGGATTAAAAATATTCAGGAACATGTATTCATTCCCCATTTTCTTATCCTTATCCCTGAAGCAGAGCATAAAAACCGTTCAGTTATTTAAGTACTCTAAAGAGGGCATTTTGGGGGGTGGATGGAGAGGAGGGGATTGAAGCTATGACCCCACACATTACAGCCACATGCAGCTTCAGTAAGGAGCTCCACCCATAGCCTTAGGGATAATTCTGGGCCCAAGGGAAGCCCTGTATAGGTTCTATGATACACCACAGTATCTCCTCCAAGGGACCTACATGCCTGTGGGCTGTATCGGGAGAGGTCCTCTGGGAAACTGTCATTTATCTCATTCACTTTGTTTCATAGTACTAGGGACTGACCCCAGGGCCCTGGGCAAACACTACCACTAAGCTACTGTCCCAGACATGCCCCACCTAACTTTTATTGTCAGTCAGGGCCTCACTGAGCTTCCCAGGGTAGCCTTGAACTCATGGCAGTCCTACCTCAGCATTCCAAGTGCTGGGATTACAGGCGTTAGCCACCACCCCAGGTTCTTACACACTTTAAGAAGCAAGAGTCAAGCTGACACTCGTACTCTGGAGACAAAGACCTCCCATACTTTAATGTCCTACAGCACACACGCTAGGATGAACGTGACAGAGGGTCACCTCCTGTGACCCTAAGCTGCCACTGTTCACTCAGGAAAGCAACGATGCTTCCTACTACTCTGCCTCACTGCGAGACACAGGCGGCCTCAAGAGGCCATGGAAAGGCTACCGGCTCCTTATCATGACAGGAACAGGCTGTAGCAAGGCTATCCAGACACAAGGATAGGGCCCAGCCTGAACAGCAAACAGCACCCATTCACTGCTGGATAGGACTGAGCCAGAGTCAGTCAGTCAGTCAGTCAGTACAATGGCACCTCAAACTTAGTAAGATACCTGTTTGCCTCCTGGCTGGGGTCTAACTCAGAATGACCTCCTCAGGAGAAGGAAAAAGATACTGTACAGGAGGAAAAGGTAGCGAATGAATGAGGATTCCAGTCTAGAGACTGGGGTTCACGGCAGCAATGTCTGGGATGATGAAGGCAGAGGCCCCGTTTGGTACAAGCTAGATATGCCTTCCCAGACTAACTGGCACAGATGAGAGGACCACTGCCTCAGCGCTTGAGCTGTTGGCTACAGGCCTTAGGGGGCTTTCTGACTCTCCTCCACAACAGTGTCTGAGCACTTGTCTCTGCTACAGCTCGAGCTGCCACCTTGTGGAACATTGCTTTGGAATAAGCAGCAAGGCCTTGCCCCACCTAGTTTTATATGCTGTCACTTCAAAAAATGTCATTATTTCAACCTGGCTTTCCCAGGTCCTCTGAGGTGGCGCTGGCTACCTTGGGGTTCGTTCGCTGTTGTAGTCTCCTCTCTTCGCGCTCTCTCTGGAGTCTCTCAAACTCCTCTCTGATCTCGGCTGGGGTTCTCTTTCTTTCCACCACCTGTGAACAGAATTGAGGACACAGCGTGAGGGCCAGGACACCTGGAGAGCTGGACTCTTGTCTGCCGTGCACATAACAGCTAGGGGCCAGCATGGCCACCCTTGGGAGGAGAGCAAGGCTCTGCTGGCTTCTGGGCTCTCCAGAGACCGACGTTCTTTATTTTAGTAACCTCTCAGAAGCTGTAGGAACCATCAAAGGAAATTCTACAGTTCAAATTCTGCATCAAGAAATCAATGAGGCACCCTGTGGGTTACAGAACTTGGGATCTCTAGTCCCGTGAGGGATGGCTGGGTGCATAAGAATCCCGTCTGCACGACAGGAGGCCCAGCACTGAGCTGCCAGTGATGCTGTAGTCTCGGGAATCAACAGCAGACAACATGAAAGTCACGTGAACATTGGGAGGTTGTCTGTGACCAACCAGGGCACTCGAGCACGTGACAGGAAGGCCATGAGGCTGAGGTTTCAGAAGCGGAGCTTCATGAAGAGAGGAAGGCCACGGTGGACATGAGGTACCCCACTTCTGAGGACACTGCTTCCAACTGCCCACGCCCACCCCCCAGGAGAAGTATAGAGTGTGGGAGCAGGGTGGACAGCGTGGAGCTGGGGCTCAGACCTTGGCAGAAGGAACAGACAGCTGCTGCAGCTGTAAGGCTCCAGGGAAGAGCCCAGAGCTCTGTTCCTTCTGCGTGTGCCCATACTCTACACAGCTGCGGTAGAATCAGATCCAACTGTCCCTCCAAAACAGTGGGGACATTTCCTGGGCACAGGCATCTCCTTGTCACCCATAAGCCTCTGTCATCAGGGTTCACTGACACTCTGACACTCATGGGTGGTCAGGGGGAGGACAGCCCTGCATGTGGTGTCCAGAACCTTAGCTGTACGCTGGATAAGCCCCCCTGGACTATCTCCCTAGCTGCCTGTGAACTCATAGAAGCCCCCCCTGTTCACCTGGACCAGTCCCCAGTCACCGTCCAGGGCTAGTCACAGAGACCCATGAAGAAGGGAAGAGGGCCATCACTGGGACCAGTGGGGGAGTGGGCAGCTCACCTCCAGGGAATGTCCACAACCACAGTCTCTAGGCATTGTTGGCTCTAAAAAGTCTAGGATCCTAAGTCAGCTCTTTTTTTTTTTTTTTTTTTTTTTTTTTTGTGGGAGGAGTTATTCTGAGATAGGTCTCTCTGTAGAGCCCTGGCTGTCCTGGGACTTATTGTAGAGACCAGGCTGGCCTTAAACTCACAGAGGTTCACCTATCTGTGCTCCTCATAGAGTACCAGGACTAAAGGCATGTACCACCACACCTGATTCAATGTTAATATATTTTTTTAATTTTTTCTTTTCTTTTTTATTGGATTCTTTCTCTCTCTCTCTCTCTCTCTCTCTCTTTCTGGTTCTTTTTTTTTTTTTTTGAGACAGGGTTTCTCTGTATAGCCCTGGCTGTCCTGGAACTCACTTTGTAGACCAGGCTGTCCTCGAACTCAGAAATCCGCCTGCCACTGCCTCCCTAGTGCTGGGATTAAAGGCGTGCGCCACCACACCCGGCTCAATTTTTTTCTTAATTTTTAAATTTTTGTTTTTTACATTTGGGTGTTTTGTTAAAATGAATATCCACACCACTCATGTGAGTCACAGACAGTTAGTTGTAAGCCACCATGTAAGTGCTGGGATTTGAACCTAGGTCCTCTGGAAGAGTAGCCAGTGCTCAAAATGGCTGAGCCATCTCTCCAGCCCCAATGTCAGGTCTCACATGGCCAGGTCTGCAAGGTCAGCATTGCATGTTCTTTTTTTTTTTAAAGATTTATTTATTTATTTATCATATATGAGTACACTGTAGCTGTCTTTTAGACACACCAGAAGAGGGCATCAGATTCCATTACGGAGAGTTGTGAGCCACCATGTGGCTGCTGGGATTTGAACTCAGGACTGAGCCATCTGTCCAGCCCAGCACTGCACACTCCTATAGGCAGATCCAGACTGTTCAGGTGTCGTGGATTCCCAGTAATCAGCAGCCCGCACTTACTCTCACACTGTCTTAGTCGTCTCTGCTCTATGACGGTTTGACATCTCCCTCCAGATACTGGCTGTATTACAGCGTTTCACAGAGGTTAACTTTCTTAGACACTCTTCCAGGGGAAATGGACAATGTACCTGGCTGCAGACTGCAGGTGACACAGGCCTGTGTGAGCAGTCTGACGGCAGGCTGAGTATGGTTTCCACTCCACCTGCAGCAACGATGAATGCTGACACTGTCCAAGTATTCATAGTTCAGTCTAACTTTCTCAACTTTCAACCTGGGCACTGGCACCACACTGCTAGCCAGCTCCAGGCACTCAGCTGGGGGCTATCTATTGGTCTACAAAGCAAGTTCTAGGCCTCCCAGAGCTTCATAGTCAGACCCTGCCTAAAAAAAAAAAGGAGCCAGGCATGGTGGCACACGCCTTTAATCCAGCACTTGGGAGGCAGAGGCAGGTGGATTTCTGAGTTCAAGGCCAGCCTGGTCTACAGAGTGAGTTCCAGGACAGCCAGGGCTACACAGAAAAACCCTGTCTCGAAACAACCAACCAACCAACCAAACAAACAAACAAAAAAACCAAACCAAATCAACCAACCAACCAAACAAACAAACAAAAAAGGCCCATTTTCCTCTCTAATATCCTCCATTAAAGGGAAGCGACATCACAGCTGAGGCCAGGTGCTCTGAGATGTTTGCGCTGAAGGCACTTCATATACTCACAAGGACCTTCATCCTCTACCAACTATCTAAATGTCAACTGCAGTAACAGGCTGTGACAGACACCCTTCAGCCACCAACAAAGACTGGTATTCTAAAAACATTAATAACACGCTGAGAAGAGTGCAGTGTCCTTCATGGAGCAAAAGCCACACTGTGGAGAAAGGCCACGAAAACACTCAAACCCAGCACAGCCATTCCTCGAAAGAACACGGGAGAGCGCACGTGAACATGAGTTAGGAGCGGGCCTCCGACTGACTGCATGTCTGGCACTGTTAATAACTCAAGATGCTTTCATTTGTTGGTTGGTTTGTTTTTCCCAGATCCTCTATGGAGCCAAGGCTGGTCTGGAACTCACTGTACCCAAGGCTGGCCTCCAATTAATCAATTAATGACTCTCCGGGTTCTGCTTTCCACAGCTGGGGATTCTCCTGAGCCATCTGCCTGGCTGTTTCTAGTGCAGAGTTACTTTGAAGTTCAGTTTCTTAGTTCCCTAAAATGATGCACATAGAGTCTATCCTCTCACCACCAGTGCCTGGCTCCACCCGCCTGCTGTCACACCTGCAGCCGAGTCTGCCTTGCTTCACGCCAGTGGGAGACACTCTGCTTGGATAAGAGGTAGTCACAGTCTAGCATGCTAGAGGATTCCACCATTCCAGGAGTGCTGAACAATGCCAGAAATCAAAACCCTAGTGGTGCCGAGGGCTCTGTAGCCAATGGCCCCCAGTACAGCCCTCAGCTCTGGTAACTGATGCGAGCAGTGTACGAAGTCTGTGAAGAGGGCCTGGAAACAACTGGACTCATTTCCCATTTGGGCAAATGAGGCAAAGCAACTACTGAGATTTCCAGGAAGCTAGAGGCCTGGAATCAGACGCCCACAGGAGCCAGGCAGGACACACAGGGCCTGTGCTGCAGAGAAGGGCTGGGGACGGTATGACGTGGAGGATGGGACAAAGTGTAAACACAGCCTAGTTCAAAGGGCAGGGCTCCCCAGAGGAACTCAGGTCCGATGCTGCTAGGCTGGGGCTTCAGACGCCAGCCACTGGAGATTCACACAGAACCTCCCAGGAAGGACTCAGGTCTCTGCAGCTACAGGCCACTGTGATGTGTCCATCAAAGCCCAGCTGCAGAGAGGTGGCGGCCATGAGCCCCACCAGAAATGTCAGTGCTGTTTCCTTCCCACCACAGCTCAAGCCTGAGACTGGCTTCAGGGTCAGAGGGAGAGACAGCATGAGGTCAAACACCACAAGCACTTCAGAGGGAGTTCTACATGAATGAGGAAGAGGACAGGGAACTGCCGGCCCCTGCACAGCTCTCGCTGATGTCTGATGGGACCCCATGAGACCTCAGTGCATTACAGCTAGGTCTGTCACAGCCCTAGGGCCGCTGTGGTGGTGGTGGTGGTGTACTTCATCATTCTCACAGACATCGCGGACTCCGTAGACTCAGCTTCTCTTACCTCCCATCCTTCCATCTCCAGGCCTCTCTTCCCGTATATATCATAGATAGCTCTTGTTTGGGGATCACTAAGCACTGCAATGGAAAAAAAAAAGAAAAATCAAACAATGTACAACATGAATTTCCCCTCAGTCCTGAAAAGCCAGTGTACAGGTCAGGAGGAAAGTGCTTCAAGAGACTCTCTGTCTGTCTGTCTGTCTTTTGCTGCATTCTGACAAATGTTCTCCCCTCCCCAGGCTACAGATGGGAAAAGCTGGGCTTCCCATAGGTCCGACAAGCTGCTAACTGCAGTCACAATGTATACAGGGTGCACTGCGCAGGAACAGGGCCCGTCTCTGGCAGCTCTAAAGCACAGACTTTTTCGTTCTGGTTTCAGACTTTAGTTTTTTGAGACAGTTTCAGGTAGACAAAGCTGGATTTGAATTCAATGTAGCTGGGAACATCCTAAACTTCCCAGTCCACTGCTCCCCCTGCTGAGTGCTGGAGGACAGGAGCTCAGCACGTCCCATGAGAATGGCTGGAGAAGGCTGCTCGACCCTCCCTCTCCGCTCTGTGGTGCACTCTGCAGCACACCACCAACAGCTCACTTACTGGGGAGCACTACTGATCCCCAAGACCTCTGCTTTTGGTGTACTTGTTTTTATTTGTAATCTTTTCAAATTACAATAATGTAGCTCAGGCTCAAATCCAGTGTACAGCCAACATCCCAATCCTCCTGCCTCGACCTGCCACGTGCTGGGGTCACAGGTGGGTGCTACCTCACCCATTTGAAAGTGGTTTTAAAATACGTGAGTACCATTCACAACACTGTTGGCCACATCAGCTAATGAGGAAAGGTCCCTCAGCAAGGGAAAGAGTCATCGAGACTCCCAAAGTTGTGTCTGCTGCCCCTGCTATGCTCTGACGTCTGCTGGAGATTTTTGCATTATTTCTTCGCTGAGGTTCCCAGACATTTTTAGGACTAGTTAAAAAGTGATGTAAGTTAGTCTGTCCATACTTAACCCAATGGAGAAGAAAAAAATGTGGGCCACTGGAAAACACAGAGCCAAACTTGTGGAGCTAAAGGGACTGAATAAGAAAGCACCCATCCAGGCCTCTGCTGAACAGGATGTGGGTGCAGCGCCTGCTGCAGCGCTTTCCCAGGGAGGCGGGCTTTCCGTTTACCTGCTTAAGCTACACAGCAAGCCCTGTGTACACCATGTGCACACTCGCGACAGCGACCCAGCTGAGCCACGGCAGCCCTTACACATCAGAACTTCGCAGGCTTTGGTCCCCACCAGACCACCTGCCTATGACACGCTGCCGCCTAATTTCTACTAGTCATTAAAACTCAAATTGTCCATGTTTTTCCAGCAGGTGTCCTGGAACTCATTCTGTGGACCAGGCTAGCCTTGGACTCTACCTGCTCCTGCCTCCCGAGTGTCGAGATTAAAGGTACGTGCCACCACCTCCTGGTCAGAATTTAGCTTGTTGGCAAAAAATGCTAAGGTAAAATATGCCACCCACTATTTGGCCTGTGGTGAGGAGTCTTGTCATGTTGAGACGCGTTATCTAACTTCTGGCCTCTAGTTAAGGACAGCTTATAGGGATCTGGAATGAGTAACTGATTTTTTTCTAATCTATAAATACCAAGAGTGACAATGTATTTTAGCTTTTATTTTTTAAAATCACTGTAAAATATTTTATCATTTCAAACACTTTAAAATGTCTAATTTGGTAGCATGAATCTCACCTGGCATTAGGAAGCCACCATTCTTTCCAGAACCTTCCACCTTCCCAGAGAAAACACATCCCAAGTTTTCTTCTTTTTGTGTAGGCCGTAAATCTAAGCTGAATGACTATTCGCATCAGCCTGCTCATACAGCTTTTGTTAGACCCTCTTTCACTGACTGATACGAAACCAATAAAACCACTCAAGTTAAAAAAAAGTCCTTGTAGCGTTTCACAAAATAAGGGAACAAAAGCAGCGGCTCTCCAAGCACCAGTCTGTCCTCCCACCCCAAGCACCAGTCTGTCCTCCCACCCCAAGCACCAGTCTGTCCTCCCACCCCAAGCACCAGTCTGTCCTCCCACCCCAAGCACCAGTCTGTCCTCCCACCCCAAGCACCAGTCTGTCCTCCCACCCCAAGCAGACCCCAGGAACCGGCTGCAGCATGGGCAGCCTCCATAGAGACCCCGCCTGTTTCTTCATCTGGACTCTCATTTTCTTCTTACTGGACACATATTGATTTCCAAAGCAAAAAAACGAGTCTTTCAAAGGGCGCTGTCAGTAAAAGGTACCAAACCAGGCACCTCTTTTATACACCTCTAAGGACTCCGGCTCTCTATCTTCTACAAATCAAGTCTCGTAAGAATGGAATGTCTGTGTGCATGAGGCCAGGTTCCCCACCGACCTTCATAAGCCTGGTGCACAAGGTTAAACAGCCGCTCCGCCTGGGATTTGAGCTCTGGGTCCCTGTGCTTGTCCGGATGGTAAAGCATACACAGCCTCCGGTAGGCAGCCTTCAGCTCTTCAGAAGAGGCCTAAGAAGAGAAATTCCATTAGAGGACAACAATCAATGGCACTTAAACACTATCATTATCAGAATCAGCCCTGGAACGGGGACTGTCAGCGCACTCCACGCTGCCCTCCGCACAGGACATAATCAAGTTATGCTTTATTTCCCCAATAAGGCTTCATTTCCACAGTTAATAAAGTGATCAATTATGTACATCAATAGCAACTGTGTTTGCTGGGGACAAGCTATCAGAGGGAATGAGAATGGCTGTCTGTCTCCACCTTGGCTTACACGCTGCCAGGTCCCACGTCAGCTAAGCCACCCACAGCAGACAGCACACAGGAGAGAACAGTGAGGCGCCATGGGCACAAGATGTCTGCTGAATCCTATCTGACAGGAAGGGCTTAGCACATACTGATTCTTGAAAGCCAAAGACATGGTGTAAAAGCAACACCCTCCTAATTCGGCCTCTGACGGTGAACATGGAGAATGTTCCATTTAGCCTGGAGCAGCCAGGGCCTACACAGGAAATGCAGTGAACAGTCTTCCCAGACAGACCTATGGGACATAGGCACGGAGTGCAGGAGCCAGCACAACCATCTTCTCCTTGGCTACGCAGCCGCCGAGAGCCCCTCCAGAGCCCTGCCACAGCCTGAGAACCATCAGTTTGGCCAGCCTGTCTCTGGGAAGGCCTAGAACCGGCATCCAAGACAATTGCCTATCACAGGTGATGCTGAAGTGCCCCACCCCCGCCAGCGCATCTTGACAAGGGAAGCACCCTGTGGGGGTCACTGGCTATGCACGAGGGACCCAAGAGATCAGCCATCTAGATGGAGATGGGACACCAAGGCTGATGATACTCTAGTGTCAGGTCCTCAAAAAGAGGTCCCAGGGACACAGTGAGCTCAGGGATAGATTGATAAAGAAAAGGTCACGTGACATTCCTCAATGCGGTATCGGCAACCTTCCCATTCCAGGACTAAGTTCTCTGGCCTGTGTGTCAGTAATAATCTCTGGTGGCATGATTTCCACACACTTCCCAGCAGCACACCAGGCAGGTGCGGAAAGCCAGATCCTGAGGCATCCCCAAAGGGAGACAGGTGCTGAGAAGGTGTGAAGTGGGCACAAGGCTTGCTGGCTACCTCCCAAAAGCCCAATGTGGCTGTTACCCAGGAAAGCAGAGGTGAGGCTGGACAGACTTGGCCGTGCACTGCCACTCTCAGTCAGGAGCTGCCAGGAGGTCCCTGTTAGCTGGTCCATCAGAAGAGGGTCAAGGATCAAGGGCAACAGCACTCTGCCTCTGAAAACTAGGCAGACTGACCCTCTGTCACCAATGTCTTCCTCTACCTCCTGTTCGGGGTAGCCTTGGGGACAGTGCTACAGAGCAGCTTTTAGCTGCCTGCCTCTCCTCCCTCTCCATCTGGTCACCTGTGCGACTTGCTGGGTAGTCTGGCTGAGGAGGCAGGTGCAGTGGCCTGTGTCTAGACCATGCTCTGTGATGCTGCACAAGAGAGCGTTCTAACGACACAGTGAGACAGCCCAACACACAGAAAAACTTACAAACGGTGGCTCTTCAGAACCAGCTGCTCTCTCCCTGTGAAACTCAGAGCCAAGACTGTCCCTTAGCTATAGTGAGGCATACACCAGCTCGCTCACATGCAAGCCAGGCAGTGCACAGCACCAGAGAGCAATCCCTGTCAGCACTGGGACATGGGAGGGACACCGCCCTGCTGTGAGAACAGTAGACCTGCACCACACCTACTGACTGCTCAGGCCTCATCAGTGCAGCGCTGAACCTTCTCTTGCTTCTTCCTGTCTGAGTCTTTCCCTGCTCATACTAATAACCACGCGACATACTTCTTGCATGTGACACACTTCTAACATGTCAACTGCAGGAAACCCTGCAATTGAATCACAATAGTAAACAGAAAACAAAACACACATCCTTCTGAGAGCTCACTGCTTTGACTCAAAATTAGTTACACATTCATTTCAGTAAATTTCTCTCTCCTCTATTTTGAGATAGTTCCTCCACTTAGCCCTGGCTGTCCTGGAACTTGGTCTGTAGACTAGGCTGGCCTAGAAGTCACAGACCCAACTGTCTCTGCCTCCCAAGTGCTGGGATTAAAGGCATGTGCCACTACTACTCTGCAGTTTTTTGTTTCTTAAAGATTATTTATGTGCTTGTATGCACACATGTGTGTAAAGGTGTCCCTGGACGCCAGGAGGAAGCACGAGGTTCTCTGGAGCTCATGTTACAGATGATTGTGAGCTGCCTGACACGGATGCTAGAAACTGAATTCCTGTTCTCTCCACTGCGCTTAGATTACTCAGGCCCTGCATTTATTTGAAAGCAAAAATTATTGTGTAAGCATGTTTCTATATATGGTACGTGTGCACATGAGGGTGCCACAGCGCACACAGAGGTCAGAGGGTAATTCTGTGGCGTCTATTCTCTCCTGCCACTTTTAACGTGGGTTCTAGGATCAAACTCAGGTTGTCAGGCTTAGGTAGCGGGTGCCTTTGCCTGCTGAGCCATCTTACCAGCTCCCTGGGTTTTTGAAATAGGTTACCATGTAGCCCAGCCTGGCCTCAATGTGATCTCATGTGCATTCTCTTACTTCCGCTCCCTCAGTGTTGGGATTATAGGTGAGAGACACTGTCTGGCCTTCTTCCTGAAAACGTCCTTCTTTCTTGTGTCTTATGAGAGTTACCAGTGTAGGATAAAATGGACCTGACTGACTCTAGGTTAGAAAGATGCTTCCTGGTTATTAAAATTAAGCCAAGTATCTGTGGAGCAGGAATCTAGTCTGCAACGCCACCTTTAATCATATTAATAAACGGCATAGAGTGCTATTGATTAAGTAATGGAAATGAGAAGTTTCATTTTTAATAAATATCACATTCAATAAAGGTTAGATTGGGCCTTTCATCACAACTGAGTAGTTAAGGTCACCAGTTCGATATTTCATAAATGATAACCTTTCTCACTACCATCCGGCTCCCGATGCCATTTCGGAAGGTAATGAGATGCCATTAAGAAGGGCACCTAGGCTACATTTATCTCTAAACTTCCACAGTAAAATCCAGAGATGTCCCAAGTTTAAAATCTGAAAGTTTGATAGCCCCAGCCATCTGAAGAGAATGTTAGGCCACAAATTAAGCCTCCATCCATCTTTTAACAAGATTTCTAGCTTTCATTGTGAGCATGAACCTAAGTGTGTAGCTGTCTGTCTGCGCCACATGTGTGCAGTGTGCACAGAAGCCAGAAAAGGGAGATGGTAGCTCCTTTGAAGCCAGGCTAGTGGTGGTTGTGAGCTGCTAACCATGGGTGCTAGGAACTAAGCTCGGGTCCTCTGCAGAACAGAGCAGCAAACACTCAAACTCCAACTCATCTGTCTAGCTCTGCAACAGATCTTGAAGATGGACACACAAAGAATCATTCCTATCACCCACATGAAATTAGAAGCCTATCAAAGCTTATCAAAGGAGACTGCATAAACCTGAGCTATAGATAACATACCACTCATACCTGAGTTATAGATAACATACCTCCCAGCCTTCAGGAACCAAAGAAGGAATCATAAGGCAGGTTAAATACTTAAAACACAGGAAAATAAAATACAATATGCCAAAACCTACAGGATGAATCAAAGGCAATATTAGGAGAAATTTGTAACTACATTACAAATTTCACTACATTAAAGCCATGAACTATGGCTGCGGAGGTGGCTCAGTGGTTAAGAGAGCTTACAGTTCAATCAGGACGGCCAGGGCTCAGAATCCAGCATCCATTTGACAAGCTGGTCACTCCTCCCACCTTCGTGTAACCTCTGGGAATGCACAGGTACATTCGCCCATGCTCATACATGTGTGCATACATTCACATAACTAAACCACCCACCCATCCACCTACCAAGAATGTCCTTGAAGTGTGCTACACGCTTGGTCCCCAGAGCTGATGATCAAGAGACTGGGCTGTGGAAGTTGCTGTGGCACGCCCTTGGGAAAAGGTCAGGGCCCCGGGCTGCTCCAGCTCCCGTTATCGTCCCTACAAGGCCTTTCTTTACCAGAGATGAACAGAAGCTGCTGACACCCTGCATCTATCTCCCAAGCAACAAGCTATATCCGCCTGCCTCTGCCTCCCGAGTGCTGGGATTAAAGGTGTGCGCCACCACACCCGGCTAATCTCAAGCATTTTATTATAGCAGCAGAAAAAAAGACTAACACAAAAACTAAATAAGGAAAAAAAAAAAAAACTTTAAAAGATGAAATCAGCCCGGAGTGGTGGCGCACGCCTTTAATCCTAGCACTCGGGGGAGGGGCAGAGGCAGGTGGATTTCTGAGTTCGAGGCCAGCCTGGTCTACAAAGTGAGTTCCAGGACAGTCAGGGCTACACAGAGAAACCCTGTCTCGAAAAACCAAAAAAAAAAAAAAAAAAAAAAAGATGAAATTACAAACAAAGGGAGGAACAAGCTCACAAACTCTTCAGGATATAGGCGTCAGAAATCAAGGTCTCTTAATGCAGCCAGGCATGATAGATCATGCCAGTAATTCCAGCATTCAAGAGCTAGATGAAGGAGGCCTGGATGAATTGTGGGCAAGCCTAGGCTATAAAATAAGACCATGTTTCAAACACCAAATAGTGTTCCTCAAACAAATGACAAAAATCACCCAACAACTAAGAGCATGGCCAGCGCAGGCTCACTCTTCTCAATCTACTCTGAAAACTAAAGAGGAAAGGACAATTTCAACCACTGCATGGCTGGCACTCCCCAGGCCAAAGCCTCCTCCAAAGAAAGGCCAGTTCTGGGAGTAGCACACTCATCAAGCAAGACACCAAGCACAAAGGGCCAGGGTCGAGGAGTGGCTCTGTGGTGAAGAGAACCAGTTCTGACCAGCAGACGTGCCTGTGAGAGATGCTCCATAGTGAGGACAGAGAATGTCCACCATCAGGACAAGAAACGGGAGACGCGGCACATGGCTTCTCAGCAACACTGAGACAGGTTAGCCTCAAACCCCACCTTAACATGTACCACATGAGCACTCGACACAGAGCTCACTATGTGGGTCCTGGGGGGAGGGGAGAAGCAGACTTGGGCTGTCCACAAGAGCTCTTCTCAGCAGCCCCGGGCTGTCCACACTCAGTGCTTGATTGTCGGTTTGGGTTGGTTTTGGTTTTGAGACCTTTGACCACCTGAAGATGAAGGTGCCACAAGTCCAACTCCTATTGACGGCCTACAACAAACAACACAGTCTCCATACACCAAACAGGCACCAGAAAGAGCAGTCCTACTACGTGCCAGGCAAACAAAGAGCCAGTAATACTTGCTGCAAGGTGCTTACAATGGCAATACTTATGCTCTTAATTCAATCCTGTGAAGAGTGAACAGAGCATGCTCAGCACAGCGAGTCATACTTCAACCACACATCACTTTAAGAACAGAGCTTTGGCGTCTCTCTGAAGCCCATCTCCCTACTGAATGGGAAGCTACCTAATCACAACTGAGGACACACCATTGCCTGGATGTTCCACGATACTCGAAGGAGAAAGAAAAAGCCTGCATCAGCTAGTAAGGGCCTGTGCTTTGGAAAACGATCCTATAGGGAGGATGTGGGAGCTAGTGAACAGCATGCCAGTCTGGGCGGGACAGGAGCTGCTGTTAAAGAAAGGGACCATGGTTCACTGGGTCACTAAGACACTGACAGCAGAGACCAAACCCTGCTCTCCTCAGGGCTGGGAACGGCACAGACTGTACTCCCTTCTCTAAGTGTCCTACTCTACAGCCTGACACTTTTCACGGTCAGACCCCACCACGTGCTGAGACCATTTGCCCACTCAACAGTCTTCCCTTCCCTTTTCCTTTCCTCCTACTACATAGCTAGCCTTGGGTAACCTAGAACTCGAGGGATCTGCTTCTTTCGGTCTCAGTGAGATTCTACACCTGGACTGGCTGGTTTTGTGTCAACTTGACACAGCTGGAGTTATCACAGAGAAAGGAGCTTCAGTAGAGGAAATGCCTCCATGAGATCCAACTGTAAGGCATTTCCTCAATTAGTGATCGAGGGTGAAAGGCCCCTTGTGGGTGGGACCATCTCTGGGCTGGTAGTCTTGGGTTCTATAAAAGAACAGGCTGAGCAAGCCAGGGGAAGCAAGCCAGTAAGGAACATCCCTCCATGGCCTCTGCATCAGCTCCTGCTTCCTGACCTGTTTGAGTTCCAGTCCTGGCTTCCTTGGTGATGAACAGCAGTATGGAAGTGTAAGCTGAATAAACCCTTTCCTCCCCAACTTGCTTCTTGGTCATGATGTTTGTGCAGGAATAGAAACCCTGAATAAGACAAATTGGTACCAGCAGAGTGGGGTATTCCTGTGACAACCTGGCCATGTTTTGGGGAGGACTGTGGAAGGACTTTGGAAGTTTGGGCTAGGAGATCCATTCGGTGTTAAGAACTCTGTCAGATGTTGTGTAGGAGCTTGGAAGATAATGTTGAAAACAGTGCAGAAGATGGAGGCCTGGCTTGTGAAATTTCAGAGGGAAAATTAAAGACTCTTTTCAGGGCCATTGCTAGTTTGATTGTGAAGATTCTGTGGTTCTGGTTAGCTGGAGCTGAAGAATCAGCTGTGATTAACAAGATACCAGAACTAGTAAAGTGAAACCTTTGCATTACTGGGACTATTGATGCTGGTTAGCTGGAGCTAAGAAATTATCGGTGATTAAGAAGAGACCAGCATCGTTGAGGTGACATCTTCTGGGAAGTGTTTTCTGAGAGCACAGAGGCTGTGTTCTAGAGATAGCCAAGGTTATACCTTGTGCTGTGGCTGGAGTTGGTAATATGTAAGAGTCACCCAGGTGGTACTGGTTTTGAAAGCATGAAGGGGTCACGCAGAGCAGCTGAGGCTCGGCACTGTGAGAAGCCATGGAAGGCCATTGGTGAAGGTGCAGCCTCAGTTGCAATTGATGGCCCAGGACTGAAGGGGTCATGCAGTGTTTTGGAGATGCCAGTACCATGAGATGACCACCAAGAGTAGCAGCAGTGGAGTACAGGCATCTGGAGCCAAGAGGATGACGCGTGTGCTACAAAGAGCATGGCTTGAGAAGTGA
Organism: Mus musculus; assembly: GCF_000001635.26. Taxonomy (NCBI): domain Eukaryota; kingdom Metazoa; phylum Chordata; class Mammalia; order Rodentia; family Muridae; genus Mus; species Mus musculus. Next base: position 151,943,315 of record NC_000070.6, on the reverse strand, counting down.
CCCAAGCCCTTGGAGGAGCCCAGAAGATCATGAGTTGGATCCCAGACATTGGACAGTTGGTGATTGATTTTTGCTTTTGATTGTGACTGTGCCCTGATATTTTCCCTCTTGAAGGAAGAAACTATTTTAGTGGAGCCCACAGTTAAGAGACTTTTAATTGTAAAAAGACTTTGGATTTTAAAAGAGATGGATATTTTAAAGAGATTGAAATTTTAAGAATATGTAAAGACTGTGGGACGTTTAAAGTTATTTAGATCTTGGGGATGAATAAGAATGTAAGGGTTGAGGCTTATTAGTGATGTGTTTGTGTGTCAAGTTGACAAGGGGTCAATTGTACTTGCCTATTTTTGTGTCAACTTGACACAGCTGGAGTTATCACAGAGAAAGGAGCTTCAGTAGAGGAAATGCCTCCATGAGATCCAACTGTAAGGCATTTCCTCAATTAGTGATCGAGGGTGAAAGACCCCTTGTGGGTGGGACCATCTCTGGGCTGGTAGTCTTGGGTTCTATAAAAGAGCAGGCTAAGCAAGCCAGGGGAAGCAAGCCAGTAAGGAACATCCCTCCATGGCCTCTGCATCAGCTCCTGCTTCCTGACCTGCTTGAGTTCCAGTCCTGACTTCCTTGGTGATGAACAGCAGTATGGAAGTGTAAGCCGAATAAACCCTTTCCTCCCCAACTTGCTTCTTGGTCATGATGTTTGTGCAGGAATAGAAACCCTGACTAAGACAACACCCAAGGCTGGTTCTTGGGGGAGGAACTTATCCCTAACCACCAACACCTTAGCCATGCAGAGGGAAGAGCCTGTCCAGCAGGAAAAGACAGGCAGCACTGGCCTCTGTGTACTGCAGAGTACAGCTGTGCATGGCCTCTGTGTACTGCAGAGAGCAGCTGTGCATGGCCTCTGTGTACTGCAGAGAGCAGCTGTGCATGGCCTCTGTGTACTGCAGAGTACAGCTGTGCATGGCCTGGCAAGAGAAACAGTGTGCAAATTCTTCCCCCTGCCATGGGAACCTTGTTTATTTCAGACATCATTACTGGTGTTGGTGAGAAAGACTGCAACAAAGAACCCAAAAGGAGACAATCAACACCTGAGGATGGCAAGGCCAAACCCCGCAGGAAAGAGCCCTGCTTTCTCTTCCAGGTACTCTCCGCAGGCCTGCACAGATGCCCAAGGCGCACTGCTCTGGGCCAGTGCACCCCTGTGCATGAATTGTTCTTTTCCTCCTATATCTGACTTCAGACAATTTTCATAAGAGAAAGCACAGATGTTCCAGAACAAAGATGAAGAAATTCTTTCCAGTAGTCAGTTCCTGAAGCAACTAGAAGGCTGTACCAGCAACCGGAGCCTCAATACAGGGGTACTAAGGACCCCGAAGATGGAGCAATAGACCCAGAGTTCAGATCCTCCCACTGCACTGTGTAAGCTGCAGGTGGGTGTGGCAGCCTGCTTAAACCTAATACTCACTCAGGGGGCAGAGTCAGGACCCCCAGGACAAGGTGGCCAGCCATGTAAACACCTGAATTAGCAATCCCTGGGTTCAATACCACCCCCCCACCCCCAGCAACAACACACCCACAGGAACACACATACTCATGCAAAACAGAACTCTAAGGGTGGGTGTTTTACAAAGTAAAACAAACCTACACAGGTGTGTGTGTGTGTGTGTGTGTGTGTGTGTGTGTGTGTGTGGAATCAGATGCATACTGCTCCTGTCAGCAGGATGACTAATGTCAGCTAGGCCCTGGGTACCACCAAAGAAACAAAAACATCACAAGTTGGTCCCTACCCTTGGGAGACCACAAACTAGATGTAGTTTCATTCTTAAGACCATTGAAGGGCTGGTGAGATGGCTCAGTGGGTAAGAGCACCCGACTGCTCTTCAGAAGGTCCAGAGTTCAAATCCCAGCAACCACATGGTGGCTCACAACCATCCCTAATGAAATCTGATGCCCTCTGACGCTGGAGTATCTGTGTCTCTATCCTCTATCTCCCCCCACCCCCCCCCCGCCCCCACACACACTAATTTCTTTAATGGAGCCCGACTTCGACACTTACTCGGAACCTAAGAGGGGATAACAGACCGGACACATACTTGTAACCCCAGCCACTGAGACGGAGGACCAGGAGTTCAAGGTCATCCTCCAATACAGTGAGCTCATAAGCCAGCCTGGGATGCAGGAGAGGAATTCGTAAAATCAAAGGGTGGGGGTCCAAATGAACTGAGGGCCCACCCACTCAGGTAAACATACAGAGAGGGAACTGCCAGGGACTCCTCCACACATTTAAGCAGCTAATTACAGCGCGTGCAGACACACACACTTTTTTCCTTTGCGGCAATCTGTTCTTTTTTGAAGTCTTTTTTTTTTTTTTTTAGATTTCTATTTATTTAGTGTATGTGAGTACAACACTGTTACTGTCTTCATATACACCAAGAGAGGGCGTTGGATTCCATTACAGATGGTAGTGAGCCACCATGTGGGTGCTGGGAATTGAGCAGTCAATGCTGTTATCTGCTGAGCCATCTCTCCAGCCCAAGTTTGTTTGTTTCTTTCTTCATTCATTTTATTTGGGGGGGGGGGGCGGGGGTCAAGACAGGGTTTTTCTGTATAACCTGGGCTATCCTGGAACTCACTGTACCAGGTTGGCTTCGAACTTAGAAATCCACCTGCCTCTGCCTCCCAAGTGCTGGGATCACTGCCCGGCTGACGAAGTCTTACTACACAGACACATGCTGGCCTTATACTCAGAGCAGTCCTTGCAGTCTGGTCAAGTGCTGGTAACACAGCTGTATGCTACTAATCCAGCCAGTTCTCCTGATCCTCCAGCCATCCAGTGACATCACACCCAACTCCTCACTTTTACTCCCTGCAAAGATGGCAGGCAGAATGGCATGTGCAGAGAACCGTATGCTTGTCTCTACAGAAGTGTCAGATGTGTACCTCACTTCAGCCTTGCAGACAGAACTGCCTGACTTTAAGGATGAAGAAACGGGGGGGGCTGGTGAGATGGCTCAGTGGGTAAGGGCACTGACTGCTCTTCCAAAGGTCCTGAGTTCAAATCCCAGCAACCACATGGTGGCTCACAACCACCCTGAGACCTGACGCCCTCTTCTGGTGTGTCTGAAGTCAGCTACAGTGAATTTATGTATACTAATAAATAAATCTTTAAAAAAAATACCATCAGGCTGGAGAGATGGCTCAGAGGTTAAGAGCACTGACAGCTCTTCCAAAGGCCCAGAGTTCAATTCCCAGCAACCACATGGTGGCTCCCAACCATTAAAAAAAAAAAGGATGAAGAAACAGACTCAGATCGGGTGGGCAAGTTTCCCATCCTTTCAGTTGAGGCTTCCTTACACCATATTTGACCCCATGTAGGAGACTCTCCATTAAAGCTTGCTTCCATGTCACCCTTGAGGCTTCATTACAATCTGGACATCACCAACAAATGCATAGAGGAACTCAATGTTCAAGATGCTGGGCTACACCATCAGACACTCGACTTTCTCTGTGTTTGGGCTGTCACCAAGGTCAGCTGTCAAGTGGACATACCACCCTTTACACATCTCTCTACTGTGACACACCTTGGATTTCATTGCTCTTCCTGATCTTGCCTGAATGCTTATCTAGAGCCCTTGACACACTAGAGCAAATGAACAGGAGCACTTTGTCACACGCATGCATGCTCCAGATTTCTGGGCTCCATCAACATAGATAGTTCAGATCTTATCCCCCCATAGGAACTCAATCTCCTCTGTGTGTGTCTGCCCCACCCTGCCCACTCAGGCATACTCCTCGTAGTCTGCCTCTTTTAGCTTGGCATTTTCTTTCGGGAGAGTTCTCTGGCTTCCATACACCAGAGAACACAGTACTCTTGACGTGGAGGAGTTCTCACAGTTCAGGAGACTCAAAGGTGGCTGTTCCTTTTAGAGTGGAATCAACATTCCCAGCAGCCGCCTCTCCTTGTCAGAGATGTGTGCCTGGCTCCTCTTCGAAACGGGTACAATTTATTAACCTGTGTGTGTGTGTTTTCCGTTTTTCCAGACAGGGTTTCTCTGTGTATCTGTGTAACCCTGGCTGTCCTGGAACTCACTCTGTAGACCAGGCTGGCCTCGAACTCAGAAATTCGCCTGCTTCTGCCTCCCAAGTGCTGGGATTAAAGGCGTGTGCCACCACGCCTGGCTAACCTGTTGTTTTAAATCCTTATTTGAACAAGAAAGCTATAAATGAAATAAGCAAAATTAAAACCGACAGTTAAGAAGAGTAAACTCCCAGCTCAATGCTAAGCGAAGCATGGCCCCATCCTCTCTTCTCTATCGTCCTATTACCACCTTTACAATAGACACAAGCTTTCAGCTGAAATCTCTGAGAAGAGAGCACTGTCTGGGCAATGCAGAACCGGAGCGTAAGCCTTTCAAGAAGCTGTCGCCGAAACGACAAAGCAGGAAGGTAGCAACCGCCTCAGGGTTCACTAACGAAGTAAATGTAACTTTGTACTGCTGGCTAATTACACTGAGATGACATTGAACCTGGCCGAGCATCCTCCACGGGCCGCCTCTCTCAAATCTGCTTCCTAGTCACCCTGGCCACCTCACACTCCTCACCTCCTTTCGCCCTGCCTCTCTCTTTGGAGCATCTTTGTGTCCCCCTTTCATGTGGCTCTCCAGTTTCTAGTTTCTGCTCTGTGGTACACCCCGTGCCCTGGCTCACCTGCCAGCAGAGCGCCACCCTAAGTCAATTCTGCAGGAAGCACCAATCTGAAGGACAGCGATACTTTTCAGAAAGAACAAACTCACATTCTGACACTCTCTTCTCCTGTGGTACTGAGGACGCAGGCCAGGTCCATGCACACATGGCACCTCTGCCACTGAGTCATGCCACCAGCACTGGTTCCAGGGGCACACCAGGTGAGCAGCCGTCAGTGCAAGGCAAACTAAGGCTGTCCACACACACACCTTTTTGGTTTGTCTTTTGTAACAGGGTATCCTGTGGCCCAGGGTATCCTCAAACTCCCTACAGAGCCGATGTGGACCTTGAACTCCTGACCTTGTGTTTACCTTCCAAGTGCTAGGATTAAAGCCATGCTTCACCATGCTATGTGTATATCTTCACAATAAGTAGAACCTCACCCCCATCAGCTGGATAACTCCTTATGTCTAGTACTTTACACACATTCTACCCAAATGGCAATAAGCATAACCCTAGCTTACAGTAAGTGCTTATTTTATTTTCTCCCTCCCTCTCTCCGCCCCCCTTATTGGCCCGTTTCTGGAGTCCAGGAGTTAAAGGTAGGCACTACCACACCCAGCCTGTTAGCTACACTTCTGTGTCAAAGAAAACCAGACTGGCATGTAAGCTGTCTTGGTGGGTAAAGGAGCTTGCTGCCAAGCTTGCTGCCCTGAGTTCCCACACAACGAAAGGACAGAACCGACTCCCATACATGTAATTACATGATGCCCCCACACACATACAATAAGCACTACGCGTAATTACAAGAAAACGGGCAGTGCTAGCAGCGCACCTCCCAACAGAAGCAGCCCCGGGACAAAAGCCACGCGTTCTCTCTAGCACTGGCATCTCCACTGCTAAGAACTTGCAGGCTAGGTGCAGGCAGAATGGGCTGCAATTCCTGGCCCTGAGCCTCCTGGCTTAGGGCCAACAAGAAGAACGTAGCTACCTGGTCAATTCTGGTTGTGGCCAGCCAGGCCCGGCCCTACCCGACCCAAGGCAAGCACTGACTCACAGTCACTGCCACAAACGTCCCACTTGGAACATGTGTCCATGAGAAACTCCAGAGGATCACCCGACTCTTTACTGACCTCCTGAAGAGAAACCTACATCACAGAAGGTGAGAACCAACTCCCGCAAGCTGTCCTCCGACCTTCACACAGAGAACCAGACACAATTGACAGACACAAAATAGAACAAACAGAAACAAACATCAGTACCCCAAACCTCCCAACAGCCTTGAAAAAGAGGTTGGCTGGTCAAAAGACTACATGAGGACCAGTCAGGTTTCTTTAGACAGGGTTTTGTGTTTGTTTGTTTTGTTTTAATGTAGACCTGGCTGGTCTTGAACTCATGATAAGTTTACTGCTTCAGAATGCACTGCTAAAAGAAATTCTTTAGGGTGTAACATGAGAGTGATAAAGAAGAAACCAGACCATATTATTTAGGAATCCTAGCACTCGGGAGGCAGAGGCAGGCAGATTTCTGAATTCGAGGCCAGCCTGGTTTACAAAGTGAGTTCTAGGACAGCCAGGGCTACACAGAGAAACCCTGTCTCGAAAAACCAAAAAAAAAAAAAAAAAGAATTCTATAAAAAGGGCCTTAGAAATAGCTCAGTAGTTGAGCACACTTGCTGTTCTTGCACATGACTGAGGTTCAGTTCCTCGCCTCCCAATAGCTCACAACTATTCATAGGAATGCATACAGCGCATATATTTGCATTCATGCATAGCACTCAAACAAGTCTAAAAGAAAAAAAAATCTATAAAAAGACAACAATCAATAAATCTAATGCTAATTTGTTGTCAAGGAATTCTTTCTTCAAATAGTTTGGAAAAAAAATCACCCCAGAAGTCAGATGAGTTTGATTTTAGTCCTGACAGACAGACATCTAACACGGCGAACCACACAGCAAAGCTGGTTTCCTGAGCTCCACTAACGGTAACTGACCCGAGGGTGAGGGCCCTCTACCAACAGACAGAAGCTCCGCAGCAGTGGAGAAGGGGCCTCACCAGGGCCACAGGTTTTGTTTATGGCAGGATTTTGTGATCCTGGCTACCCCCTGACACAAAAAATTCAGAGTGATATTGTGCAGCTTAAAACCTGAGATGGGAGATTCTTAGGAGATTTCTGGCATTTCTTACTTTATTTATTTAATTCTCTTCTGCATTTAACTTTTTACTTTACCTTTTTGAGATGTGGTCTCACGTAGGCCAGGCTGACCTCAAACTACTTGTGTAGCGGAGGACACCTTAAATGTCTAAACCAACCTATTTCTACTCCCAAGTGGCACTGTGCCCAGTTTATTCAGTAAATGCAGGGCCTGATATGGATCATGGTTTCATGCATGTTAGACAAACATTCTATGGACGGAGCTACAGCCCAGCTCAGTGCTTATAACCCGCAATCAGAATGGCCTAGTTCTGCAGAGTTGCTTCCACTTGCAACTTTTCTAGGGAAGAGACTGAACCTGGTGGAAGGCTGACCATTCTGAAGATGTCCTTTGAAGGTGCTTCTGAGTGCTGGTGGGAAGAGCAGGATTCCCACAGGAACTCGACCAGGGTCAGAACAGACAGCAAACGCAGCAGCTGCTCAGACACACAACACAAACACACAAGCACACCCACCCGCTCACATGAATGAAGATTTCTTCTGTTTTGTTCTCTGGCTAAAGCATGCTATTTCAACTTCAGGTTTGAAAATACAAAGCAAACAGAAACCTAGCAAACACCAATGTCATCATCTGCAAAGCTTTCTTTGCAGTAGGAGCAGCAGCCACAAAGTCAGCAAGCAGACACGATGGCATTCAACACTGGATGTGTTGACAAGAACAACTCAGGACAGAGGCTTGTCTGGTGAGGACTTCATCTAGTTATAAATGCAGAGAGTGCCGCACTCACTGGCAGAGGTAAAACATCCCTTTAAAAGAAGTGTTTCTTTGGCTCCTGTCCCAGTGCAATAGCAATGAAAGGCCCTGAAATCCCAGAGGGCTCACATGTCCTGAACACCTGGACCGGTAGAGGTTCAGTAGCTCTGGCAAATGGGTAAAGAATGGCGGCTCAATTGCTAACAACCCAGACTAGTCAGAACTCAGAGATTTAAAAGGAAAGAAAACAGCAAACCCATCTCAGAAAGGTCGGTTCCTTTTACCACTCTGCTTCTTCAAGAACCAGGAAATGTCTGGGCCTTGTGCCTCTGGCCTTTATTCCTAGCATTTGAGTGGCAGAGGCAGCCAGATCGCTGCGAGTTCAAGGCTAGCCTGGTCTACACAGTGAGTTCTTGCCAGCACTACACTGTGTCAGGCCCTGTGGCAGAAAAAAAACAAACAAAAACAAAACAACTCAGGGGAAAACCTACAGTTTCATTCAACTGCTAACCTGGAAGTCCAGGAAACGTTTCCTGGAGGAGTTTCTGTGGTAAGCAGTGGCTGATACAGGGCACAGTATAGAGACAAAGAGCTTTGCTGTATGTGGAATGGTAAACTGAGGCAGTAGAGTTCAAGAGCTGGGTTTCTGGAGTTAGACTGCCCAGGGACGAATTGCACCTGTTTGTTCCCTCGATTATAATTACTGGATTGAATATATATATACACATGTATATATGTATACATACATATATACACACATATGTATGTACACACACACACATATATATGTATACATACATATATACTCATTCATACTGGATTGTTATGAGAGCGCCTATCACAATTTAAAGAGACACTGAGTCAGTTCTTTCAGCAGGTGGCTGTGCAGAAAACACTCAGAAAGATATTGGTTATTAGCACACAGACCAACTTTTACTGGCAACTGGGTTAGCTTTGCTGAGGCTAGCACAATTCCCTTACTTTTGATCTTTACCAGAAACCCTAAAAGACAGGATTGGGACTTGTGTGGAAGGACTGACAACTTGGACCCAGCAGCCACAGACCTCTCGAATGCCTTTCGTGACCTGACCTTGGAAGCCTTTCCGGGAACCCTTCTCTGACGGAGCTCAAGTGCGGACTAGCCATAGAGAACAAGAACGTATGCGAGGTATACACGTGCCAGACAGTGCGGACCTCAAGGGTGACTTTTTATTCTCGAGGAGACCGCGTGAATCCACTGGCAAGCACTGGATGCTGAAGTGCGGTCAGAGCGCCGGTGCGTCTCTGGCCTAGCACTTCTTGCTCATCCACGGCCCCCGAGTCGAGGCTGGAGAGGTCTTGCTCTCTGATTTCTGGGCAAAGGCTCAAGGGATCGGAGGAGGACACGAACGCCAGCCTGGGAGGGTAGCCTCTGCTTCGGAAGCACCAGCGATTGAGGGTCCGACCGAACCCTGGAGAGGCTCCCTGTGGCCTTGACCTTGCTGTCCAGGGCTGCGATCGCCCAGCTCCTGGCTCAGGCTGATGACCCTACCCTCTAGCCTAGGGTAGGAGTATGTAGGGGAAGCGTGGGACCTGGTTCCCCACTGCAGCGGCTGCCCCGGGGTCCTCGTCCCCCTTCCGGCAAGTACGTGGGTCCGGGTCCGGGCCAGGCCTGGGCACGGTGCACGCCATGCACGGGTCGCGGAGCGCCAGGCAGACGCTGGACCCGCGCCGGGGCGCGAGGGTCGCGGCGGTGCGGGCAGCTCGACGGCTGGCAGGCGCACACGGCGGCGGGGTCACGCGGCCTCCGGGCCGGGCCGTGGCCTTGCCGGGGCGGCTGCGGGGCCAGAGCCGCCCGTCCGACCGTCCAGAACCACCGAGCCGGGCCTCAGCCTCGCCGACGCCACGCCGCGGGCCTCACCTCCCTGCGCACGTTCAGCAGTGAGTAATAGTCTTCATTGTCCAGCTCCTCCTCGCTCAAGGCCGTCGCCATCTTCGCAACCTTTCACCCCGCCAAACCGGCGAGGCCGTGGTTAAGAGGGTCCGGCGCTGCGTAGCGCTTCCCGCGCGCCTCCCGCCCACGTCACAGCGGCCCCTGGCGGCCCGGAGCCGCACAGCAGCCCTTGGGACGCGCCTGCGCACTGCGCCCCCGCGCGGCCGAGGCCGGAAGCTGGGAGGTGTATATGTATACCAGCCTCTCGTGTGTGTGTGTGTGTGTGTGTGTGTGTGTGTGTGTGTGTGTGTGTGTGTGCAGTCTGTGTGTGTGTGTGTGTGTGTGTGTGTGTGAAACCTGTGTATGTGTGTACCAGCATGTGTGGGTGTGTACACAAGCATGTGTGTGTGTACGAGTGTGTGGTGTTTGTGTATGAGTGGATGCATGGGATGTGTGTATGAGGGTGTAAGGTGTACGTGAGAGTGTTGTGTGTAAGTGTGTGTGTGTGTGTGTGTGTGTGTGTAAGCGTGTGTGGGGTTTGTGAGAGTGTGATGAGGGTATGAGTGGGGTGGGGTGTATGAGTGGGGGTGTCCCGTGTGTTTAAGTGGGGGTGTGGTGTGTGTGTATGAGAGTGTGGGATGTGTGAGAGTGTGGGATATGTGTGTGTGTGTGTGTGTGTGTATGAGCACGTATGGGGTTTGTGAGAGTGTGGTGGGGGTGTGAGTGGGGTTGTGGTGTATGTGTGGGGTTGTGGATGTGTGTTTATAAATGTGTGTTCAAGTGTGGGTCAGTGTATGTGTGTGAGTGGGGGTGTGGGTGTGAGTGGACATATTGTGTGTGTGTTTACGGCTGTGAAAGTGATGGGGTTATGTGGTGTGTGTGTATCTGTATGGGCAGGGTTAGTATTCAACAGGGCCGCACCACACTCATAAGACCCTTATGGCCCAGGTTCTGGGTGGCGGCGAACCCGGGATGGCTGAGCTCCTTCCCCTGTTTTGGAGTCTGTTGTAAAGCCACCCTGAGCCCAGGCACGCATCTCTCCCGGGGCCCACCCACAAGGGAAGCCGCTGGTGGACCCACTTGCTGACTTATGTGTGCTCAGGAAACCTTCAAAGTGGTTACCTACACCCTTTGTGGTCCACAGAGGCTGCCTTATCTTCTGTTTCTGTCATGTTTTGTCTTTTCTTAACCATTGCCCTGAATGTAGGAGCACCTGGCCTTTTTTTTTTTTTTTTTTTTCCCTGCCGCATAAATGAGGAGGCAATATCCATTTGGTTCTTAATTGCGTCTGGCGTGCATATATACCTGTGGTTCCTACCTCAGAGCCATTCTGCTGGAAATTTCTCCTGTATAATTTAGCAGTGGAGTCTAATTGATTTCAACCTGGTGCCTGCTGTTTGGTGCCTTATTAAAAACGTCTTGGTTACAATAATCTAAATATTTTAAGTGTCTTTGAAATTATGTTATCAAGTGGTGGGCAGCAGCGTAGGCCCCTCCACCTGTTGGTTCACATGACCTGAGTCTTTTCTCAGGGGTCCTTGTTGTTCCTCCACACAGCCATCCGCTTGCCCGTCATAAGCTGGTATCCTGGGAGACCCCGACACCTGTCTGCAGATAGGAGAGGTTGATTTCTTTCTCATCCTAATTCTTGGCCAGATGTGCGCCATCTGGGCCTGTGTCACGTCCCTTCCAAGGTGCTCACTCCTCTTAGGATCTTTTGGCGGGAGACATCTAGGTGTGTGGAGTCAGCCTGCAGTAGGCTGTTGACCCAGGTTGTAAATTAGCAGCTTTTTATTATTTTGTTAAAGCATGGTAGGCCTCCCTACACGACGGCATCCACAGCCATGCCCCGTCAGCTCTCCTCCTGCAGGTTTATAGACTTTTCTTCTCTCCCTTCCTTCGCAGAGCTGTGGTTAGGGCTAAACTACCTGCTGACATTTTCTGGTTTTTGAAATTTCATGCGCGTGCAAGGGGTGCGGCTCTCTCTCTCTCTCTCTCTCTCTCTCTCTCTCTCTCTGTGTGTGTGTGTGTGTGTGTGTGTGTGTCTACAGTGTTGAGATGTCTCAATTTTCCTTAGGTTTGTAGATATTAACTGGCCTGCAGTGCTCACTTGGGCAGAGAAATCCTTGCAGTACCTCCTTTGCTTGGGAAAGGAAACACAGCTGGTAGATGTTACGTAAGTGGAACATGAGGCGTGTTTCCCGACGCCCAGGTCTGTGTTTCTGTGATTGAGAATGGCCTGGTTTTTATCACCACTCAGACAAAATAAATAACAACTCAGGGATGCTCTGGGCCCGGCCTCTCTCGGGCCCACGATATTTTGTGCGGCACTTCCTTGGAAAGTGTCTGTGACAAATGGAGAGCTGGGGGAATGGATGTATTTCCAGGGTTGGTTGTTTTCCTTTCTCCCCTCCAAAAAACCCTGATGTGCCATGGGCAAAATAATGAGAACCAAGGGCTGTACAAATTTATACGTTAAAAAACACACATCCAACATGCTCCTGGAACCAGAGAAAGTGCTGAAAGGGCTCTATTGTTCAGGGCCTGGCACCTTCTAAAGCTACCTGTAGTTTAGGGGCAAAGCAAAACTTAGGTTAATACACACATGATGCATGTTTGAAGATTTATTTTATGTGTGAGGTTTCTTTTTATTCGTGTATGTATGTGCACCACCTGCATGCCTGGGGCCTGAGGATGTCAGAGAAGGTACCAGATCTCCTGGAATGAGAGTTACAGAGGGTTGTAAGTCACCATGTGACTGCTGGGAACCAACCTGGGTTCTCTGTGAGGCCAGCCAGTGCTCTTAACCACTGAGCCAGCTCTCCAGACCATTTATTTATTTATTTAAAAGTTTTTATTTATTATTGTATGCATATGACTACACTGTAGCTGTCTTCAGACACACCAGAAGAGGGCACCGGCTCCCATTATAGACGGTTGTGAGCCACCATGTGGTTGCTGGGAATTGAACTCAGCACCTCTGGAAGAGCAGTCAATGCTCTTAACCTCTGAGCCATCTTTCTAGTCCCCCAGACCTTTGTTTCTGTAACTATGGATACACTTGTCTATTTTATGCACGCACAAAAGCTATCGTGAGTGCTCATACAGAACACACACACATGCAACTGTTGTCGAAAGCTTGCATCTTTATTATTTGTTTTTATTTTCATTTTCTATTTTTCTGTGGCAGGGTCTTGTATAACCCAGGCGGGACTTGAACTCCTTATGTATCGGAGGAGGACTTTGAACTCGTGATCTCCCACCTTAACATCACACGTGCTGGGATTTGACTGTGAGCACCATGCCCGGGCTCTCTCTTTTCAAACAGTATAAATCTAAAGGCACTCATCTCCAGTGTCACATATTCATAACGATCCTAAGTTGTTCCACTCTCACTTAGCCACTCTGCAGACAACCAGGAAGTTTCTTTTGCTTGTTTGATGACTTAATACAATTTTGGGATCCTTCCTTCTAGTGTGTTCCGGAGATAGGTCTGCCACATTAAATAAAGGACTTATTGAGTTGAAATTTAATTTCAGGAAACAGCAATTAAATGTACTTACTTTAAGTGAGAACTTAATGACTTAGTTTAAGTGTGACTGTACTAACCCCTTTCCTCATCCAGACAGAACACCAGGCCAGAGCGACTTAAGGGAGAAAGGTTTAGTTCCGCTCACAGTTCCAGGTGTGGTCCATCCTTGGGAAGACCTAGATGGTGGGAACCTGAGGAGGCAGCTGGACTCATTGCTTCCTCGGTCAGGAAACTCAGCACAGCTTAGCAGTATGGCTCAGTGACTGAAGGAGCTTGCTGCCAAGTCTGACGATCTAAGTTTGATCCCCAGAATCCATAAGGAAGAGAGAGAGAGAGAGAGAGAGAGAGAGAGAGAGAGAGAGAGAGAGAGAGAATAGACTCCAATAAGCTGTCATCTGATTCTCTATGTGCTCAAAGGCGTGAATGGATACACACACAATATACACACACAATGTAGTGCCTGTCAAAATACAATTCCATCATGGTATTGATATCATATGGGGCATATACTAAATATTTATCTGAAATTCAAATTCAGCAGGGTACTACAGTATGGATTAAAAATGTCCCCAGTGCCGGACAGTGGTGGCACACGCCCTTAATCCCAGACTTGGGAAGACAGAGGCAGGCGGATTTCTGAGTTTAAGGCCAACTTGGTCTACAGAGTGAGTTCCAGGACAGCCAGGGCTACACAGAGAAACCCTGCCTCGAACCCCCCCCCCCCAAATAGAAATGTTCCAAGTATGAGTGTGTTATAGGCTTGTTCCCCACTGTGGTGGAGGTGGGAGTCAGTGGGAACTGTCAGAGGCAGAGCTGTGTGGGCAGACATAGTTCTTTACTGTGCCCTCAAGAGGGACTATGGGACTGTGCTGGCTAGTCTCATGGCACCTTGATACAAGCTAGAGTCATCTAAAACGAGGAGCCTTGAGTGAGAAAATGCCTCCATAAGACCCAGTTGTGAGCCAGTCTGTAGGGCTTTTCTAAATCAGTGATCAAATGGGGGAGGGCCCAGCCTATGGTAGGTGGCACTGTCCCTGGACAGGCGGTTCTAGAAGAGCAGGCTGAGCAAGCCCTGGGAAGCAAGCCAGTAAGCAGCACCCCCCATGGCCTCTGCATCAGCTCCCGCCTCCAGGTTCCTGTCCTGTGAGAGTTCCTGTCCTGTCTCCCTTCAGGGACGGGCTACAGCGTGGAAACGTAAGCCAGATAACCCCTTTCCTCCCCGGTTTGCTTTTTGGTCATGGTGTTTCATCATAGGAATAGTGACCCTAACTAAGACAGAGACCCCAATCTCCTCTTCCTTTCTGTGAGTCAGTAGGCTTTCTCTGACACATGCTTCTGTCATGGTATGTGACAGGCCCCAAAATGTCAGGCCAATTGGCTGTGGATGGAAACTTCGAGAACCGTGAGCCAAAGTGACCTGTCTTCTCTGTAAGCTGTGGTCACAGGAAGCTGACACACACACAGGGCATCCTGTAGTTTCATCTGCCACCTCCACCTAGAGGTCTTCCTCACTTCCACCAGCCCTGAGAGGAGAGGTGAACAGGTGGCCTGCCCTGCCCTTTCTCCAGCTGGTGAATCCCAATTCTCTGTCTATAACTCGGGAGGAGGAATTACCTATAATCTTTTTATTATTCCTCTGTCATCGAGTCTGGGCTGGAATTTAGTGCTTGCTTGCCATTCACAGCCCACTCTGTCCCTCATGAGGGCTGATAACCCTGTTAACCGACAGACTGGGGAAAAGCCTTAGCTACAGAAGAGAAGAGGGAATTTGCAGGCACTCAAGAATTAAATTTTCTTGATGTTATCTGTGCTCTGAGCATTCAGTGACTTGTCACGGACATCTTTAGCCATGGCAATAATTGCAGTGGGGTCATCCAGAGGAAGAGTCACACCTGTCTCTGCCAGCCACACAGAGAGGCTGAGCCACATTGGCTGAGAATCCAACCTCAGCGACAGCCTCGGTGGCTCTGGAGATGTGGAATCAAGACAGAGGAATACACTAGACACTCCCAAACTGATCAGTTTGGCATGAAGCACCCGCACCCCAAATCTCTAGTCCCCAGCCTTTGCCCTTGGGGACTAGCATTTCACCTGGAATGTCATCTGTCCCAGGTGTTCAGGGGACCTCCTTCCATCACATGGCTCACAAGGATTGAACTCTGGTCCTTGGGCACAGAGGCAGTGCCTTTACCCAAGCTCATCAACTCCCTTGGGAAGACCCAGGGGGGTTCCTTTCCAGTGTGTCCTATTGGACAGTCAGGTGATCCAGCACCTTCACCTTTGGTCCTGCACGCCCACATCTGTCCTCATTCACTCTGTCTGTCTCTGTCATCTCCTTCTGACTCCTCCCAGGCTGTCAGGAGTAGCTACAGAGTCTTGGCAAGTATGACGTTCATGCCATCTGACTTCCGTTGGGCTTGGTGTTAGGTGACAACGTTTTTATGTGCTCCTCCTCCTTCTCCTCCTCCTCCTCCTCCTCCTCTTCTTCTTCTTCTTTTTCTTTTTTTTATTACGTATTTTCTTCAATTACATTTCCAATGCTATCCCAAAAGTCCCGTCCCCCCCCCACTCCCCTACCCACCCATTCCCATTTTTTGGCCCTGGCATTCCCCTGTACTGGGGCATATAACGTTTGCCTGACCAATGGGCCTCTCTTTCCAGTGATGGCCGACTAGGTCATCTTTTGATACATATGCAGCTAGAGTCAAGAGCTCTGGGGTACTGGTTAGTTCATAATGTTGTTCCTCTGATAGGGTTGCAGATCTCTTTAGCTCCTTGGATACTTTCTCTAGCTCTTCTTCTTCTTCTTCTTCTTCTTCTTCTTCTTCTTCTTCTTCTTCTTCTTCTTCTTCTTCTTCTTTTCCTTCGAGACAAGGTTTCTCTGTGTAGCCCTGGCTGTCCTGGAACTCACTCTCTAGACCAGGCTGGCCTTGAACTCAGAAATCCCCCTGCCCCTGCCTCCCAAGTGCTGGGATTAAAGGTGTGCGCCACCGCTGCCCGGCACAAAACCCCATGTTCTCTCGACATATCTGCCCCACTTAGCTTTACAATTGGAGTAGAGTCCAGGAATGGACATTGGAGTTTCAGCAACCCACAGAGCAAAGAGGTTTCTGTGCTTGTGGAGTTACTGTGTGTGTGCGTGTGTGTGTGTGTGTCTGTGTGTGTGTCTGTGTGTGTGTGTGTGTGTGTGTGTGTGTGTGTGTGCATGTACATACACACAGACAAAAAAAAAACAGTCAGTTCGTATACAAGGTGATTTGTGGCGGCCAGTGCTCTATGCAAAAGACCAACTGCCTTGGTCAGGGAAAACCTGTCCAAAGAGGAAATTTTGAACTGCCAACTTAGCAAGCCCTGGAGGAAGAACCTGGCTGTGCAGAGGCTGTGAGTGAGAGAGGTAAGAGTTTCGTGTGCTTTAGGGCCAGGTGGAAAGCCAGGGCACATGGGGCTGATGCAGGCAGGGACAGGGCACATGGGGCTGACGAGGGCAGGGGAAGTACCAATTAGAGAGCTGAACCGGGCAAGTCATGGGGCAGGGCTTAAAGATGCTGATGAGAAACTCACATTTTTTTTTCTGACTGCAATGGGAAGCCGTTGGAGGGCTTTAAGTTGTACTGAGACTGTGAAATCTACCCCTTCAAACACTGAACACATTAGAGCAAGGGCATCCATTTACATTTACATTTACAGTCATTCATTTACAAATATATTGGGCCACATTCACAGCCAGACCGGATGCATGTGGCCTATGGGTCATGAGTTGGACACAGAGCAGAAACACCCTGTTACTGTGTGTAGTGAGAAGTTATTGACGCGTCTTGGGGGGCGGGAAGATGGTGGCCTTGGGTCAAGATAGGAGCAATGTGGGGCTGAAGAGATGGCTCAGCAGTTGAGAGCATTGAATACTCTTCCAGAGGTCCTGAGTTCAATTCCTAGCAACCACATGGTGGCTCACAACCATCTGTAATGGGATCTGATGCCCTCTTCTGGTGTGTCTGAAGACAGATACAATGTATTCATGTAAATTAAGTAAGACAGGAGCAATGTGAATGGTCAGACACAGGCTACCAGCTCCTAATGTTTGCACCTTGTTTGTTCCTCAAGGGCATGTGTGTTAGTTAGAACTGGGTAGTGCTATCCCAGAAGGAAGAATGTAGCTCTTTTGGGGCAGTCTCAGGCCTCCTGTCTCTCACACCATGATCTCTTTTCTCACCGGAGTTTCTGCTGCTATACCATCTGCCTTGATGTGGCACTTCTAGAAGACCCCCACGGGGGCCAGCACTAAGCCCTTTGGACTTTCTTTCTTTCTTTCTTTTTTTTTTTTTTAAATATTTATTTATTTATTTATTATATGTAAGTACACTGTAGCTGTCTTCAGATACACCAGAAGAGGGCGTCAGATCTTATTACAGATGGTTGTGAGCCACCATGTGGTTGCTGGGAATTGAACTCGGGACCTTTGGAAGAGCAGTCAGTGCTCTTAACCTCTGAGCCATCTCTCCAGCCCTCTTTTTTTTTTTTTTTAAGATTTATTTATTGATTATATGTAAGTACACTGTAGCTGTCTTCAGACACTCCAGAAGAGGGAGTCAGATCTCGTTACAGATGGTTGTGAGCCACCATGTGGTTGCTGGGATTTGAACTCCTGACCTTCGGAAGAGCAGTCGGGTGCTCTTACCCACTGAGCCATCTCACCAGCCCCCTTTGGGCTTTCAACCTCCCAAATTGTAAGGTACACGAACCTTTCTTCTTTGTGCACTATCTCGTCCCAGGAATTTTATTACAGCAACAGCAAGCAGACTGACATCTTATTGGACTGGGTTTATTCGGTTGGCTGGGTCATCACAGGGAAGTCAGGGCAGGAGCCGTAGCAGGAGCCTGAAGAAGAAACCTTGGCAGACACTGCTGGCTGGCTCGCCCTCAGGCTCAGCTTAGCTCACCTTCTTACACAGTCCAGGATCCCAGGCATGGATGGTGCTGTCCACATTTCAGATGGGTTTTCCCTACGTGTGTTGCTAAGATGGCTGATCTCCTACATGAGTTGACATCCTATCAAGCTGTCAAGCAATATTAACTGCCACGGGCGATCTGATGCATGTGTCTTTCAGGGCCGTGTCCCTGACTTTCCTTCCGGACGGAATCTTTGGTTCCAGGGAGAGAATTTTTCTTTTTTTGCTTATTCTCTGAATGCTCCCTGAACTTCTTTGCTCTGGATCCCATGTTGAATTTCTAGGGTCATTGACCCTCAGCCTCAAAACTCCTTGTGGAATTCTGTGGGTACAGATTGCTCTTGGAGAGCTCTTTCTCCCATTTTGTTTATCTGAAGAATCTTTTTGTTTTTTCTATCTGTAAAGACTATAGAAAGGCAGAAATTTTTACTTTGGCTGTTGTTTTGTCCTCCAGAACTTGGGCGATGCAATTTCATCCCCTTGGGCTTCTAGTATGGACGTTTGAAATGCTTTTCTTTTGACTTTTGGGACCCCAATTTAGCATATTAGACCCTAAGATCCGTTTATTCTCTCTTTTGCTGACTCTTCCTCCTCCTCTAGCAATTTAAGTCTCTCACAAATTTGCTTACTTTCTCTTTTGTTCTTGTACAGTTTTATTGAAGTATAGTTAATATGAAGTAAAATGCACATAGTTTTCCTTTTATTATTATTTTTAAATTTAAAGCTGGGTGTGGTGGTGCCCACTTTTAATCCCAGTGCTTGGGAGGCAGAAGCAGGCGGATCTCTGTGAGTCCCAGGACAGCCTGGTCTACAGAGTCAGTCCCAGGACAGCCAGGGCTATAGACAGAGACTATCAACAAAACAAAACAAATGAACCAACCAACCAATCAAACAAAAAGGAATTCACAAAATAACCCGTTTTTTTGTTTTTTTGTTTTTGTTACTGAACATGGCATACAGAGTGGCTCTGATATTTAGACTTTTGTTTGAGCATCTTTGCTTATTAAGCCACCTGTAAGATTGGGTGGTATTGCTCTGGGCTGAGTAGACTAGGGTAAAACATTGTGGGGTTTTTCTTTCTTCCTTCCTTCCTTCCTTCCTTCCTTCCTTTCTTTCTTTCTTTCTTTCTTTCTTTCTTTCTTTCTTTCTTTCTTTCTTTCTTAAATGTTGTGTTGCTCTGTTCTGTTTTGTTGGTTTGTTTTTGTTATTTTGAGACAAGGTTTCTCTGTGTAGCTCTGGAACTTGCTCTGTATTGTATACCAGGCTGACCTCGAACTTAGAGATCTGCCTGCCTCCACCTTCCAAATGCTAGGATTAAAGGTGTTTGCCACCCGACCACCTGGCCTTTGTTTTGTTTTATGAAGATTTATTTATTTAAGATTTATTTATTTATTTTCTGTGAGCACACTGTAGCTGTCTTCAGACACACCAGAAGAGGGCACCAGATCTCATTACAGTTGATTGAGAGCCACCATGTGGTTGCTGGGAATTGAACTCAGGACATCTGGAAGAGCAGTCAGTGCTGAGCCATCTCTCCAGTCCAGTTTCATTTATTTTTATTTCACGTGTTATAGGTGCTTTGCCTACATGCTTGTCTGCACATCATGTTGGTGCAGTGGTCATGGAGACTAGCAGAGGCCAATAGATCCTCTGAAGTGCCTAACAATTGTTAGCTGCCTTGTGGGTGCTTAGAATAAAACCAGAGTCCTCAGGAAGAGCAAAATGAGCTCTTAGCTGCTGAGCCATCTCTCCAGACTCTGCCTTGTTATCTTGAGACACGGGTTCCTGGGGTTGGAGAGATAGCTCAGAAGTTAAGAGCACTGGCTTCTCTTCCAGAAGACCTGGGTTCAATTCCTGGCACCCCCCTGACAGCTCGCAACTGTCTATAGCTGCAGTTCTAGGAGATCCCTCACCTTCTTCTGGCCCCTATGGGTACCAGGCATGCAGGTGATACACCCAAACACAGAAAATAAATAAAACAAAAATAAAGATAGGGACTAGGGAGATGCTTACTGGGTGGTGTTTGCTACTCAAGCACGAGCACCTAGGTTTGGGTTTCTGGCGTCCTTGTGAAATTCAGGTGTGGTGTGCACCATTGTGACCCCAGCGCTGAGAATACGCAGAAACAGGTGGCTTCCCGGTGATCAGCAAAGCCAAGCCAAGCCAGCGAGCTCTAGGCTTAGTGTCTCAGAAATCAGCGTGGGGAGGAATAGAGGAAGATGCCTGACAAGCACTTCTGCTTCTCCATGTACACGCATGGAGGACACACGGACAGACGGGCAGACAGAGAGAGGCAGGAGGAGGGAGGGAGGGAGATGGTCCTGGAGCTTGGACCTCTCGCCTCTGGGAGCTTTTGAATTCAGAGACTTCAAATTTCTGTCCTTAGCATCAGCTAGAAAGCCAAGCTACAAGCAGAAGTGCTGCTAGGAAGTCAGCAGTGGAATGTTCTAGAATTCCAAGTGTCACTGTTGTTCAGTGTGTACCTGCCCTGGTTCTCCCAGCTTGGGCTCTGCTTCAGGGAAGTGGCTTTGGTCCCTGTGACAGATGAAGATGTCTTTCCTAAGGAGGAGTGGGGTTTCATCCCCAGCTCTGCTGAGTCCGGCATCCTCCCCCCTCCCCCCACCGCCTTGGCGATGCTGAGTATCCCTGGTTTCTACTCACTCTGGTCTCCAGACACAGCACTCTCCTCTTGTGGCAAGGATGCACATGTCAGGTCTGGCAGAAGTCTCAGGAGGAGGTCCCTTCCAGGGCTAGTTATTTTTCCATTGCTGTGACACAATACAAAGAAATGTACTGAAGGGGCCGTTTTTTGGCTCACAGTTTCAAGGTACAGTCATCATGTCAGGGAAGGCACTGTGAGAGGCAGTTGGTCACACTGCAACTGCAGTGGGGAGGCAGCTGGTCACACTGCAGCTGCACACCAGCTGGTCACACTGCAGCTGCAGTGGGGAGGCAGCTGGTCACACCGCAGCTGCAGTGGGGAGGCAGCTGGTCACACCACAGCTGCAGTGGGGAGGCAGCTGGTCACACCGCAGCTTCGGTGGAAAGGCAGCTGATCATACCACAGCTACAGTGGGGAGGTAGCTGGTCACACCACAGCTGCAGTGGGGAGGCAGCTGGTCATACTGCAGCTGCACACCAGCTGGTCACACTGCAGCTGCAGTGGGGAGGCAGCTGGTCACACTGCAGCTGCAGTGGAGAGGCTGGAAGTGGAGAGAGATGCATGCTGGTGTTGAAAGTATAACGTAAAAACAAAATTCTAGGCCTTTAGGCCCTGGCTTGGAATGTGACCTCTGTAACTTAGTGCTCCAAGGTACGCTAATCATAAAACAGATATCGACATTCCTCCACCCACCCACTTCCTGGGTTCAAAGAGTGTTCATTCAAAGAATGTGCTATTGTTAGGGGCTCTTAGAAACTGTCTTGAGAGATAACCGGAACAATTACCAGATATTCCTTGTGACTCTTGTGACTTTGCACTTCCTTGGGACTCTTAACTGGTATCTTTGGTATTTTCCAACAACGCCCTCCCCACTTCCTTGAGTTATGGTTTATTCCTTTAAATACCCCCTTACCCAGTTACTTGGGGCGCCATGGTCCTCTACCCCTGCGTGTTGTATGACCGTGGGCCCGAGAGCGCTCTTGAATAAAAGTCCTCTTGCAGTTTGCAGCAAGACCGTTTCTTGTGAGTGATTTGGGGTGTCGCCTCTCCTGAGTCAGAACGTGGGGGAGTCCTCACGTTGTGGGTCTTTCAGTGTCCACCTTGCTTTCTCACTAAGAAAAGATTTCTTACTGGTGGTTGTGAACCACACGATATGGGTGTAAGAAACCAACCGGTCCTCTGAAGGAGCCGAGAGTGCTCTAACTTGGCCACCTCTCCACTCCTCTTCCCCTGCTTTATTCAGTACGGGGCAGAAGCGTATGCCAATTCCCACAATCAGGATGAGTCTTCCAACCTCAGTTAAATTAATCGATGTAACCCTCACAGATACTCCCAGAGGTTGGTTTCTGCAGAGATCCTAAGTCCCATCAAGTTGAAAATCAAAATTAGCTCTCACCATCCACATGCTCACCCCACTTTTAGTTAAGGGAGCTCTCATAGGCTAGGGATAATGAAGCTATCCACAAATTATAGGAACTTCTGTACCCATTTCTCCAATCAATATCTCCTACTATGGTGTGTGTGTGTGTCTCCTACTATGGGATGTGTGTATGTGTGTGTGTGCGTGTGTGTGTGTGTGTGTGTGTGTGTGTGTGTGTGGTGCTGGGACTGAACCCAGAGCCTTGGGTATGCTATAGCAGACACTCTACCACTGACCTGCATCCCCAACCCCAAAAGAAAAAGCCACATAAAGAATGTTTGCTACGTGTGTTATAACACCTGGGTTATGCTGCTTGATTAACGATCTCATTTAATCTTTTCAATAATTCTGATGTAATTGTGAATGGCCTTATTTTACACTTAAGCCAGCTAAGCTAGGAGAAGTGAGGTCCACGGGCATCGAGCAGAGGAGCAGGGACCCAGACTCGGGTTGTCCCTTTTCACCGCTGGCTTCCCAGATATGTGTTTATTCTCTTTTAGATTAATTTGTATGGTGGCGGTGACATTTCAGAGGACTTCTAGCTGCGCTTGATAACGTGGGCTTTATAATTCCTTGGGGTATGTGGTGTGAAAAGATGTTATCTATGATCCCCTAAGGCAGGGAATGGTACTATAAGTCCACTCAACAGCTCTGACTCCTAGATAACATCTCTGAGTTTGAGATAAGGACTTTGCACAGGGGAACGAAGCTGATTACTGGGCCAAACCCGGGCTTCCTAGTTGTGGAACTGCTTAAGTGTCCCTTCACCAGCAGAGGGCAGACTTGTGGGCCCTGAGAGCAGCACTGGGCAAAGAAAACTGCACGTGTAGGTTTAGTGTAGAGAGGGGGAAAGATTTGTGGGAAAAGGCACCTCTCTCAGATGCTTGTCCCGAGAGGGACCATTTGTAGGCTGTGTGGCGGCACTTGACAATCTTAGTCTGGAGAAAATTCACGTGGGGATGATGGCTCAGTTAAAACGCTCAAGCGGGAGGTGTGAGTTCAGATCCCCAGCACCCACGGAAGAAGCCCGGTGCTTTATCTGGTCTCAACACAGGGGAGCCAGAGGCAGGAGCATCCCTGAACCGTGCTGGCTAGCTGCATCAGCAAACTCCAGATTCAGTGAGAGGCACTGTCTCAAAACGTAACGTGGAGAGTGAGAAAGAAGGACGCATGCGCACTCTGCACACGGGTACACACACATTTCCCCTCTCTCCTCCCCCCTTCCCTCTAGCCTCCTTCCCTGCCTCCCCTTCCCTATCCTCCTCCCTCCCCCTCCTCATCCCCCTTCCCTCCCCAAATCCTCCCTCCCTCCTCCTTCTTCTCCCCTCCCCTCCACCAAACAGGAAGTTAAAGTTCCACCTGGCTTTGCTTTCCCGGTCCTAGTTTCTAGCATTAAGCTGATCAGGCTCACAGGACCTGGGCGAAAGTGCCGCAGGCCCTCTAGGTCGAAGGAACAGAGAGTGCTTCTTCTGTGGCAGTCAAGATACAAAGGTGTTTCCTTCCCTATTATTATCCTAACTGGTAGGTTTTCAGGGGCTCAGTGCCACAACTGCAAAGCCGCCATGTGCTCTGGGCACAGCGTGCTACACGAGGGCCCAGCGTGTTCCTGGAGGCGCAACGCTGAGTCCTGACGGCAGTGATGGATGTACTAACAGGTGGCTTGTCACCCTGGTCTTTATTTCACAGAGAAGGAAATTACCACCAGAACCCTTCGCCAAAACCCTGTCCAAGGCTGACAAGCTAATGAACTTACCCGAGGCCTCACATTTACCTGCGTCCCCACAGAAAGGGTCCCAGGAAGCGCCACCAAAGTGGGGGCTTCTCCAAGATGATTTAGCTTTCTCCTGCTGCCTGGTCCTTCTGCTGGCCCCCAGAACTAGATAGGGGCTTGGCAGGGTCATATCAATCATGCAAGCCTGGAGTACAGCCCCGCCCTTCTCTGTGGAGTATGGCGCTCTCAAAATCTCTTCTGAGCTGGAGTGGGAGAGCCTGGTAGGCGGCAGAGCATTTCCTCCTCCCCTCAATTCTTCGAACCTTCTCACTCCAAACCTGGCTGATTGTGTTGGAAGTATAAGCCGGTTGCTAAGCCAACGGCAGGGGTCATTTGGGGGGGTGGGTGTAGATCCAAGAATTCACAGATACATTTTCTCAAGGAAGGCCAGAGGGAGTCCTCACTCTGAGCTAGGCACGCGTCCAGAATCAGTCCACCAGGCCCACAAGGTTCTGGTGAATCGGCGAGCAAACAAAGAGGTCAAAGTTTGAGTGTTTAGAATCACGGCAGCAATGCTCACGCTTCCTTGCCATAACCGGGTCTTAGGTTTGTTTTTGTTTTTTTTTGAGACAGTGTTTCTCTGTGTAGCCCTGGCTGTCCTGGAACTAACTCTGTAGACCAGGCTGGCCTCGAACTCAGAGATCCACTTGCCTCTGCCTCCCAAGTGCTGGGAGTAAAGGCTTGCGCCATCACTGCCCGGCTACCAGGGACTTAGAATAATAGAAACTGGGGGCTGGAGAGATGGCTCAGCGGATAAGAGCACTGACTGCTCTTCCAAAGGTCCTGAGTTCAAATCCCAGCAACCACATGGTGGCTCACAACCATCCGTAACAAAATCTGATGCCCTCTTCTGGAGTGTCTGAAGACAGCTACAGTGTACTTACATAAATATATTTAAAAAAAAAAAAAGTAGGAGCTAGTTTTTTTTTTTTTTTTCTCTGAAATCAGCCAAAGCCTGGAGGCCTGGAGAGACACCCATGCAGACTTAGGTTGTAAACTACCAAAGCTGCCAGATAAAGTCCCCTGGAAGAAGACACAGTGGGTTGGATGGTGGCATTCCCAGGGTACATCTCAGGCCTGTCACCCCCAGGACTTGGGAGTGGGATTCTAATTTGGTAACGTTCCTGCAGATATCAGTAAGGAACTCAAGATTAGATTACCCTGGATTTAGGGGTGACCTTAAATCTAATGATAAGGGTTCTTGTAAGAAAAGGACTTTGAGGGTGTTGAGGTAGGTGGGTGGTTAAGAGCACTGACTGCTCTTCCAGAGGTCCTGAGTTCAAATCCCAGCCACCACATGGTGGCTCACAACCATCTGTAATGGGATCCAATGCCCTCTTCTGGTGTGTCTGAAGACAGAGACAGTGTACTCATATATATTAAATAAATAAATAAATAGTTTGAAAGTAAGAAAAAAAGAAAGAAAGGAAGGAAGGAAGGAAGGAAGGAAGGAAGAAAGAAAAGAAAGAGCAAAGAATTTGGGGGTGAAGGCTATTGGGAACCAGAGGCAGAGATAGGAGCAATGTGACCTGAAGCCAAGGACATTTGTCCCCAGAACCAGAAGGAGGCTAGGAAGAGTGTCTCTCAGAACCTTCTGAAGGGTCGTGGTCCCACTTGATACACAGACTTCGCACCTTATCCCAAGTGTGACCTCTGCCCTCCAGCCCACTGCTCCATGCGGAGAATCCTTTTCCTGTGACCAGAGGGAAAACTCTGTTGGCTTTAATCTTGAAGATAAAGCAGAAAGGTGCAGGCAGGTGCCACCCAGTTGTCCAGATCTTCAGAATTAAACCTAGGAGGAGTGAGTTGCACGGCCTGGTTGTGGGGGTTTTGTGTTTTTGTGTTTTTGTGTTTTTATTTTATTTTATTTTATTTTATTTTATTTTTAAATCAACCTGACACAGCCAGGGTCACCTAGGAAGAAGGAACCTGGTCGCCAGATGTTGCCTGAGCTCTGGACCACGAGCTGCCTGACCCTACCTACCCTTGCAGGTTGGCGGTGAGGTGGTGCAAAATCACCCTCAGAGACTCCGGCAAGCCCCTTTAATACCTCCACTTGCACCCCCATTGGTCCCAAGAAAGCACAGTTCCTGATTGGCTGGCATTGTCTGCACCAGCAATCCTGTGGTCTCTCAGGCAGTCCTCAATTGGGTCCTCCTGCAGGAGATGCTTTGTGGCTGTGCGCCTGCCCCCAACATTTACATAGAGTCCTCCCCGAAGAAGTTCCTGCTACAAACCTCAATTGAGAAAATGGCTCCATCAGATTGGCCTGTAAGCAAACTTGTGGGGGCATTTTCTTAATTTCTTTCCTTTTTTAATTATTTAATTATTTATTTTTTAGTTTTTTTTTTTTTTTTTTTTGAGACAGGGTTTCTCTGTGTAGCCCTGGCTGTTCAGGAACTCACTCTGTAGACCAGGCTGGCCTCAAACTCAGAGATTTGCCTGCCTCTGTCTCTTGAGTGCTGGGATTAAAAGTGTGATCACCCCCTCCTAGCTTGATTGCCTGATTGAGAGGGCACAGCCCACTTTGGGTGGCGTCATCCCTAGGCTGGTGGTTTTGGGTGCTATAATAAAGCAGGCTGAGCAATCTGTGAGAAGCAAGCCAATAAACAGCACACTGCCATGGCCTCTGTTTTGGTTTCCGACTCCCAGTTCCCGCTTGTATTTCTTCCTAGTCTTGTCTTGGTGATTGACTGTGATCGGGATGCGTAAGCCAAATAAACTCTTTCCTCCCCAAGCTGTTTCTGGCTGTGTTGTTTATCCCAGCAGTAAAAAAAAAAAAAAGCACCTAAGACATCAGCTCTGCTTAGGTCACAGCTTTGTCCTTGGTGATCTCTAGACTCCCATTGCCTTCCATAGCCCCCGGGTGTAGCTCCCAGAGTCCCCCCCCCCCCCCCCCCCGTCTTTCCTGCTGCCCACAGCTCATTTCAAAGCTAGCTTCCGTTGCTACTATTCCTTCCTCGCACTAGCCAGCATCCTCTTTTGTAGCATCATAACTGGTTTCCATGGATACAAAAGGCTGGGGTAGACCGGTGCCGATGTACGCGTAAACTTCAGAATGGAAAGAAGCGCTATTGATTTTGCCTGTTGCTGTGCCCCATTCATTGTGAGCACACCCCCCGCCTGGGGACTTTGGGATGGGTATCTTCGACTCCCTGGTCCCTAGCCATATGCCAACCTGCCTGGCTAATGAGTGGTGTTGCCCACCCCAATACCCCAGATCCCCAACTCCCTCCTGCTTCTGGCTTTCTCTCAGCTTTGGCATGTGCATGGAAATGTCAACAGGTAAGGGGAGATGTGCTGTAAATAAGCAGATGGTCCCCACAGGGTAGATGAGATGGGAATCCTAGCGGGCACGGTCACAGCCAGAGTTTTGACCAATCTAGATGTGTCATTTGCACATCAAAAGAGGAACGTGAGAGCCAGGCTGTTGCACAAGCACTCGAAACCCCTAGGGGACATCTGTTTTCTGTTGGTCATCTCCTGCTCAGGCTTCTGGTCACAACAGAGGCAGACTCTAGTCAGCTCTTGTCATAGCTACCTTCCTGTTGCTGGGATAAAACACCATGACCAAAGCTGTGTAAGGCGGGAAGCGTTTAACTTGGCTTACAGAATTGCAGGGATAAGAGTCCACCATGCCAGAGCAAAGGCAGCTGCGGGCTCACATCTTCGTCCCTCATGCAGAGAGTGAGCTATGAGTAGGCAAAGCTTTCAGCTCTCAAATCCTGCCCCCACCGACACACTCCCTTCAACAAGGCTGCACTGCGCCCACCCCTAAACCTCCCTTGACAGCACCAGCACCTGCCAGCCAAGTGTTCAAATCCATGACCCTGTGGGAAGCATTTCTAGGAATGGAGTTGGGGCAAGGAGCTCAGGTAGAGGTGGGTTACTGTCTTAGTGTTCTAATACTGTGAAGAGACACCATGACCACAGCAGCTCTTATAAAGGGAAACATTTAACTGGGGCTGGCTTACAGTTTCGGAGGTTCAGTCCATTATCATCATGGCAGGAAGCATGGCAGCACACAGGCAGACATGGCGCTGGAGGAGTAGCTCGAACTTCTACATCTGGATCTGAAGGCAGGAGAGAGAGAAAGAGAGACAGACAGAGAGAGAGACAGAGAGACACAGAGAGACAGAAGACAGAGAGACACAGAGAGAGACTGGCTTGAGCTTCTGAGCCCACCTCCAGTGACACACTTCCCCCAACAAGGCCACACCTCCTAATCCCTCTCAAGCAGTTCCAGTCCCTGGTGACTAAGCATTCAAGTATATAATCCTCTGGGGGCCACTGCTACCGTAATCAACACATTGCACCCACCTCCACCCCCAACCTTCAGAGTCATCAAAGGTCTGCACTCTTTATAAGAGATGCCACTTTGAAGGATGGCAAGGTGGCTCAGGGGCAAATGCACTTAACGAACACACACAAGGACTGAGTGTGAGTTCCCAGAACTCCCCTAAGCGCTGAGGAGGGGGTGCAAGTGTGGATAGTCCCGGTGCACCTTTGGGGGGTGTGTGATGGGGGAGTCTCCTAAAGCTCATAGACCAGCTAACTGTGGCAGGTATAGATGTGATACATGAAGCAACTGGATCCGTGAGTGGGCGGTAGCCTGGTTTACACAGAAAGTTTTGTAATAACATAGTAAGATCTTGGCTCCAAAAATGAAAATGAAAATAAATAAATAAAAGGTTGTCGGGGCCTGGGGAGCTAGCTGTCACTGAAGCATGAAGCTCCAGAAATCCAAGGAGCTGGGAACTGATTCTCGGCACCTACATAAGTAGCTGTGTGGTTGCAGCCTCCTGAGCCCAGTACCGGGGAGGTAGCTGGTTAGCCAGTTTAGGCAGATCTGGACATCCCAGGTTCAGTGAGAGATCCTGTCTCAAAAGATAAGGGGCTATTAGGAGGAGCTTAAGAGGTGGCTCAGCAGTTAAGAGAACTGCCTGCTCTTGCAGAGGATCCAGGTACAATTCCTGACACACACGCACGTAGTGGCTCACAGTCACCATAATCCTCCGGAAGTAGAGTTATAGGCTGTTGTGAGTTGCCTTGTACGGACGGATGCAATGACCTGAACCTGGGTCCTCTGCAAACGCAGTCAGTGCTCTTAACTGGCGAGCCATCTCTCCAGCCCTGACCAATCAGCTTTACCGTGGTGTAATACACATACAGGCGTATGTAGAGGTCGATGATACTGTGCTGGTTTAGGCACACACTAATCTCTTGGAACATGGACAAGAGGGGACCACTGTGCCTTTCCCACCTTTCTCCATTGACTGCTTCCCAGGTTCCTCCTGCCATCAGGCTCTGCCTCCTGCTTTTCAGGAATTCCAGAAAATTCCTAGGTCCTCTCCATCTGAGTCCCTTTTAGGCCACCAGCCGTACATGTCAGCACTGCCCCCTCCCGAGCTTCCCATTCTTCTTGCTATGCTTTTTCTCATTCACAAACACCACAGCCCGTTATACTATATATATATTTTTTAAAGATTTATTTATTTATATGTAAGTACACTGTAGCTGTCTTCATACACTCCAGAAGAGGGAGTCAGATCTCGTTATGGATGGCTGTGAGCCACCATGTGGTTGCTGGGATTTGAACTCCGGACCTTTTTTGAAGAGCAGTCTGGAAGAGCAGTCGGGTGCTCTTACCCACTAAGCCATCTCACCAGCTCCTACTATATATTTTAATACCAGAGCCTGTGGGCTATATATTTTATTTACTGTCTTCCCACTGAATGTATGATAGTTAAGACAGAGATTTAAAACATCTCCTTTGTCCGATGCTTTTCCTGCAGTTCCCAGATCAGCCCTGAAACATACTTGGTACTTGGGCAAATACTTGTTGAATTGATCGATGCGCGCATGCAGACACACAGAGGATCGATTGGGGTCCATTGCTTGGATCACCTGGGCCTCTCCCGAGTGTTCAGTCTTCTTACGGTGTTGAGAAACTTGAGTTTCACTGAGTACCAGGTGCCTCTACTGCTGTGTGTGTGTGTGTGTGTGTGTGTGTGTGTGTGTGTGTGTGTGTGATTTTTGTCCCCTAAGAGGACATCTGGCACTATCTGGAGATATTTGAGATGCCTATGAGAGAACCATATGACGTATGCGCATGCGCGCACGTGGTGGCGCGAGCTCAGCGATTCTTTCCAGAGCCCATACAATGCACAGAATACGCACCATAAGATAAGATTATATGGACAACAGCGTGAAGGTCTAGAAACTTCGGTACAGCCATCTCACATTTGGGGTCATCTAATGTCACTTAACGGGATGTAAGCTTCTTGGGGACAGGCTATTCTAGATTGACTCGTGTCCCCCAAATTCATACCTTGAAGGAAGTCCTAACACCCAGTGCCTGGGAGTGTCAGAAACTAGGACCTTTTTAAGTAATTAAATTGAAATGAGGTCACTGGAGTGGGCCCTAGTCCAAACTGAACGGCGTCCTTACAAAGCGGGAAACTTGGACACAGGCACAGGCAGAGGGAAGGAGGTGCGGAGACACGCGGG
The DNA here is from genome assembly GCF_000001635.26 of Mus musculus. Taxonomy (NCBI): domain Eukaryota; kingdom Metazoa; phylum Chordata; class Mammalia; order Rodentia; family Muridae; genus Mus; species Mus musculus. The sequence continues at coordinate 151,912,971 of NC_000070.6, read as the reverse complement.
GAGAAGCTGGCTGCGCTGCAGGCAGAAGCAATCCCAGCTAGAGGCCACGAGACACCAGGCAAGCAGCAGAAATGGAAGACTCAGGAGGAACCGTCCTGCAGAGCCAGAGCGAGCACAATTGTGCCAACACCTAGAATTGCGTTTTCCGCCTGCAGAAACTGGAGAGAAGCAGTTTCCGAAGAAGCAGTTTCAGATGCCTAAGCCGGGGATTCTTAGGCCTCTCCCCTCATGACTCTTCCCAGAAATCTTTTTTAAAGTTTTTATTAGCATACACTGTTATACACACTCTTGTATCTCATCACGACGTTTCCATATGAGTACATAATGTGTTTTGATTATATTCAGCCCTTCTTAGCCTCTCGCTCCCGCGTTCTCTCCCAATTATCTCCTTCCTTTTGCAACTGTGCCTCCTTCTACCCCTCTCTCTCCCTCTCTGCGAACCATTGAGCTTAACCGGGCTTATTTACAGTAGCTGGGGTGAGGGGTTATTTACAGGAGTAAGGGTAGCTCACCAGTGGCTACACTACTAAAGAACATGTCTGTCTTGCTGGGCAGTGGTGGCTCATGCAGTTAATTCCAGCACTTGGGAGGCAGAGGCAGGTAGATGGATGAGTTCAAGGCCAGCCTGGTCTACAAAGTTAGTCCAGGATAGACAAGGACTGTTACACAGAGAAATAACACAGAGATTGTTATTTCCGTCTTGAAATACCAAGAGAAAATGTGTGTCCCAGTAACTTCACCACCTATAGATGCAGGGAGGGGTGGGAACTTGTGGAGGCCTCCCTTTCCTATGATAAGGAATATGACAGGCCCAATTTTTAAAAAAGAAATGACATCTACCTATCTATTATTTATCTATCACCTATCTGTGTATCTATCATCTATCTATCTATCTATCTATCTATCTATCTATCTATCTATCTATCTATCATCTATCTATCTATCATCTAATATGTATGAGTGCTTTGCCTATACATTTATGTCTAAAAACCACCTGCATACCTGGTGCTTGTGGAAGCCAGAAGAAGGCATCAGATTCCCCGGAAATGAGAGCCATCATGGGTGTGCCAAGAACCAAACCCAGGTCCTCTGCATGAGCGGCAGATGTCCTTGACTGCCAAGCCAGCCATCTTTCCAGCCCTCAGGACATCTATTTGAGAATTCTTTGGTATACATATAATTTTACCATTTATGAAAGACAAAAGCATATCTGTGTAATAATGATACGACTGCTTATTTTCACATGAAGAAGTCTTGGCTGGACGTTGATATTGTAGATTGTAGCCCGTCATCAATGCTCTCCAGAGTTTATAAACATATCAATGCCGAGAGCCCTGCTCGTCATAAGTACATAGTACAAAATGACAGAGATATGTTTGAGTTGTCTTAGTTAGGGTTTTACTGCTGTGAACAGACACCATGACCAAGGCAACTCTTTTTTTTTTTGTTTGTTTGTTTGGTTTTTCAAGACAGGGTTTCTCTGTGTAGCCCTGGCTGTCCTGGAACTCACTTTGTAGACCAGGCTGGCCTCAAACTCAGAAATCTTCCTGCCTCTGCCTCCCAAGTGCTAGGATTAAAGTTGTGCACCACCACGCCCAGCCCAAGGCAACTCTTAAAAGGACAACATTTAACAGGGGCTGGCTTACAGGTTCAGAGGTTCAGTCCATTATCGTCAAAGCAAGAACATGGCAGCATCCAGGCAGGCGTGGTGCAGGAGGAGCTGAGAGTCCCACATCTTCATCTGAAGGCCGCTAGGAGAAGACTGGCTTTCAGGAAGCTAGGATGAAGGTCTTAAAGCTCACACCCACAGTGACACACCTACTCCAACAAGGCCACACCTCCTAATAGTGCCGTTGCCTGGGCTAAGCATACTCAAACCACTACATGGGGTCATTTCAGAAATGGTTGAAAACTCTACCCTAATCCAGAACCGAAATATATTGAACACTTCTTTCTTATGGAATTCAAGTCAGCGACTCAAAACCAAACACGCTGACAGTCTGACCTGAGGCCACATGAATTTGATGCTTATATGCTTAGGAACCTCAGCAGGAGATTTTGAAAAGCCCTGTTTTCTGAATGAGACTGTTCTGTCTGTGTGTGGGTGAGAACCTTTGTAGGTGCAATAAAGACATTGCTGCTCCCCGCACACAGTGGCACAGAGTCCGAGCTGAGGGATCTTAGGCAGCGAGCCGAGCGTGCTTTGGCTTTGGGTGTCATAATGGTTGTGTGTCAGAACCAGGGCCACAATGGTTGCTGGGAATTGAACTCAGGACCTCCGGAAGAGCAGCAAATGCTCTTAACCACTGAGCCATCTCGCCCCACAGTGGAGCTTCAAAGTGCAACGTGGGCAAGCACTTTCAGAAACGCCTCAGACTCACTGTGCAATTGAGTTAATTATTCCGGTCACTGACTGTTCAGAAAACCTTTGCTGCGGCCAAGATGATCTCCCTCCCTGATGTTTAGTTACGGGGTACCACATAGTTTCATGTACACAGTTTAAGAAATTAGGGGTTGGGGCTGGAGAGATGGCTCACTAGTTAAGAGCACTGACTGCTCTTCCAGAGGTCCTGAGTTCAAATCCCAGCAACCACATGGTGATTCCCAACCATCTGTAATGGAATTCGATGCCCTTTTCTGGTGTGTCTGAAGACAGTGGCAGTATATTCACATATATAAAACAAACAAACAAACAAACAAACAAACAAACAAGTCTAGAACAAAGAGAGAAAGGAAGAAAGGAAGGAAGAAAGAAATTGGGGTTTGAGCTTCCAAGTTTTTCTTCCTTTGTTATAGCTACCCAAGAAAACTGACACCAGGGCACAGCCAATTGCTAAATCCAAACTTGACACTAAGAGCTTGCTGCTTTGTAACAATTAAATTAGTTTCTTGTGAAAGAAAGAGCTTTAGCAAGAGGGTGGTTAGCAGGACGGGAGGGGTGGGGATAGGGGTGTGTGTGATGCCAGGAAGTGTATTCTTTGGCCTGTCAGGGCCTCATCCTGCTGAGACCCTAGTTCAAGGCCTCCAGTTGCAGGTTCCTGTAGCGGGAAGATGACACCGGCTCCAAATGGTTTCTTTGCTAATATTAACTTGGGTTCTGTTTCAGATCAATGAAAGAAAAGAAAGCAAAAGAAAGAAAGTAAAAAACCCAGGCGTTTTCATAAGTCCCACTGAGCCTGTCTTCACTGCCACATCGTGCCCCGACAGAGGCCGTGTCTGGTGGCTGATGACATGGCCGTCACCCAGCACAGACGTAAGGAAGCCTTACCAAAGGGGACACTGTCATGCAGAGTCGCCTGGAGGCTTCTGCGGCTCAGAGGAAGGACAATGCTTTCTAACACAACCACCTCTTTATAAATTATAACGCCAGTGTCAGAGTAAACCAAGATTTGGGGTTAAGGGAGACTCACTGTCCCGGGACCAAGATTAATGTTGTCTGACAAGGTTTTGTGAAGATCTTGTGTAGCCTGGTTAGCTGGGCTGGGTCTGCTGAGATAGTGTCTTTTCACATATAGAAGATGTTATTGATTTCCTGTTAGGATTATCCCGGCAGTATGCAGCGTGTATCTATGGAGCAGAGACAATCTTCCATCGCTGGCTTTAGAGGAAGAGAATGGTTATCATATCTCTCCCCATAAAATATAATCTCTCTCCATCTTCCAGAATCCTTTCACCCTCCCGGGAATTTCCACTTGTAATCTGTGAAAGTGAATTGATTTTTTTTTATTATTATTATTGCATGCGCCAGGCTTTTTATCTTTGGCTCCTCTACATTTTCCCATTGTTCTCTGGAGTCTGGCGTTTCTAGGTTGTTATTGGAGATATCTATGAATACAGAAATAAATAACCCACAAAAGAATCCTCAGTTGGATTGAGAGACACGCAGCTGCTTCCATGATGGTGGATATCAAGTTCCCCGACTTGGCTGGGCTGGGGCAGCCCTGCTTTGTCCCTCTGTGTATCCCAGCAGGACTGAGGTGCCCAGGGCTGGCTGAGTGGGGTGCTGCTGCCCGCCAAGGCTCTTAGTGCTATGTCACAGCGATTCTCAGGATAACCTTAGATGCAGGGCAATCAGACATGGATGTCACATGCCTGTGACCTCAGCACCGAACAGGCAGAAGCGAGAGAATCAGAGTTCAAGGTTGACTTGTCTACACGTGCAAACCTGTCTCAAACAAAACAGTTCAGCAAGGGCTGTGGTGATGGCTCAGTTGATAAAACGGTTGCCCCTTAGCCGTGAAGGCTTTGAGTGTAATGTCTACAACTCACGTAAAAAAAACGGGACTTAGTGCCGGGTCCATGAAATTCCACTGCTGGGGAGGTCGAGATCCAGCGCCAGGCGGTTAGCCTAAGCAGGGGGGCCTCCTCCCCTCTCCTTTACCCCCCCCCCCAACTCCCCCAGGGTTTTCCTAGGCAGTTCAAGTTGGCCTAAACTTACATTATGTAGCCCAGGCTGGCTTAGGACTTGTGATTCTCCTGCCTCTACCTTCAAATGTCTGGGATTACAAGCGTGTACCACTATGCCTGCCCCACCCCCCACCCCGCCCTTTGCGTATGGTTTTGAAATGGTGGAGAACCATACCAAAGTTCCATCCCAGCTAGAGCCAAGACAGAATGTCCAAAAGCAGGCCACGGGAAGCTAATGGTCCTCGCTCAGGAAGCACGTAAGCACACAAAGCTCTCTACGCTCCTATCTAGGTTTGCTAGACTCATGCTCATTGCTAGGGATAAACCCAATTATCAAACTCACTGACTCAGAAGACGGGACCTCTGCCGCTTTCCAAGCGCCTAGCAGGCAGCTGCTGCGCATGCGCGCACACAGCCTCCCGCTCCCTGCCTTATCTGTCTGTTACTGAGTACAGAGGGATGACAGTTTGGATACTTTTCAGCAGATGTGGGCATTTGCCGGGTCACATCTGGCCGGAGGCTGCTTGCTCCGTGACCTCATGAAGAAATCAATTCCAGTCTCCTTCGGCCGACCTTAGGGCTGTGTTCGTAGGCCAGCCTTTCTCTACCGTAATTAGATTTTGGCCTGTGATTTATACAGTCCTATTTCTTTCAGAAGCTATCACCAAGGTCCCAATGAGGCGACGAGGGAGATCTGTAATTATGTTCAGCCTAGAGTCGGCAAAGAAAGAGGGGACAGCTGCTAGCCAGTCTTGTCCTTCCGTGTCTGGGTCTGCAGATAACCCTTCTGGCCATGCTAGAAACTTCAAGAGGAGAGAGGAGTATCAATAAGTGAGGCTTTGCCGGGGTGGCGTGAGTCATCATGGTCTTCACGAAGTCTCTTAGAATTAAGTTAGAGTCTTTCTCTAAAGGTGTGTGTGTGAGAGAGAGTGTGTGTGTGTCAAAGGTCACCTCGAGGGTCATTCCTCAGGTGCCCCTCTTGTTTTTTGAGACAGTGTCTCCCTTAGTCTGGTGCTGTCCAATTCAGTTAGAGAGCTGAGCTCCAGGTATCCTCCTGTGTGTCTCCACTTCCCTAGGCATTACAAGAGTGTACCACTATGCCTTACCGTTTTACGTGGCTTCTGGGGTTCAAAGTCAGGACCCTGAGCGTGTGTGGCAAGCACTTTACTGACCTGGACCCACTTCTCTAGCCTTTCCCCAACGTTTGGAGCAAATTTCCTTGGACCTGTGCAACTTTGATGGAGAAGCCACTGATGGCAGGGGATGAGTGAACTGAGACGGTGGGGCTCAGCTTTCCCTCTGGAAACCAGCTGGTGTTTGCTCTGTCCGCCCCTTCCAGACCCTCAGGCTGCGGAGATGAAGATGCACAGCCTTCAGGCCCCTCGCTGATTTTTGTTTGTTTGTTTGTTTGTTTGTTTTTTGGTGGGGGTGGGAGGCAGTTCTTGAAATCCTGCGCAGGATTCAAGTGTGCACCTCTCCTGGGGCCCTCTGAAGGTTCCACATCGAGATTCCTAAGGCAGGATGATCTGGTCTGGTTATCTGTCCCTTCCAGGATCTGTCACGGATGTCGTGTTTCGGGTCGGTTTCCATGGATATTGGCCTTGTTATCCCGGTTTTCTGCAAGCAGAAGCTGTGCTTTCATGGGCTTTACTCACTGTGAGAACTCATCTGTGCAAAGCTCTGAGGATAAACCTTGTTTGTTTGTTTTAAATTCTTTTTTAATGGCGATAGAAGGATTATAGATCCTGGCCGGAGCGGGGGTGGGGGTGGGGTGGGGGGTGTGGGGGGGAGGGGCGGGAGGTGGGAGGGGCCGAGGGCGGGACGGAAATAAATTTACATATGCTTGTTTAATTATCAAATATTTGCATCTCGTCTTCACTCAAAGTGCAAATTTGCACCTCAATTTAAGTTTGGAGAGTGAACTAGCTGTGCCTGGGGACCCTTCATCATTTTCATCATTTCCTCCACCCTGAGCAGCGTCGGTCTTACGTCCAGGGCCAGGACCACTGCTGTATCCACCTCCCCAAAGCCCCACAGAGCGGCTCAGGGCACACAGAGAGCTCTTCACATGTCCTGATGAATGAGTGGATATTTTTCTTTTCTTTTTTTTTTTTTTTTTTTTTTTCTTCTCTCACTCAGCTGAAAAGAGCAATTAAGTAAGATGCCTTGTTTAAGACAGGGCTCTTCTGGTTGTAAAAAGAAGCAGGGGGTGGGGAGGTGGGGTGGACCTGCAGCGCTGAGTGTGCTGGGGAACATCTTTAATCCTAGCACTCGGGAGGCAGAGGGAGGTGGGTCTTGATGACTTTGAGGTCAGCCTGGTCTACAGAGTGAGTTTCAGGACAGTCAGGGCTAGAAGGAGAAGCTGTCACAAACCAAACCCCAAAACCATGTTCCCCCACCAACAATAAATAAATAAAATAAATAATCAAACAAACAAAAGAGGAAACAAAAAAATTGAAGCCGAGAGGGTGGTCGCGCTGTTGGCAGGGCCAGGACCTTGGGAGCCTGCTGACCCCACCCTCCTTGTTTCTGGCCTTCTCTCCTGATTCTTACTTGTCGGTAAGAACTCTCTCAACATCGGCTTTTGAGCATCAGTCCTAAGCTAGTATGAGATTGACAAGGGGGCCAGGAAGAGTCTGATCTACTGGAGAGATCAATTGGCTGTTGTAATTTGCAATAGACACAGGGGTGTGTGCTGGACCAAGGTGACTGTCAAGTTGGCTGGAACATTCAGGTTTACCTTCTGTTAGAGGCTGGTAGATCTCAGCGGGAGGGGGAAGAGTCAACACCCTTGGGGAGATGGCTTAGTCAGTAGGGGCTTGTTGTACAACCTTGAAGATCTGAGTTGGTGTCCCTGGTACCCACATAAGAAGCTGGGTGTGCCGGCATGTACCTGTAATCCCAGGGCTAAACAGGTGGATCCCTGGAGCTCACAGGCCACTTAAGATGGTTCATTTGGAAACCCTGTCTTTACAAAGATGGTAGAGAGTGACTGGGAAGACACCCCACACTGACCTACACACACACACACACACACACACACACACACACACACAGACACAGGCACATTCACATGCATGTGTGCACATTCATTCATACATAGACACACACTCTTTCACACACACAGACACACACAAGGGCACACACAAACAAAGGTATATGAAAACACTCCACACATGCACTGCCAAGTGCTTACCCAGAGTCAGGGTCCCCACAGAAAGCCTCCTAAAAGGCTGGAAGCCTCCAGAAGTCCCCTGGAAGAGCAGCGAGTGCTCCTACCTGCTGAGCCATCTCTCCAGCTCTGTTCATGGCTTTCAATAAACAGAATCCTGTGTTGTGGGTTTTCTGTTAAGAAAGCTGGGCTGCACATTGTCCAGCTTTGGATGGTCTGATTCCAATAACCTGCATGGGCAGTGAGCTTGGACCCTCTGTGTCCCCAGAGGAGTGTAAAGAGAGGTAGAGAATTCATTATTGATTAATAGAAGAACTTTTGTTTCTGTTTCTTTCTTTCTGTTTCTAAGATGTGGGAAGATTTGACTAAAGTTAAGTTTAAGTGTTTAATTAATGGCTAAACAAGCTAAGCAAACACAAATATTCTCTCTGTCACACACACAAACACACAAATGCACACGGGCATGCACACACATGCATGTGCACACACACTCACACACCTGCACACACACACACCTGCATTCATGCATGCATATACACACAAATGCATACACACACATATGCATACACACATACACACAACACACACACAGAGCCATAATTAAGTTTACTGCTCTGTTTTGGAATCTTCAGTGGCTTTTCTGGGATCTATTTTAGGCCCACAGGCTCAACGGCTTGATCTTTATGTGTGTGTGTGTGTGTGTGTGTATGTGTGTATTTCCATCCGGTGTAGGCTCACGTGCCACAGGCGGAGAAGATGGCTGTCTGGTTCTGTCCTTTTATCCTGCGAAGGTTGATGCTCCGTGAGTGCTACTTTGGAGATAATTAATGTGTCCCATTTTGGTGCAAAAATATACCTTGTCCCAGGTCACATGACAAATGTAGCCATAAAAAGTTTAAAATGCTATTATTTAAAATTTATTTTCTCATAAAAAAATGGTTCCTGAAGTGATCATAATTTGAATAACTTACTCTATAGTTATAACACATTATGTCCTGGCCGGGGTCCAGGCTCTGTAATCTGGAGCAGGGAAGGGTTTCCGTTTTAGGACTGAATAGCTGACACGCCCTCGCCCTCAGTGCGGTGCAGGCTGAGCGCCTGCCTGCTTCCCTGAGTCACCCAAGCCTGTTGGGGTCCTATCGTGCCACGTGCTCCTCCAGATTCCCACTTGAAACAGTGTTACTTCGGAGAGTGAGTGCGCAGGGTTAAAGTGGACTTTAGGGGGCAGGAGAGATGGTTTTAAATGCACTGGCTCTTCCGGTGGATCAGAGTTTAAATTTCAGGACCCATGTGGAAGTTCACAGCTGTCTACAACTCCACCCAGGGTGTCTGGCACACTTTTCTGGACTTCGAGGGCACCAGGCAGGCATGTGGTGATCGGATATATATGCAGACAAAATACCCATACACATGAAATAAAAATAAAAAAGAAGGTTGGACTATCCATGGCTATACAGTGAGTTTGAGGCCTGCCTGGTGCATATGAGTTCCTGTCTCAAAAAACAAAACAAAACAAAAACAACAAACAAACAAACAAAACAAAACAGAAAAAAGCAGTTAAACTATTTTAAAAATTGAATATATTCTCTTAGCTTAAAGGTAAAGATGAGGGTTGGAATCCTTAGAACTACTGTCCCCTTTGTGTTTCAGAGACAATTTATCTATTTAACTTATTTGTTTGTTTGTTTGTTTCTTGAGACAGGGTCTCACTATGCAGCACTGGCTGGCCAAGAGCTGGCTTGTAGACCAGGCTGGCCTTGAACCGGCAGATGCACCTGGCTCTGCCTCCAGAGTGCTGCCGGCATCGAAGGCATACACCACAGCCTCCATTAGTCTCGCTTAAGTAAGGAAATTAAGACGCAGAAGGACGTGCCCGAGACACCAATTTAGGTCAGTATGTTCCCTTCCTGCAAGGACACACTTTCACCTTTATGGTGCACAATGTCCCAAACCCACAATGAGGTGCTGAGCGGAGAGTCCTATTCTTCCACACTAACAGGCTCAGAGCTTTGTGACATCTGCTCCAATGCCAGCCAACCTGCAAGGTGAAGACAGGTTTCAGGAGATGCCCTGTAGTCCTTAAGACAGGGAATCACCATGCCTGTCCCCCAACCCGTGTCCTGCAATGAATGCTCTCTGCCTGCTAAGATTTTATTTCCTCTCCGCGTGGGCCAGCTGCTTTGGCACACCCGAGCCCTTGTTAAATGGGTCAGGTCCAGGCTGTGTGGCACACCTTCTGTATCCTGACCAGATCGCCCACGGTTCTTGTGCATGTTAGAGAGGATCATATAAAGGAGCATAAGCCATTTGAACTTCACCTCTGCAGGTGTCCTGAGAGCGGCTTCCTACAGCCTGGGCGTGGTTTCTTGAAGCTTGGGCGTGGCTTCCTGCAGCCCTGGCTAGTAGCTCTACGGAGTCCCAAGGCTGGGCGCAGGGTGGTGTCTCTGGGGTTGTAGGCTGGGAACCTGGCCAGTTCTTCTGGATGCTAACTCTGTGCTGGGTGGACAGTGAGCTACCCGGGGTCAGTACTGGACACCCTGTCTCTTGTACAACAACAGCCCTGAGAGGCAGAGTGGAATGCGTGACATGACTTTGACCTTGGTGTTTAGGCAGATCCTTCTCTCTTGGAGAGTGCTTCAACATGTTGGCCCGGTACGTTCTGAGCTCTGTGGAGTTTTGGCAGAGTGGCCAATAAGTATTTTTAGTTCCTTCCTCCTTAGTCTTTGCCAGAAAACCACCGTCATTACTCAGGAGCAGGAGACATTTCCTCCCAGACCTCCGAAGAGTCCAGGCTTGCCCTCAGATGCCCACGAAGGCACCTTGGCCCCAGGCTTGCCCTCAGATGCCAGCGGAGGCACCTTGGCCCCAGGCTCGCCCTCAGATGCCCGCGGAGGCACCTTGGCCCCAGGCTCGCCCTCAGATGCCCACCGAAGCACCTTGGCCCCAGGATTCAAGCTGTTCTAAAATCAGACATGCTAACATCTACAGCAAGGCAGAACACCATGTACTTTTTAATAGAACAGCCTGTGCTTTGCCCTTTTATTATTAATTCCTTTAAATCATGGTAAAATGTAGGCTTCAGAAAAGTTAGTATCTCGGCCACTTCTCAGTGGCTCAGTGGCACCGGGTATGTTCAGTTTGCTTGGCACCCATCCCCACTGGCTGACTTGGGAACTCATCGTCTGGTCAAATTATCCTCATCAAGCACTCAGCGTCCCCAGCCCTGACCCTAGCAGCCACCATTCCTCCTTCTTTCGTTTTTGAAGAATGATCTCCATGTATACGATGAATATATCACCTTCCTACAATTTCTTTCGTAAGCGACCAACATATTCCCCTCCCAACTTCATGACTTCTCCTCCTCCTCCTCCTCCTCTGATAATCTGTTAAGTCTTAGTGCTACCCACCTGTAGGTCAATGTAGGGACATCCACCAGAGCATTGGGAACCTACCAGTGGCCACTCCTCAGAGGAGATTACCCACCCACCCTTCCTCTTCAGCTGCTATGGACTGCCAATAGCTCCGGAGTAAAGGGTGGAGCCTAGAGAACGCCCCTCCCATCTCTTATATTTTCTCTCTGTGTCTCTCTCTCCCATCGAGATAGGCCATCTCAGTGATTTGGAGCTCCCTACAAAGCCCAGGCACCTCTAATTTATAGAAATCCTCCTGCTTCAGCCTACCTGGTGCTGGGGTTATAGGTATGCCCCACCTGCCTGGCTGCTCTGTGGGGTTGAGCCCAGCGCCTGTGGCTCGCTAGCGCCCCCTTACGGTCCTTCACTTCTGCTTTCTGTTTTTGCGACTCTGAAGCCCTATGGGTGAAGGACTCCGGGTGGAGGTGAGCGCTGGGTCTGACATCCTGAGTTTGTTTTCTTTAGTCACGCATCCGATGATAAATAATGCTCAGTTAAAGCACAACCATTTTTTTTTTTCTTTTTCCTTTTAGACAACCAGTTTCTGACGAGTCCTGGGCTGTCTGCACAGGGAGGGCAGGCTTGCTCTGAGGACAGCACCAACGTTGGTTAGGAGAACCAGCTACTCTTTGCTTGGGTCTGAGGTCTACTCCACAGGAGAGATTTAAAAGTAACACCCATATTTCTTTACTCATGATTTTCACCTTATCTTGACCTTTTATTTTTAATCTTTAAAAAATATAATTACACCATGTCTGAGCTGCTTCTCTGGAGTCTAACCCCACTTATGTACCCCCCTTTCAAATTTATTCCCTCTTATTCTTTAATTATTGTTGTTACACACATATATATGCAAATCAATTCAGCTGCGGAGTCCGTTTAGTGTTGCTCATATGTATATTTTTAAAGGCTGACCGTTTGCTATCAATATGAGCATTTAGAGGGTTATCTCTGGGGAGGAGGAATTCTCCCTCTCAGCAGCCTTTAATTGGCAGTTCTTTGCCTAGGGGTGGGGCCCTGTGAGAGTTCCCCCATCCACGTTGGCATGCCAACCAGTGTTGTCATTATTCAAGTCTTGCTTAAGCAGCCATATTGTGGAGAGTTCATGGGTGTCCCTTCCCTGTCCTATCGAGAAGGCACGACCTCACAGGAGACTTCCTGGTCCTCTGGCTCTTAGAATCTTTTCTTACCCCTCTCTTCTGAGATGTTCCTTGAATACAGGAGAGATTTCCTTCCTGGGGCTGTAAACCTGGTCAAACGCCCATGCCTTAGGAGGTCATAGGCCCTAAGGGAAGCTAACCACTGCTGTTGTCAAACTGACTTCTCAATATTTATGTGTCTTCCTATAGGTGACTGTGGCTCCCGGTCTCATGCGGAGAAGCGTCTGTGTGCCGTGGACTGTAATTAATGCAGAGACTCATAACATGTCAAAGTACTGAGAAGTGACCGTTGAGTGCATGGCCATAAATGGGACATCTTTATCAACCCCACAAGACTCAGGGAACACTGAGGGAGACGGGGAGGGGCGCTGGGAAACACAAAATTTTGGACCTGTCTGGATGGTTGCCTCAGCCCGTGGCTACCTGCAGAAGACCTTAGTAAGCTCACGAGGTCAATCAGCATTCCAGTAGATGGCACCAACTGAACCCGGCGTGCTAAGAAGGAGTAGGGGGGTGGTTAGGGGGCTCAGGCGTTAGGAGCATTTGCTGCTCTTGCAGGGGCTCTATCTGGGTTCAGTTTCTGAATTCACATGCTGGCTCCAGTGCCAAGAGGTCCAGTGCCCTCTTCTGGCATGAATGAACACTGCATGCACGCAGTGTGCTTACATGCAAGCCAACACTCAAACACACTCAACACTTGAGTTAAAAAAGCAAGAGACTTAGAGAGGACGTAAATGTGGGAGGGAGCATAATGGGAATACCTGAGGGGAGTTGGGGGGGGGATTGTGGTGGGTACGGTCAAGAAACATTGTATTTGGCTGGAGAGATTAGTCCCATTTAAGAGTGTGTACTGCTCTTGCAGAGGATCAGAGTTTGTTTCCTAGCACTCACTATCTGCCTTGTAATTCCAGATCCAGGGGATCTGGCGCCCTCTTCTGGCCTTCGTGGATACCTGCACTCATGTGCACAGACAACAGACACACAAAATTAAAAAAAAAAAGATTCATTGTACACATATATGAAATGCCAAAGAACAAACAAAAGACAGTAAGAAAACATCAAAACGAATGAATGATTGAATGAATGAACAAACAAACAAACGAACCAGCAAGCCAAAGACCTTTGCGGCGGCACAGATGGAGGTGACCCAGAGAGAGCCAGCCATCTGGGCAGCTTCGACCATCAGGCAAGAAGGAAACCCACAGCCTTTGGGTTCAGATCTTCTACAAACATAGACACACCAGTTCCTGCTGTGTGGGGAGACTTCCTGCGCCTTCAGCATCTTCAGCGTTGGTCCCTGCATAGATCTAAGTTTAATGGCAGTGCCTGCCAGACCGCAAGGGACTGGCTCCCTCAGAAAACTCTCTCCAGCACGAGGCATAATAGCCTGAAGGATCTAGTTCAGTAGACACAGGGTTCTTCTGTAATGCACTTTCCAAACGAAGTGCACACTTTGGGATTAATTAAACTCTTTTCTAGCTGCCTGACAGTGTAACCTTTCTTTTATGCTTCTTAGGGGGGTACACGAGTAAAAAGTCAAATCTATTATGTTCATGACTCGGAGGGAAAGATCTGGAACAAAATTACCTTACACACTGTTTTTTGCTTTCAAAAAAAATTTTTTTTTTTTTGAGTCCCAGATCAAATAGCTGTCTGGTCTGTGTGTTAGCTGAGCCACGCGTCCGACCCAGGAGAGGAGAGGCTTGGGATTTCAGCAATAGAAGCCAAGGAGAGGTACCAGGGATGCCAGCACAAACCCCTAATTTCTTGGCACAGTAGGGGGGCAATACAGAAGAGCATGTGAAAGCCGCGTGCTGACTGCCTGGTTGTGGTTCCACTCTCGTTCCCGTCTGTCCTGTTTTTGAGTGCATGACATTTAATTAATTTTACAGTTAACTCCTTACGCCATTCCATTTTTGACAAAGTGTCACTTTGATCTCTCGGCTGGTTGGGGGTAAACTATGTGTATCAGTCATTACCCTGGCTCAGGCCTGAGCAGGGACATCTGCCACAGCAGGAGATTCGAGGGACAGCAGCAGGCGGGATGCGGAGACAAGGATTCCGTTTATAGACAGGTTCCTGGAAGAGGCTCAGTACAGAGCTTGGCTTCCCATCCAGGCCCCTCTGTCAAAGCTCCCTTGTCCTCACCTCAATCACCATCATCTTTGGGGGAAAGAAATGCTTGCTTGCCTTTTTAAGATTTTTTTTTTAACTTTATAGTAACAAAATTAAGTAGAAAAGGAGGGCTGTGCACTGAACTCAGTGGTAAGAGTGCTTGTGTAGCACTCACAATGCTCTGACTTCAATCCAAAGCACTGCAAATCACACACACACACACATACACACACACACACACACACATCTCACACATATATGAATTGTCATAGAATAAATAAAAATAGTAAAAAGATAAAAATGAATGAAGCAGCAAGCCAAAGGCGATTATACCTTTGCTGTATACACACACACAAATTATATATATATGTATATGTATATATGTGTGTATATGTATATGCATGTGTATTTGTATATGTATATATATGTGTATATATGTATATATGTGTGTATATGTATATATGTGTGTATATGTATATATGTGTGTATATGTATATGTGTGTGTATGTATATATGTGTGTGTATATGTATATATGTGTGTATAGTATATATGTATGTGTATATATATATATACACACACATATGTATACACACACACACACACACACACACACACACATATATATATATATATATATATATATATATATATATATATATATATATATGTATGTCAGGTTTTTCTAGAGGAGCAGGACTTACAGAATAAACTCTCTCCATGTGTATGTTCAGCTAGTCCAACAATGGTTGTCTAGCAACAGAAAGTCCGAGAATCCAGTAGTTGTTCAGTGTATAAGGCTGGATGTCTTAGCTGGTCTTCAATCTACACTGGGATGCTGAACAAGGCAGGCTCTAATGCCAGGGAAGGAATGGACTTGCCAGCGATAGCAAGAGCAAGAGCAGGCAGAGAGTGAAGCTTCCTTCTCCCACGAGCTTTATACAGGCTGCCACAGAGGTGTGGCCCACCTCAGAAGATCTGGATTAAAAGTGAATTTCTCACCTCAAAGATCTGGAATATGTATCTATGTATGTATGCATGCATGTATGCATGCACATATGTATGTATGCATGTATTAAAGCTGTTTTTAGCTAGGTGTGGTGGTGAAAGCCCATGAAATCTTACTCAGAGCTTGAGGTATGAGCACGAAGAGAAAAGTTTTAATTAATTAAAAAAAAAACTACTTTATGTGTATGAATGTTTTGTCTGCATGTATGTCCCTGTACCATGTGTGTGCCTGGTGCCTATAGAGGCCAGAAGATGGCAGTAGATCCCCTGGAATTGGAGTTACAGACAGCTGTAAGTGCATACAGGTGCTATGGATGGAACCAAGACGTCAGGAAGAGCAGCCAGAGCTCCTAACCACTGAGCCATCTCTCCAGCCCCGAGAAGGAAATGTGGGAAGCAGACTTCTCACTCCAGCCTGCTCTGCAGTGTGACTTCCAGCATGACCCTAGTGTGACCTCAGCGTGACCCCAGCGTGACCTCCCCAGCATGACCTCCTCAGCATGACCCCAGCGTGACCCCAGCTGCTTCTTTTCCTTTTTTTGATGTGTTTTGCCTCGAGGGCACCAGGGTTGCAGAAACTTGCTATGATGCCTGGGGAAGGAGGCCTCGGAGTCGGCCCAGAACACACTCAAACACCAACTTCTCAACGCCAAGGCGATCTATTACCCAGGAGGGACGGGGTGGGGGCAGGGTAGGAGGGTGGGGTCGGGGAGAGCCTGCCTCTAGATCCATCCGTCAAAAGACAGCAGCAGGGGTGACTGCAGGACTGGTTTTTAAGGAGGAAAGGGTGAAGTCTGTGTTAGGATGAGTTGGTAAATCCTGATTGGACAGGTCAGTCAGTGTAGCCAAATAGAGCGTTTGGACTGCTGGACCTTGGTGTTTCGTCTCAGGAATGACTCAGTGCTCATACAAGGGAGTGGACCTTGGGGGCTAGCCTTGGGAACATAATCTAACCAGAGGGAAGAGGGAAGGGCAAGCAGGCTTGCTCTATGTCCGCCATGCTTGAGTCTCTTAGATTTTTTTTTTTTAATTGAAAAGATTCTTCTCTCATACAATACAACAGGACCATAGTTTCCACCCCCTCCACCCCTCCCAGTTCCCCCTTCCCCTCCCCCAGGTCCACTCCTCCTCTGCTTCCCTTCAGAAAGGAGCAGGCCCCCAAGAGACAATGATCAAACACCACAAAACAAGATACAGTAAGACGAGGCAAAACCCTCACACCAAAGCAGGACGAGGCTATCCAACAGGAGGTCAAGAATCCCAAGAGCAGCCATCCCTGAATTTTTAACCGTCTTATGCTTTCCTAAGGGTCCATGATTCTCTGAAGAACGATTCCCCAGACTCAAATAGTATTCAAAAGCAAAGAACATTTCATTCTGCAGGAGTCTAGCATACTGGGGCCTCCCATTACTAAGACGGAGACACCCAAGTGAGCTCTCAGGCCTGATTTAAAGCACATTAGGGGAGGGGTAGCTGACCTCTATCTTAATCTGTCCCCTCTACCTCCAGGGACATTCCAGAACCATTGCTGGGGTGAGAGGGGCTGGAAACTGTTGCTGGGGAAGCCTGGAAACTGTTGTTAAGGAAATCTGGAAACTGCTGCTGACCCATTGTCCCATGGTGGAGGTAGGGGCAGGAGTGGGGGCAGCTTCTGAGGCCTGGACTCTCCTGGACTTGCCCAGTTCTTGGAGACAGAGATCAGGACCTAGTCTCCTGAACTGCCCATTTGAAGCCTGTCATGGAGTCAGCCTAGCCTGTCTCACTTTAATTACTGTTTTTAAAAGATGATTTCTTTTTTCCAATGTGTCTGTATGTGTCCCTGAATGTGTGTTCGCGCACGTTGTGCATGCTGTTCCTGAGGAGGCCAGAAGAGGGCGTCCCTGACTGTAGATTGTAAGCAGCTCATTGTGGGTGCTGGGAACCAAATCAGGATCCCTGGTAAGAGCAGCTAGGGCTCTTATTTGCTGAGCCATCTTTCCATCCTCCCCTCAACTTTTTTGGGGAGACTCTTGTAGTGCAGGCTGGCCCTGAACTTGCTATGTAGCCAAGAATGACACTGCGGTTCCGCGTCTCTCTGACCTTCTCCTCCTGAGTAATGGAATTGTAGGCGTGGGTCATAGCGGTTTATGAAGTGCTGGACCTTGCGCAAGGACACTCCCAACGATAAACATAGCCTGCTTAACCTTAACTCTGCCGTAGTTCCTTCTGCTGCTCTCTGATTCCGCCTCCACAGCGTGACTGATGAGTTTTGGACGCTATTGTTTGACACTGAAATAGATGAAGCTTGTGTACCCACCCCTTCCTCTCGGCTCCCCTTTCTCTTTCTCGCTGCCTCACGAAGGCCTGACTCACGCAACTCATCTGCCCTTTCCCTTTTATTTTTATCGCCGCTTTATTGAGATATAATTTACATACCATATACTTCGCCTCGTGAAAACGTACAGTCGAGCAGTTTTACGTGTATTCTCAAAGGCTCACATCCACCTCTACACTCAGCACAAAAATCTGGAATATTCCTGTTCTTCCCCATCCCGCTGCGGCTCCCGCCTCCCTGGCACACTGTCCCCAGGACCTGGCACCTGTCAGTGTCAGTCTCTCCTCTTGTAGACATCTGTGGGTGTGAAAGGGGACCTGACCACGGCTTTGCTTTGTTCGCCTCTATTAATGATTTTGAGCACTTTTTCATGAACCTATGAACCTTCAGAAAATGTCTATAAAAGTCCTCCTTTCCTTTCCTTTCCTTTCCTTTCCTTTCCTTTCCTTTCCTTTCCTTTCCTTTCCTTTCCTTTCTTTCTTTCTTTCTTTCTTTTTGATTTCTGAGACAGGGTTTCTCTGTGTAGCCCTGGATGTCCTGGAACTCACTCTGTATAACCAGGCTGGCCTCAAATTCAGAAATCTGCCTGCCTCTGCCTCCCAAGTGCTGGGATTAAAGGTGTGCGCCACCACACCTGGCAAGCCCTTTCTTTACCTAGCCCGGCACAGTGGCACACACCTTTAATCCCTTGCAGGGTGGCTGCTTTAAGGTCACCCCAAGTTCCTGCCCATAATTCCTCACCAGAGCTTTGCCAGGAAGCCTAATAAACTTGTGGGTTCCCCGGAGTGAACTCTGGAGGAGTCGCTAGCAGTGTAGGGGGAAGGACGGAAGTCATTTGTATGTCCTTGGGGAAGGAATTTTAGCATGCATGCTAAATTCCCCAATCTATAAATGTGGATCCTACTAGCCAGATCTTCTTTAATTTCTTCTAGTTGAGGACATTTGTAAATTTAGTTAACTACTTAATTAATTTTGAGACAGCATGGATGTATGTAGCCCTAGCCGGCTTAGAACTCACTGTGAAGACCAAGCTGTTCTTGAGTTCACAAATTGGTGACTACCTCTACCTCTGCATGGTGGTATTAAAGGTGTGGGCCACCACCAGGCTTCGAGAGTTGATTTGTGTTATGTGTATATGCGCGTGTGCCAGGTGTGCACAGGTGACCCCAGAGGTCAGAAAAGGGCAGTGCATGCCCTGAAGTTAGACTTAAGGCAGTTGTGAGGCTCTCCTAACAGGAGTGCGGGCAATCCACAGCAGTGGTTGCTCCTAACTGCGCAGCCATCTCTCCGGCCCCGGTGACATTCTGTTGTGTTCAGCTTTTGATGCAGTTGCAGACAGAGCTACTTTCTTAGTTTCATGTTCCTACTGTTCATAGGCGCGCAGCTGCACTCCACTGTGGTGGTTGGTTTGCGTTTTTGAGAGCAGTTCTTGTTAAGTAGCCCACGCTTGCTTGGACTGCGTGATGTTCTTGCTCCCGCCCTGTGAGAACTGTGACAGTACTGGTACCTTGACAAAGGTCGGTATGGTAGACCATGCCTCACGCCTGCAAGCCCGGCACTCGCCAGAGAGCTTCAGACCGAATTCTCGGTCTGGAACCCGGATTGTGGTAGCTGAAAGAATACGACTCTACGAGTGTGTCCTCCAGCGCTTACACGTGCAGCATGTAGGATGCAACACACGTGCATTCACGCATGCGTGTGTGCACACAAGCACACACACGTGCATGCACACATACACACATGCACGTACACACACATACACATGCTCACACACACATATGCACACACATGCACATTCACACACACAATACAAATATAGTAAAAAATTAAATGAACAGATGAAAACCTTGAAGGGCTGGCAGGTGGAAGTGGGGGCTGGCAAGACGGCTCGGTCGATAAGATTGTGCTCTGCGATTGCAAAGGACCTGAGTTCAGTTCCTAGCACCAACACCAGGTGGCTCCCAACTTCCTGTAACTCTAGCTTCCAGGGAATACAATTGGCTCTTTTGGCCATCCCGGGCACCTGCACACACACACACACACACACACACACACACACACCCCTGAAAAGTAAGCATAAATCCTAACAATGGAGGTGGGGGCTTTGGGAGACGGCTGAGAGGGTAAGAACACTGGGTGCTTTCCAGAAGGCTTGAGTTAGATTCCCAGCACACACCTGGTGGCTCACAAGCATAATTCCAGTTCGAGGGAATCTAATGTCCACCACAGACATGACATGCACTTAAAGTACATATACTCATGCAGGCAAAACGCTCATACACCCAAAATAAAAATAACGTAAGTCTTCAAAAATAAAGGGGTGGAGTGGGTACTTCAGAAGTATAATGTTAGCATGCATGAGGGGCGGAGTTTGAACCCCAGTACAACAATCACAGCATCTGTGAAAAAACATAGCCGCTTCCTATGTTTTGCTTGCTTGACCGTCCTCGCTAGAGCTCATGACATACTGCCCAGGTGAGCAACATCTCTGAGTTCCTCCTGGTTTTAGATGACAAACTCCAGTTTGTCATCACAGAGTGTGACACTCCATGTGTGCAGTCTTCGGCCTCCGGTTTGAGGAGTGGGGCTCGTATTGATGGCCGTTGGATTTGTCAAATGCCTTTTCTGTAGTGGCTGAGATGGCTGTACAGTTTTATCCTTTATTCAATTAATATGGTGTATTACGCTGATTGATTTTCATATGTTAAAGCAGCATTGCATTCCCGGGATGAACCCCACCTGGTCACATAATCCTTTGTGTATGGATCTGATCCAGCATGCTAGCTCTTTGTTGAGGATATTGGTGTGTGATTTTGTGAGCTTTCATTTGGTTTGGAAACCATAAATATTGGCCTTATGCACTGAGCTGGGGCATAGGTTCTGGTGCTTTTGTTTGGAGATGTTCATGACGGGTGTTGCTACGTTAAAAAAAAAGTTTGGTAGAATTCATTGAATTCTGTACAGTGTGTGAGCCTCTGTGTGTGTGTGTGTGTGTGTGTTCATCTGTGTGTATGTGTGCATTCCTGCAGATGTGTGCATGTGTTCATGTGTGTGTATGTGTTTGTGTGTGCATTCCTGCTTGTGTGTGCACATGTGTATATGTGTGCATTCCTGCTTGTGTGTGCACATGTGTATATGTGTGTATTCCTCTGTGTGTGAACATGCATGCATGTGTATATGTGTGCATTCCTGTGAGTGTGTGTTTGTGTTCATATGTGAATGTGTGAGTGTGTGTCTCCCTCCCACTCACCTCTCTTTCTGTGTGAATGTCTGGAGGTCAGAAGTTAAATTGGGGTGTTTTCCTCAGTTGCTCTTTCCTCACTGAACCCAGAGTTCTCCATTTCGTCCAGACTGGCCAGCAAGCTTCGGGAGCCTGCCTGTGTCTTCCCCATCACCCCTCAGTGCTGGGCGTGCCGGCCACACCAGTGGGGACTGGGAATCTGCATCCAGGGTCTCGGGCTATACAAACCTTTCCCATGGTGCCATTGCCGGCATCCCCACTCTTTCCTAGAGTTGGACATGGACTCATTTGAATTATTCTATCAGTTGCTTCTATTATTGTTATTATCATTTGGATCTAGGGGTCAGGCTCAGGGCCTCACACAAG
The DNA here is from genome assembly GCF_000001635.26 of Mus musculus. NCBI lineage: Eukaryota > Metazoa > Chordata > Mammalia > Rodentia > Muridae > Mus > Mus musculus. The sequence continues at coordinate 151,891,780 of NC_000070.6, read as the reverse complement.
CTCAGTAGGCACACACCACTGAACTGCATCCCATCCCAGTAGCTTCCTCCGCTTTTGAAAATAACTTCTTGCTGGGCAGTGGTGGCACACGCCTTTAATCCCAGCATTTGGGAGGCAGAGGCAGGCGGATTTCTGAGTTCAAGGCCAGCCTGGTCTACAGAGTGAGTTCCAGGACAGCCAGGGCTACATAGAGAAACCCTGTCTCAAAAAGAAAAGAAAAGAAAAGAAAAGAAAAGAAAAGAAAAGAAGAGGGGAGGGGAGGGGAGGGGAGGGAAGGGAAGGGAAGGGAAGGGAAGGAAAAGAAAAGAAAAGGAAAGGAAAGAAAAGAAAAGAAAAGAAAAGAAAAGAAAAGAAAAGAAAAGAAAAGAAAAGAACTTGCTTTTATTCTTTTATATTTTGAGGCAGAGTCTCACTGTGTATCCCTGGCTGGCTTGGAACTCACACTGAAGTTCAGGACGGCCTCAGACTCACAGAAGTCTGTGTGCTGCCTCTGGACTGCAGGGATTAAAGGCGAGCGAGCGCCACCGTATCCTCCATCACCACAATCTCCTCCTCCTCCTCCTCCTCTTCCTCCTCCTCTTCCTCCACCTCCTCCTCCTCTTCCTCTTCCTCACCCTCCTCCTCCTCTCCCTCCTCCTCCTCTCCCTCCTCCTCCTCCTTCACTAGGATGGTCCTGAGCTTGTCATTTTTTCAGCCTCCTGAGTAGTTAGGACTACAGGCCACCCATCTGGTTCATTTTCTAACTTGAGGTAATAGGATTACATTTTGATTTCTTGGCTGTGGAGGGTCCAAGGCTTTGATTGGCCCTGCAATGTGGAAGGCGCTGTTTCCTTTCCTTTCCTTCATGACCACAACCCTGACCAGCAGTACTTTGAGATCAGGAATTTTGTTTATCTGCCGTCCACCACCACAATCAAGTCTTGGCCACCGTGGACTGAATAGAGTTTTCCTTTTTGTCTCTTTGAGGATTGTTTTGCCGATGGCTATGATACTTGTAGGAACCCCCACAAAAAAGTAAAGACAGGAAACTCAAAGCCAGCAAATGCTCCCCACTAGGATGATAGCTTCAGTCAGGAGTGCTCAAGGCCTGCTTCATTCTGACCACCACCATTATCCCAAATGTAAAACTATTATCAGTCACTTCATATAATAGCTTTGGTCGCTATTGCGCCTTGTGGGTTTTTGTCTCACATAGCTCAGGCTGGCCTTGGATTTATCACACAGCAAAGGATGACCTAGAACTCCTGACTCCTCTGCCTCCGCCCTCCAAGGGAGTTGCTCACAGGTATGTACCGCCAGGACCAGTTCCCATAGTGCTAAGGACGGAGCCCAGGAGCCTGTGCCTGTCAGGCACACTCTACCACGCAGGCCGCACCTCTCAACGATGACCTGTCTTGTTCCCTTTGTTGCTCGACTCTGAGGATCTGTGTGAGCCTCTCTTTGTGGTAAGACTCACAGCTTAACCCACTCTTAATTCTTCCCAGAGTTCTTCTTTGCTGTTCCCCCAAATCCCCACTTTTACCTGGATGTCTCCAGGGCTCTCTGCTTTGCTGCTCCACAAGAGGCAGTTGCTTACACGCCCCAGGCTTGACTCTGGAAGCCATTCTCCCGAGTTCCTGCAGCCACCAGAGATCCAGCTCTCCCAGGACCAGTCACCCCGACTCCTCTGGGCCCTGGCATTTCCCTCTTTCCTAGACCTCTTTTCAAATCATTTCCTTTTCTGGGTTTCTTCCCCGTCCCCTGGAACTTATCTTACCTCCGTTTTTCTAACTCTTAAAGGAATAGCCCAGATCTTTCCAGAATATAATTTTAACAGAATTTAAGAGGCAATGAGCTCATATTGAAAGTGTGCCTGCAAATGCCCTAGAGAGAAAGGTGTGACATAAAATCAAGGAATTGATTTCATTGTTAATTTCTTGTGACTTTTCTCTGGTTTTGACTAATTATCCATTCTGCAGGCTAGATTAATTTTTGAATTTAATATCATCGTATAGAGTTCAATCAGAAAAAGGGATAGTCAAGGTTAGAGCTGCTCTACAATTAAGTTGTAGTTTTCCCTTCCTACCTAAAATGGAAATGTTAAGAATTTACTTCCTTAACATTAAAATTAATCCAAATATTGATAAGTCTATCAGCCACTATTTAAGGGAGATAATATAAGGCACTGTCCCCACTGAGTACTTATTAAGCAGGAGGCTGCTACCCCAGTGGGTATAATTTGTATTTCAATCAGGTGCTTCATGGGAAATATTTTGGTTTAATTCAACACATTTTTTTTTTAAAGGGAAAGACAAATTGGGTGTGCAAATCTTCTTTGTACGAGGGATAAATCATTTTCTGTTGAGCAGTAAATCAAGAGATGAAGTTGTTAGGCCCGTGAGTCTTGGGGGCAGCCCAAGGGGTTGCCTGGTGCTGGCAGATCTTCTGACATCTCACTTCACACCAGGAAGCCAGTGGTGGTGGTTCCAGATTTTTAACTTTGCATTGAGAATTCAGGTCAGATGCAGGTATGCAAGCCCAAAATCCTGCACTTGGGAAGCGGAGGCAGGAGGATTAGAAGTTCAAGGTCACTCTTAGCTACATACACAGTGAGTCTGAAGCCAGCCTGGGCTACATGAGAACCTCCCTCAACCCATCCCTCACTCCCAACTCCCCTCCTCAAACAAAGAATCCAGATCAGAAAGAAATTAGGGTAGACCTGGGCATACTAGTTCATACCTGTAATCCTAGCATTTAGGAGAAGCTGTGGCAGGAGGATTGCTGTGAGTTCAAGGCCAACCTAGACTAATGTCTTAAAAAAAAAAATCAAGTCAGAAAGAAATTAGAGTTTCATGTAGTGATTACACCCAACACTCAAGGACTGAGGCAGGAGGATTGCCTTGATTCTGAGGCCTGCCTGGACTCCTTATGGAGTCCAATACCAGTCTGGGCAATTCAGAGAAAATTTAAGAGTTTACTTTAAAAAAATGTAAAAACTGGAGACTGGAGAGATGGCTCAGTGGTTAGGAGCTCTGAATGTTCTTCCAGAGGACCCAGGTTCAATCTCCAGCACCCACATGGTGGCTCACACTGTCTGTAACTCCTAGATCTGACACCCTCACACAGACACGCATGCAAGCGGGACATAAAGGGGCATAAAATAAAAATAAATTAAAAAATAAGTCTAGTAATGGTAAATACCTTTAATCCCAGCACTCAGGAGGCAAAGGCAGGTGGAGCTCTGTGAGTTCAAGGTCAGCCTGGACTACATAACCTGTCTCAAAAAAATAAGCAAATAACAACTAGGGTAAGGTGACAAAAATCACCTAAACATTAAAAATGTTTGGCATCCATGTAAGTTGTGAGCTTAGTTTTCTTTTCTGTGTGTGAGTGTGTGTGGATGTGAGTATGTATATGTGTGTGTGTGAGTGTGTACTTGAGTTTGTGTGTACATGTGTGTGTGAGTTTTTGTGTATGAGTGTGTGCTTGAGAGTTTGTGTATATATGTGTGTGTGAATGTGTGTATGAGTGTGAGTGTATATATGTGTGTATGTGTATGAGTGTGTATGTGTGTGTTTGAGAGTGTGTGTATATGTGTGTGTTAGTGTGTATGTGTGAGTGTGTGTAAATATATGTGAGTATGTGTTTATATTCGTGTGAGTGTGTGCAAGAGTGTGTGTACATGTGTGTGTATATATGTATGTGTATGAGAGTGTGTGTGTGAGTGTGTAAGTATGTGCATGAGTATGTGTGAGAGTGTGTGTGTGTGTGTGTGTGTGTGTATACAGGTGCATGTGAGGTTATACATTGAAGCCAGAGGTTAATGACAGAGTCTTGCCCTATTGTTTTGAGACAGGGTCTGTTGCTGAGTGTGTAGCTCACCAAGCTCACTGACTGGGCTTGAGTGGCTGGCCAGCAGCCCCAGGGATCTACCTGTCTCTGACTCTCCAGGACTGGATCATGGATATTCACCACAGTGTCTGGCATTTTGATCTGGGCTCTTGGGGATCGAAGTCAAGGTTTTCTCACGTGTGGAAAACCCCTGGGCAACTGAGCTGCCTACCCCTGCCTGCTTCCCCCTTATTCCTTTTCTTTTAAAAAAACATTTTTAGGAATTATTTTATTTTTGGTGTATGGGTGTTTTGCCTGCATGTGTGTCTGTGTGCATTTGTGTGCGTGGTGACCAACGAGGCTAGCAGAGGACATCAGATCCTTTGGAACTGGAGTTACAGATGTTGTGAGCTGCCACGGGTATGCTTGGAATGGAACTTGGGTCCTTGGAAGGGCGGCCACTCTCTTGACTGCTCAGCCGTCCCTCTGGTCCCTTCCCTCGATGTTCCAGAGTGTTACTTTATTTATGCATGCTGTTCTTAGATTCTTGGACTCAGATGATCCTCCTGCCTCAGTTAGGAACACAGCTCCAAACCCGCAGCTCCTGTGATGTTAAGGAGTATTTTCACCTCCCTCTGTCAGCACAAGCATTTGGACAGGGTAAGCAACTGTGAGAAACATTATCGGCCTATGAAGCTCCTTCCTGGCTGCCATTCCCCCAAGCGTAAATAAAGCGTGGGAAGGCACCCTTCCGTCCTTCCATCGCCCGCCCCTGCAGAAATGGTTAAGGTTCCAGGCGAGGGTGCTGGAGCTACTCAGGGAGCGGGGTGCAGACAGATGCCATCTGGATGGTAGTGTCTATCACTTAGATCTTGAAACTGACACTCCATAGCCCCCCCCCTAATTTACAGTGCAGTAAAACTGGCAGTAAATGTAGGTGCACTTCACCCTTGCAAGGAGGTACGTCTTTATGATTCTGACGAAGCTCACACACATTCTTGGTTTTACCCTTACACTGTCCCAGGCTCAAGCATTTAATATTTAACAATCTGTATTCTATAAATAATAGATGCACCTGTCTTCCCCACTGAAGATCAGCAGGAGATTTTATTGTTGACAGGAGTGATAATATTCTCTCACCTTCTTAACTTTTTATGTTACTGTTAATTTCCCCTTTGTGGCTGGGAGCCTAGGGAGGGGTTTGTGCCATTCTGGAGAGAAATGAGCTGTAATAATCCGATTGGAACAGAGCACCGGGGAAAGCTTGGGTAACTCTACGACCAGTGCAGTGATTTGAGGTCACAGACTTATGCCAACACTAAGCCGGGGAAGATGCATCCTGGTTTCCCAGACTAAGGGGGTGGCAAATCCTTGGCCCACGCCGTTGCCTGCTACCTACAAAGGAGACCAACAGGACTGGATTTGGCCACTGTCTCATACCTAGATTTTGGCAGAATGGGCGAAATGCAATTCAGTAAACTGTTGGAAAACAGTAAGAAACAACCCTGGGGGCAAGATGGCTCGTGTTCTAATCCTAGGACCCACACAGGGGAAGGAGGAAATGGACTCCGTTCTCCAGCCTTCACATCATACTCACCCCCATAAGTAAAATGTAATAAAAATAATAAAAAGGGAGTCAGACGAACCCTGGCTCTCAGAACTCCAATCGTACACTGTGAGCCCTACTGTCTCAGCTGACATCACTCTGCCAGTCGGCCCAAGTTCGAGGAAGGGGCAGGAACTGCAGCACACCACCACAAGTGTTTTGGTGTGTTGGTGCGTTTCTCTCTATGGAGTCCCGACAAATGCAGCTCAACCACACTATGAAAGGCGGACCAATACGTGCGCATTGTTAGCGAAGAATCCTTCATCACGCGTCCTTTCACGTGCTTGCTTTAGCAGAACGTCCTCTCTCCTGCGTCTGCTTCAGCGAAAAATCCCTTTATGTCTTTGCCCCAGCAAAACGCCATCCAACCGACTTTCCAAAGAACCCTTAAGATTCCACTTCACCCCCCAGGTCCTCCCATGTGGAGGCCAGGGGACCATCTTGGGGGTCATTACTCCAGCGTCATCCACCTTTTTAGGGACACTGCAGTCTCTTAGCCGCCTGTGTCTTCGTTCGGTGAGGCTTGCAGGCCAGTGAGCTCCGGGACCGACCTCTAGCCTCTCAGTGCTGGTTTACAAGCACTTCCCTGGCTTTCTGACTTCATTTCTATTTTATGTGTACACAGGGTTTGTCTGCACATATGTATGTGCACCCCGTGTGTGCCTGAGACACAGAGGTCAGATGAGGGTGTCAGATCCCCTGGAACTGGCGTTTCAGGAGCTTATGAGCCATCATGTGGGTGCTGGGAACCAAACCCAGGTCTTCGGGAAGAGCAGCCAGTGCTCTTAACTGCAGAGCTGTCTCTTCAGTCCTCTGTCTGGCCCTTTCAAAGATGTGGGTTTTGAGGATCAGACTCGGGTCCCCGTCTTGTGAGCCATCTTCCCAGCTTTGAGCGGAGCATCACCTTCACACGGGTCCCCTCGGTGCTCCCCCCGAAGGAGGACCTGAAGCCTCCTGAGAGGATTTGGGGAGGTGGTGAAGGACCAGAGGCAGCTCAGTGAATGCAGATGAACACTGAGAGTCTGGGAATCATTTCTCCTTGAGGCCATGAGCACCCACGGGTGGTTGTGACCTCAGGTCAGCCCAGATGTTGTTTATACACGTGACTTCTCCTTTACCAAAAGTTAATGAGCCAAATATGCACTTTCCTCTTTGCTTTCAGAACTTAGAATAAAAGCAGCCTAGTGCTATTTTGGCTGAGTTGGGTAAATTAATGGGCCCCGTGGACACAAACGGGAAATGACTGGCTGGTGTGGTACCCACCTGGTAGAGCACTCTTACAATCCCAGGGCTTGGGAGGCTGAGGATCTGAGGCAGGGGATCAGGAGCTTGAGGCTAGCCTGACCTACAAATTAAGATCCAACTTAAGCTGGGCATGGCGGGGCATGCCTTTTGTCCCAGCACCGGGGCGGCAGAGGCAGGCAGATCTATATGTGTTCGAGGCCAGCCTGATTTACAGAGCGAGGTCTATGACAGCCAGGGCTACACAGAGAAACCCTGCCTCAAAAAACCCCCAAAAACAAAAACTAAAAACACTAAACCAAAACTCACCACCCCACCCCCACCCCCATGAAGAAGAAGGAGGAGGAGGAGGAGGAGGAGGAGGAAGAGGAGGAAGAGGAGAAGAAAGAAAGGAAGAAAGAAAGAAGGAAAAAAGACCATGCTTGAAAATGTATATATCAGCCGGGCGTGGTGGCGCACACCTTTAATCCCAGCACTTGAGAGGCAGAGGCAGGCGAATTTCTGAGTTTGAGGCCAGCCTGGTCTACAGAGCGAGTCCCAGGACAGCCAGGGCTATACAGAGAAACCCTGTCTCGAAAAAAAAAAAAAAAAAAGAAAATGTATATATCTATGCAAATGAAAAGGAAAACTTAAAGCTTTCTTTGGAAGTCACCAGAGCTTGCTTCTGTAATTCATACAGCTTCAAACAAGGGCACTTCATTTGGACACGAAAATGAGGGCCGTCGAGATTGCTCATTGGGTAAAGGGGTCTTTACCCAATTGGTCTGCAGCCAACCCTGATGACCTGAGTTCAATGCTTGGGACACACACATGGTGGAAGGAAAGAGTCAGATTCTACAAGTTATCATCTGACCTCCACACATGTGACATGGCTTGCACACTTGAATATATTATATATATATATATATATATATATATATACACATATATATGTATATGTATATATACACATATATATATATACACACACAAATACACACACACACATATATATATACACACACAAATACACACACAAATACACACACACACACACACATATATATATATATACACACAAATGTAATTTAAAATAATTTTTAAAATGGAAAGGAGAGTGGCTGGCTAGGAAAGTAGAGGTTGGCTGCAGGTCCCACAAAGGATGAAGAATACTCAGCAGTGTTGTGCTGTGCTCTTCTAGAGTCCCCGGCGAGTTCAAAGGAAGTCTCTCAGGCATTGGCCTGCTGGGCTTTCTGTTGCTGTGATAAACATGGGAGCGACACGGAGAGAAAGCATTTATTTTATCTTGCAGATTATAGCCTGCCATCAAGGGAAGCCAAGGCAGAGCCTGGAGGCCGAGGCCATGGGGAAGCACTGCTGGCTGGATCACTTCCCATGGCTTCCTCACTTTGTTTCCTGATACGAACCAGGACCACCTACCTGCCTAGGACTGACACCACCTGCAGTGAGCTGCACCCGCATCAATCATTAATCAAGAAAATGTCCCATAGACCTTCCCACAGGCCAATCCGATGGAGACATTTTCTCAATTGAGGTTCCATCTTCCCAGATGACTCCAGCCTGTGTCAAGCTGACACCCCAACCTGTATAAATTTTTTTTTTATCTTCCTGACAACACAGGAGATGCCGTATAGTCTGTATTATATACATTTTAAACTTAACTTATTCTTTTGATTTGAGAAATGGACTTTCTGTATTTCCCAGGCTGGCCTCAAACTGATAGTCTCCTGTCTCAGTCACCAAAGTAGCTGGGTCTCCAGGCCCGAGCCACCACACCGGACCCACCCACATCTCACATCTGACAGTAGTAGAGGCAGGAGGCCTGGATGGTGATGTGGCGCCTTTTGCCGGCTGCTCCCGAATGGCTCCGCCTGGCTGGAAAGCCCAGCGGAAGAAGCTGAGGGGTTTCTGCTGATCCCACAATACTAACGGCCAAGAAGGAGTCTGGAAACAAGCTCCCTCGCCTTCCGTCTCCGATTTCCTTTTCCCTCTTGTACAATTTACTGCTGACTGTGCGGTGTTTTGGCAAATGAGGCTCGATAGTGGCTTCAGTCTGTTGTCATGAACCTGGCAGGAGGACCCCAGATCTTGTTAAGTAACCCCTCTGTAGCCTCTAATTGTGTCTCCAGGGAAGCCAGGCTTGAGGGGAGGCAGGCTGGGAGTCCAGGGTGCAGGCTGTGAAGAAGTGTAGAAGTGTGTGTGAGTGCGTGTGTGTGTGTGTGTGTGTGTGTGTGTGTGTGTGTGTGCAACTGCAGGGTGGGTGCCTCTGCTGTACCCTGGGTGCACGGCTGGCCATCCAGTGCCACTCCAAGCCTTGGTGGCAACAAGATCCATGACTGGGGGTGGGGTTCGGGGTGGGCAGCGCTGCGGGTGAGGCGATGTGTGTCACAATGTTGCGTGGCAGTGGGAGCAGTTTCTGCCTTTTAGATTCAAGTCGCATTCCCTGCCTATGCCGGGAGCGGACTCATATGCCCCGATGGGAGCCAGAGCGTTGACTGAGGCTGGCTTTCCCGCTTCCTAGGTTTGTGAGGGCAACTGGAAGCTGTTCTCAGCCCTGAGAAAGGGGCCTCCGTAGGAAGGCAGGAATTCTCCCCCTGGCTTTAGCATTGACTCCACTTCCCTGGGACAAGCCGCTTCTCTTTCCCATGTTGGTTTCTAGCTCTGGATGGTGGCAGGCGACCTGTCTCCTTGGGCCTCTAAGAAGACATTTGTTCTGTCCGGTCTGACTCAGCCCTTGCGGCTCACAGGGGACTCAGGAGAGGCAATCTGACTGCCACATTGGATGGGTGAGCCAGCAGCCTGGGGGACGAAAAGAGGAGTGTGCACTGGCGAGTCCCGAAGTGTCCCAGTAAACATGCAACATGGTTGTTACTCTCTGTCACAGTCAGTGCCAGGCTTTCCCGCATGGCAAACCGTCAGGTAGACTGGCTTTTAGCAGGCTCCCCCACATTCTGGTTACAAAGAACCACCAGAGATCCGTTAAGGTACGCCACGCCAAAATAACAGTTGGTTTGATCTCAGTCCCGCAGACACTGAAGAAAAGCCAGCCTTTTATTTGACTGTAGTGTTTAGACAACAACACTTGGCGTCTTTGTGGCGTCTCCTCCTGCACAGAACTTCACGTGAAGGGAGAGCTTTCCCAATGTTGCTGTTTAACCATTAGAAACCCTGTTGTTGTTTGGCTGTGCGATGCTTGCCAAGGCAACGGGACCCGTGCGGTGCGCGTAGCCAGTTTGATGATTGGGAGGAGGAGCTTGGCTGCGACTCCCTGCTTGAGTGCACGCAGTGAAGATCCCGGTTGGCTTTTGTCAACTTGACACAAGCCTAGACACATCTGTGGAGAGAGAACCTTAATTGAGAAAATGCCATATAAGATTGACCTGTAGGCAAGCCTGTGGGGCAGGGTCTTGGCTAATGATTGGTTATGAGGGGTTCCGCCCACTGTGGGCGGAGCCACTACTGGGCAGCAAACCATGGGACAGTTCCTCCATGGCCTCTGCTTCAGTTCCTGCTCCAGGTTCCTGCCTCGATCTCCTGCCCCAACTTCCCTTGATGATGGACTTGTAATCTGCAGTATGAAATAAGCCCTTTCCTCACGAAGTTGGTTTTGGTCATGGTGTTTTACCACAGCAACAGAAAACTCTAAGTAAACAGCGCTGTATGAATTCTTCTTGGTCAACTTTACTGAATTTATAACAACCATGGACATAAACCTCTGGATTTGTCTATGCAGTTGTTTAAAATATTTACTTTAAGTCGGGCGTGTTGGCACATGCCTTTGATCCCAGCACTTGTGAGGCAGAGGCAGGCAGATTTCTGAGTTCGAGGCCAGCCTGGTCTACAAAGTGAGTTCCAGGACAGCCAGGGCTATATACAGAGAGACCCTGTCTCGAAAAACCAAAACCAAACCAAACCAAAATATTTACTTTTATTATTTTGAGCGATGAGCGTGTGCGTGCATGCACGCGCCTCCCCCCATCCCCACCCCCGTCCGTGCGCAGGCGCATAGATGCCCTTGAAGCCGGAGTTATCCCATTTCCTTGGTGCTGGATTTCCAGGTGGTCGTGAGCTGCCCAACACGGGTGCTGTGAACCCTGTAAGAGCTGTACACACTCTTGAGCCATGTTCCCAGCCCCAGTGTTTTCATCAAGGCTTATCTGAGGAGAAGTTTCACCTAACTGCACGTGCCACTGTCTGGTGGCCTGGGGTCCTGGACTGAACCGTTCATGTCTCCCTGCTTCCGGCTCTGGGTGGAATGTGATCAGCTGCCTCACGTTCCTGTCCCAGAGCTTTCCCTCAAACCAGGGCCAAAAGAAACCCTCCCTTCCCCCCTTTCTAAGTTGCTGGTGCCAGGTACTTTGATGCAGTAGTGAGAAAAAAAAATATACAGAGGCAATTTTTAAAACAGCTTATTGGAGCCGGCTTAGGGCTGGAGTTGGCTTAGGGTTGAAAGCACTTGCTGCTCTTGTAGGGGACCCTGGAAGGGTCAGCATGCACCACCATACCTGGCTTTCTGTGGGCATTTCAGAGTACCCAGGTTCAATTTCCAGCACTCACATAGTGGCTCACAACCGCTCACAACCACGTATTGCTAGTTCTAGGAGATATGCTGCCCTCTTGTGGCCTCTATGGGCATCAGCCATGCACAATGACACATAGACTACACCTAAGCACAGTACACATACATAGGAAAACTAAAACAAGCAAGCAAGCAAACAAACAAACAAAAACCCCAAAGAACTAAAAAATATTTTAATGACTCTATTTTTGGAAAGCTTTAGAAAAAAATTTATAGATCGGATTCTCTTTTATTTATTCCTTCTCTGTGTTTGCCTACATATGTGTATAGATACCAGTGAAGGCCAGAAGGGGGCTCCAGAACCCTTGTAATTGGAGTTGCAGATGGTTGATTGCCACTTGGGGCTGGAAACCAAACCTGCATTCTTTGGAAAAGTGGCCATGCTTTTAAGCACTGAGCCACCTCTGCCACCCTTGATTCTACCCCATCCCCCCTTTTTAGTATCGGAGTTAAACTCTTACAGTTAAATGTTGCTCGTAGGGAGAATCTCATGCATTGTGTGACCCAATGCTTTTATCCCCTTTGCATACAAGTGGAAATACCAGATAAACAAATTGCAGATGCTAAACAGAAAGGATACTTAAGCCCTCGGTTTCAGGACCATCCAATTACTATGCACGATTGCCCAAAATAGCATCTCATCGTCAATATCATCTAATAGTTTATGGTTTTCTTATCATTTTTTTTCAGGAAAAAAACCCCATCCTTTGAATAATGATAATTAATTTTAAAAAGGGGACTACGGCTTTTAAAATGACACACTTAAAAAAAAATAATAAAAGAAGTAATTGCACACATGCCGAGAAGATCTCACACTGTGGAGGGTTTTTAGCAAGAGGCCTTTTTCTTACAACCCTGTCTCTAGGCCCCTGGACTTTAATTCTTTACATTGTTGTTGTTGTTGTTTTGAGGCAAGATCTGACTGTGTAGTCCAGGCTAGCCCCAGCTTCCTGAGCGCTGGGATTACAGGTATGAGCGGATGCCCTGATTTCACCCTGTTTAAAACAAAACAAAACAAAACAAAAAAGGTTACATCTAGCTCTTTTGCACCTGGATTTGTTTCTCGTGTTGCCATCCGACTTGGCAGTTGCTTGCCATCAGTCAGTGGGAGGGAGCACCATCCAGTGTATATCCTGCATGGCTGGAACTTCCCTGCCCAGTGCTCGGGATGGCGAGAGCATTGCAGACTATGGCAAGCCCAGGAGTTCCTAAATACAACATGCTTAGTCGGGATCACGTGACTTCTACGCATCAACACCCAGGGCTGACAATCTGGTATTGGATATCTATTTGGTGGGCTCTTCCCTGGGGAAGACTATTTCTCCCTCTCTCAACGTTCCTTAACCGCTTGTGGTTCTTCATTTAGAGTCGAGGCCTCGTGAGCTTCCCTCTGTCCACATTGCATGTATGTCGGCGTCTTTCTTTAGGTCATGTTCAGGCAGCCGTGTTGATGAGACTTCATGGGTGTAGCCAATGACAACCCACTGGTCCTCTGGCTCTTGCAATCTTTCTGCTCTTCCTTCCAAAATGATCCTTGAGCCCTATATGCAGGAACTGCATCCACTGGCACTGGGCTCCAAGACCCTGCATTTTGATTGGCTGTGGTTTTCTGTAATGGTCTCCATCTATTGCAACGAGAACTACACTTATCTGCTAGACTCCAGAGAAAGATGCGCAGGATCTGGTTGCATAACTATCCCTTCTAGGAAGCTGAGGCACACCACCTGTGGGAGGACCCCAGGGATGCTGGGAAGACAGCAGGGCCGAATTTTAGCCCCTAAAAATGAGATACCTATCATTGAGTGACATTGAGTGTCCTATTCCAAGTAATACAGAGGGTAAGGATGCAGCTTGGCCAGCAGGTACCCTGCATTTGGCATCCCGCCTTGTTCAGAAAATAGTCTGCCTCTGAGGAGACAGAGAAAAATAAGATTAGAGGGAGACCTGTTAGGGATTATGGGGGGAGAGGGAGAGCTAGGCTGGAAATGGTTAAGATCGATCCATTGTATTCATGTATTAGATTATCTAAGATATGGGGCGGGTGGGGGGAGGAAGAGGAGAAAGAGAAGAGAGGAGGTTGCTTACAGAAGGGTTTACATGGAAGGACATTTGGCCAGTGTGGGAGGAATGACCCGGAAAAGGCAGGCTTCCTCATGTGGCAGGAAATGGCACCAATACTATTTCATTCTCCAAACCACCGAAGTACTGATCGATCAAGTGAGAAGAGTCTAGCCTGTTACAGGCTGAAATGCATTGCTGAGCTCCATCTTGCAAAGCCGGGATCCTCAGAATCTCAGGACGGGATTGCATTTGGAAGCAGGACTTCGAAAGCAAAAACGCCTGGGTTAAGTGAGACCCTTAGCTTGGATCCTCACCCATCTCATCCATATGCCTCTAAGGAGAGAGTGTACTCACAGAGGTAGGTAGGACACCTAAATGGGACAACTAGCTGGTGGCTATTTGCCAGCAAAAAGAGAGACCTCAGGGCTGAAGGGATGGCTCCAGTGGCTAAGAGCATTTGTTGTTTTTAGAGAGAACCCCGGTTCAATTACCAGCGTCCAAATGATGGCTCACAACTCCAGTTCTAGGGGCTCTGACACCGCTTCTGACCGCGACAGGTTCCAAGCATACACACGGCACCCATATGTACACCTAGGCAAAAGCTTGCAGGTGTAAAATAAAATAAGCAAGTCTTTAGAGATGGGGGTGGGGCCAGGAAGAAAACAACCCCCCAGATATGCTGATCTTGGATTCCCAGTCTTCAGAGACAACACATTTCTGCCGTTGAGGTACCGGGTGTGCGGTGTTCTGGACGGCAGCCAGAGCAAACAGATACAGTAGCTATTCAAGGGGGAGTTAAGCTTCTCTTCTACGTGGATTTCCTGCCCCGCACAGGACTGACTCTGGTTCCTTTGGATATTGCTGGACTGGGCATCTATGCATGCATGCATGCTTGCATCTATGCAAGCATGCATTCAATCATCCTTGTGCATTATCATGCCCTGGCTCAGCCCAAGCACACAGTGGTGACCGACAAACATCCTCCTGTCAGAGTGTTCTGTAGCGATTTCTTCGGAGTTGAAACATTCCTTTCTGAAAGGAGGAAGGAGGCTCAGGAGACTCGGCAAATAAACAGCTTTACAAATCCCAGGGAGCCAAAATCTAACAGATTCACAAGGTCTCTCTCTCCCCGGGCTTAAACAATCGTTGGGGAGAAGGAGGGAGGCAGCCATACCTGGAGCCGCTTCTTCATCCGGACTAGACAAGCTGTTCCAAGTTGTCCTGGGTTTTAGTTTCCGTGGGTTGTCACCTGTGTTGGGATGCAGCTGCCTTTGGGTCACTGGTACTCCTGTAAACAACCCCCACCCCACCCATCCTCCTATAAGTAACCCTACTAAACGAATTGGTTTACAAGTTGGACTTCGGCGGGATCCTTACTTGGTCTATCCTTGGCTCCCTGTCTAGGATGAATTGACACTTGTGCTGAGTCTTCCCAGGAAAAGGAGATATTGTCTAATGTCCCACCTCCAAAATGAACTGTACCCTCATGTCCACTCTGAGTGTCACGTGCAAATATTCACGGGCGAGAGGAAGGAGATGAGAGAGATATTAAAAATTAATAAGTGGCCCGAACCAGAATTTATAGATTGTTTTTCCTGCCTTTAAGCAGAATCATTCTTGCGGAGTGCCTTTTTCAGTAAGGCACTGAAGGAGGAGTCGAGTCAGGGATGGTCAGCGTGCTTCCTTTCATTACGAATGTGGCTCCAAGCGCCCTGCAAAGCCAATTTGGAGGGCTCGAAGCTCTGATGGTGCTCAGAGCTATTGATTTCCCGCATGTGTGTTTCCACAGACTTCCTCAATACAGGGGGAGGCGTTCAGATCCTCCGAGCTCCGTTCTGATCATCTTGCCTCGTGGCAGGAAAAGCAAAGGCTGAGACTGAATAGGTCACGTGGGCAAGGCTGGCTTCTCTCGCTCAGCTATTCCCGCCCCCTGCTTCGCTAGACCCTGTCCACTACTGGGTGCCAGAAAGAGCCAGAAGAGAGCCCCGCTGGGAATCGCAGCCACCACTCACCTGCATGTCCAGCTCTGCTTTAGGACTGTGCTCTGGACCCTTCCAGCCAGCCTGTGTGACCCCCTGAAGATACCCACCACGAGCCTGCCTTTCACACTCCTTAATTCCCTCCCAAACTTTGCCCCTCGTGGCAATCACAGAAAGAGCACTCTTCTTCACAGGGAGAGCCATTCATCCCAGCCCCTCCCAGCCTCCTCTCTAGCACGAGAGGCACATCTATTGCTGATGGGAAGACTGAGCCAACAGGTATTGTTAAAGAGCCTCGATCCACCAGAGGGTCGAAAGGAAACGATCTCCCCCGAGCATTTAGTCACACATATCAAAGGAGACAACAGTCTCCATCTTCATTTGCATGGCACAGGCATTAGATGTGGTCCAGTTACGCCGAGCTCCGCTTGATGGGGCAGAACCACCGGCACTTTTCAAGCCTTGACGGAGACAGAGAGAAAATGCAGCCAGGCAAACAGTACATCACCCTGCCAAGGCATTTTCCATTTTTAAAAGGACAGAACAATTTTACATTATTTTTGGAGCCTCTTTGCAGGAAATATCCCTTGACATTTGTTCCAGCGATCTGGCCAGCCTGTCTGAAAGTCTTAGCGGGTTCCAGCCTGCAGTTCCTGAGTGTCACTGGGGACTGACTACCTGAGCCTTGGGCCCTTGAATATTTAGACATATAAGAAGGGCAAATGACTTTCCCCTCCTCCTCTTCCTTCTTTCCTCCTCCTCTGTCTCTCCTTCCCCCCTTCTTCATGTACAGGCTGATTGAACTTGACTATGCAGAAGTGGCCAATTAAAAACTCCAGCCTGGTGATAAGAACACAGCGTTTTGGGACACCTAAAGTTCCCGAGCGCAGAACTGACATTCAAGGCTCACAGTCATTAGAAGGCACGCATAAGGAGGGCTTCAGTTTTGCAGGTGTTTAGGAGACCCGAGAGGATGCCTGGCAGAAGATAACGAATTGCCCTCACACATGACGGCAAGAGCTCTCGGGGAAGAGGCAAACAGAACTATTTCTGGAAGAAGCCGCCATCGACCATTTCTGGGTAGGGTGGGTGATGCACGAAAGAGTCTTCCGAGTCCGAAGGATCCAGATGCAGGTACTTTATGAAACGTGGCAAACCGATCACGTGCGCATGTGTGCGCATGTCTAAGCACGCATGTGCACGCACGGAGAAGGCAGAGGTCGACAGTGGGTGTCTTCCTTTGATGGCGCTCCACCGTAGGTTTTGAGGCAGGGTCACTCACTGAACCTCTATCTTCCTGATTTTAGCTAGTCTGGCTGGCAGGGAAGCCCCAAGGATCCTCATTCCTGTGGTCCTCCCTCTGCAGTTTATTCACACCGTCGTTTGGAGTGCACATTTGGCACCCGCTTTTCTGTGGCGGTGTGCCTTCCCCTCTGCAGCCTCGCCTGAGGCTCAAACCAGTCTTTTCAAGGTCATCTACTCCTGGTCCCCCTCCTTGCCCAGTGAGAGGTGTTCTGTTTTGGGGCGGATGGTGGATGACATCGTTTCTAGTTCTCAGTCTGGGATGGCCTGGGATGGCCTAAAACATCCCAGAGGCTGAGTGATTAATCCTAGTCTGCCCTAGGAAAACTGTTACTCAGCTGGCAAAAAAGCCCTACCACAAGGCAGGAGAGCAAATGACTTTGTCCGCCGGTGATTAAGTTTGACAAGATGAAAAAGAAAGAGATCCTTTGTCATCCGAGAAAACTTTGAGAGTTTTGGCCCAAGTCGTCATAAGGCCGGGCTTTACACAGCGTGGATTAAAGAGGGGGCAATGGTGGGTCCTCTCCCCGCCCTCCCAGACCAAGGGCAGAGAAACAAAACTTCATTTGCCCCGTTTTCGAGGCAAAGTTTGGAAATTCAGAGCGGGAGTCCCAGGTCTACTGGAGCAGTACTTCCATTCACAAGCTAGTTCCCTTTCAAGAAACCTATTTTTGAATCGCTATTTACTACTGAAAATTTTAATTTTCGCTTTTAGTATTGTCACACACGTGGTCTGATTCTTTGTGGGTGGTGTAGCAAGGCAGATGGGAGCCTCCTCTAATGAAAGAGGAGTGTCGGCTTTCATTCCAGAGGGCGAAAAGATTAGAGGCGTCATAATTACCCTTTGGATTCCGCGTTGATCTCGTACCCACGCTCACGGTGTGCTGAGAACTTGAAAGAACGCTCCGCTGCCACAGAAACAAACTGTTTTGACTTCTGGCTTACAATTTTCTCTTTGATATTAAAAAATATTAACCCCTTCTAAACTCCTTTGATGTAAGGAGTCTTCTCTTAGATGTCTTTGTGACTAATTCCCTCGTCTCCTTTGAGTCTGTGCTCCAATGTAAACTTATTTATTTTAAAAAAAGATTTATTTATTTATTTTATGTATACGAGCGCACTGTCACTGTCCTCAGACACACCAGAAGAGGGCATCGGATCCCATGACCGATGCTTGTGAGCCACCATGTGGTTGTTGGAAATTGAATTCAGGACCTCTGGAAGAGCAGTCATCGCTCTAAACTGCAGAGCCATCTCTCCAGCCCCCCTAAAATTGTTTTCTAAAGTACAAATTATTAGGAATTACTAGGATCTTTCTTTCTTTCTTTCTTTCTTTCTTTCTTTCTTTCTTTCTTTCTCTCTCTCTTTCTTTCTTTTTTCCTTTCTTCCTTTCTTCCTTTCTGTTTTTTGTTTTTGTTTTTTGTTTTTCAAGAAAGGGTTTCTCTGTATATATAGCCCTGGCTGTCCTGGAACTCATTTTGTAGACCAGGCTGGCCTCCAATTCAGAAATCCGCCTGCCTCTGCCTCCCAAGTGCTGGGACTAAAGGCATGCGCCACCACCTCCTGGCTACTAGGATATTTCTGTACAGGTATATATGGTAGAAGATGCCAATTTCTTAATCATGACTACATTGGTCATTCTATTTAAGATGAGACTGTACATTTTGTGTGTGAGTGTGTGTGTGTGTTGTGTGCACATATTTTTAAATGTGTGTGGGTGGAAGTAGACACTGGGTATCTTCCTCACTGGCTTTCCACCTCTTTCATTGAGACAGGGTCTCTCACTGGAACTCAGCAATCTGATTCAGCTAGTCTAAGTACCAGCTTGCTCCAGGGAACTCGGGTCTCTACCTCCCAAATACAGGCCGGGACTACAGGCAGGTCACCACCCCACCCCACACTCCTGCACATGATGGGGATCTGAACTGCATGTTACCTGCTGAGCCATTACCCAGGCTCCAGGATTGGCACTCTTGGTGCTTTTGTTTGGTGTGTTTTGGGACAGGGTCTCTCTATGTAACCTTGCCTGTCCTAGAACTCACTATCTAGACAAGGCTGACTGTGAACTCACGAGAGCCTTCTGCCTCTGCCTCTTGAGCACTGGAACTAAAGGTATGGGCCACCATGCCCAGCTAGCTCTCTTGGTGATTTTAACCTGTCTCTTTTGTTTGTATTTTTCTGCCCATAGCCTTCTCACATAGACTGTAGAGTGTCTTATATAGACTATGGAGTGTCTCACATAGACTGTAGAGTGCCTTATATAGACTATGAAGTGTCTCACATAGACTGTAGAGTGCCTTGTATAGACTATGAAGTGTCTCACATAGATTGTAGAGTGCCTTATATAGACTATGGAGTGTCTCACATAGACTGTAGAGTGTCTTATATAGACAATGGAGTGTCTCACATAGACTGTAGAGTGCCTTATATAGACTATGAAGTGTCTTATGTAGACTGTAGAGTGCCTTGTATAGAAAATGGAGTGTCTCACATAGACTGTAGAGTGCCTTGTATAGACTATGGAGTGTCTCACATAGACTGTAGAGTGCCTTGTATAGACAATGGAGTGTCTCACATAGACTGTAGAGTGCCTTGTATAGACTATGGAGTGTCTTATATAGACTGTAGAGTGCCTTGTATAGACAATGGAGTGTCTCACATAGACTGTAGAGTGCCTTATATAGACTATGGAGTGTCTTATATAGACTGTAGAGTGCCTTATATAGACTATGGAGTGTCTTATATAGACTGTAGAGTGCCTTGTATAGACAATGAAGTGTCTCACATAGACTACAGAGCATCTACTTATTGTCTATATTGGTCTTCTATCAGAACAGAAATATCAAGAGACCAGGGATCTGTGTTCTGCTTAAGATGTGTTTTACTTTGCTTCTCTGTTACGGGGTATTGCTATGCAGCACAGGTTGTCCTTTGTCTCAGGATCTCCCCCCTTGAGCCTCCTGAGTTGTGGGATTACAGATGTGTGGCACCACACTGGTGTGATGTGTTTTAGTAGCACAGGGCAATGCCAATGGCTTGACAGATATTTAATTGCTGTTGGTTGGTAGCGTGGGGCAAATGTGTCTCTGAACATTGGGAATGAACAAGAAGTTACCATACCAAGTAGATCCTCGAGTTTGGGCATATAGTATCTAGTGGAGGGCACTTTTAACTGTCATTCTGTAGACAAGGTAGAAATAGGAAATGAGGCAATGCAACTTTTGTCCACTTGTCCCTCAGTTTTAGTTGTCCACGTGACACAACCTAGCGTCGTCTGGGAAGGGGTGACCTTAGCTGAAGAACTTCCCAGGTCAAATTGGCCAGGAGGCAAGTCCAGGTCACACGTTTGTAATTGCTAATGGGTGGCTAATGAATGTGTCTGGCTGAGCACAGGCGGAAGCAAGGTAGAAAGCAGCGGCCCTCCATGGTCTCTGCTTCAGCTCTTGCCTTGAATTTCTGCTTTGGCTTCCTCTTGATGATGGACTATAATCTTTCAGCCAAATCAGCCTTTTCCTCCCCAAATTGCTTTTGGTCATGGTGTTTTATCATAGCAGAAGAAAGCAAACCAAATTAGAGCGCCATATATACAGAAGAGTTTTTTTTTTTTTTTCCTGAGTAGGAAACACAGTTCCAAACATAACAGTTGTTGCCCTATGGGTCACTAAGCAGTCTCACATCTCTTAGCGAGCATCCTCGCTCGCCTGCGTCTCCCTCTGTCCTGTGACTTCTCTGAGTCAGCCTCCGAATCCGTCAGGTCCTTTCACTGATTAAAAAGCCGAAGAAAACTCTAGACACTTCTTCCCTTCGTATTAGCAAGAGAGTCGTGGTTTTCATCTTTCGGGAAAGGTGTGATGCCTGGATGTGAGCTCTCCCTCCTCTGGGAAATTTTGTCTAGCCCCACGGGTCACACCAGTGGATGCTGGCTACTCCCGAGTTCGTGCCTCCAGCCACATCTCCTCTGTAAGCCAGATGCATATATTCCTTTAGTTTCCTGGATACCTAACAGACAATTAAATCTATAGCATGTCCCAAGCTGAATTCTGGATTCTGACTCTCTCACCTAACCCCCCCACTCCTGCATCTTTAAGTGCAATACTGGTAACTAAATTTCTCTTTCTCTCTCTCTCTTCCTTTCTTTCTTCCTTCCTTCCTTCCTTCCTTTCTTTCTTCCTTCCTTCCTTCCTTCCTTTCTTCCTTTTTATTTTCTCTTCGAGACAGAGTTTCTCTGTGTAGCTAGCCTTGGCTGTCCTGTAACTCACTCTGTAGACCAGGCCGGCCTCGAACTCAGAAATCCTCCTGCCTCTGCCTCCTGAGTGCTGGGATTAAAGGCGTGCGCCACCACGCCCAGCTCTAAATTTCCCAAAGGTGCAGTGCAGCATGGCAGAACAGACCTGTCATCTCAGCACTCAGGAGATGGAGGCAGGAAGGTCAGGAGTTCAAAGTCATCCCCAGCTGCATGCACAGTTCAAGGTCAGCCCGTCTGACATGATATTTCCCTTCAGAAAACAAACCAGAGCCTGGTGTGGTGATGCATGCTTTTAATCCCAGTACTTGCCTGCTGAAGCAGGCAGATCTGTGTGAATTAGAGGCCAGCCTGGAGTATATAGTGAGTTCGAGGCTAACCAGGGCTACACAGTGAGGCCCTTCTCAAAACCAGCCAAACAACTAAACAACCAACGAATCAACCAATCAACCAGAGAGCCATCCAGCCAGTCAACCAAATAAACCAATCCAAATCCCAAGAGCCAAGCCTTGGACCAAAGCATTCCTGTGTATTTTCCTTATTTTAATTTTTTTTTTTATGTGGTGGCCGGAGGGTTTGCTTAATGGTTAAGAGCACCTGCTGCTCTTTCAGAGGACCTAGTGTTTCCTTGCAGCATCACAACCATCTGTAACTTCAATCCCAGGGCATCCAATGCCCACTTCTGATATCTGAAGGCACCAGGCACATGCATGGCGCACAGCTGAGTCATCTCTTCAGCCCACGTTTCTATTTTTATCTCAAACTAACTCTTTAGGAAAACCCAAGGCATCTACCTTCAGCATACACCTTAAACCACCAACCTGGACAGGCCTCCTCCTTCTTCCTTGGCTTAACTTTTGTTACCTGTCTTTGTAAATAAAGTTTTATTGATACACAGGCCTGCCCATTCATGTACTCACCGTTCAGCATTGCTTTTGTGGTGCATTGGCAGAGTTGAACAGTTGGCAGCAGAGAGCACAGAGTCCATTAAGCTTAAAGAATTTTCTTTCTGGTTCTTTACCGAAGACGTTTTCTAACTCCTGATGTGGAAAATCTGGGATGCGGTGACCAAAGATGCTGATTCTTAACTCTATGGGACCTGTGAATATCACCTTATTTGGAAAATAGGTCTTTGTAGAAGTGATTAATGCTCTTGAGATGAGGGATTTGTCTGAATTATCTAGATGGTCCCCAGTGCAGTCCTATGTAGCTCATTCGGTACAGTACCTACCTTACCTGCACAAATCCATTGGTTGATATCCAGCACTGAATGGGCATAGTGGTGCACACACACAGGGCAAACTGGCTACGCAAGACCTTGTTTCAGAAAAATAAAAAGAGCTAGGCAAACAGAGTCAGTGGAGTTGGTACAAACAGAAGAGGGAGGCCAGTGTGAAGACCGCCCGAGAGAGAGTAAGAGGCTAGACCAAGACAGGGTAGGGTGTAGTTGGCAGCCACACTAGGCATTGGAAGAAGCCAGTAAGGAGCTTCCTTGGAGTCTTTGGAAGGACTGCAGCCCTGTCAACTGCAAACATCCTGGTATTAGGTCCAGTGAAACTGATTTTGGACTCTGGCTTCCAGAATTGAAGCACACATTTCTGTTTTAAGACGTGAAGGTAAGTTGTCACCACTGCTCTAGGAAGAGGATAACTCTTGTAGATGCCACCACAGAGCCCCCAGGTCTGCAGTCATCGCCTACTTGCTTTCCCTGTGTCCATCATGCATGTCCTGTCTCCACTTGGCTGTAGTGGGAGCTTTCCAAAGCACCTGTAAGATAATACCCTGGGCTCCAGACCTACCTCCTGCTGCCTTTCTAGACTCTTCAGAATAAAATCCAACAACCTCACAGAAAAGTGGCTGCTCTTTGTCCTGGTTTCAGCTCACTGCTCAATGACTCCACGTCCCAGTACTCTCTGCACATGGCCTTGTTGTGGGTCTTATAACACGCATGTGCCCTGGGGCTTTTGAACTTGCTAGTTCCTTTGTCTAAAACATCATCCCACCCACACCATAAGTTTCCCACAGAACTCAAGGGAGAACTTTTATGACCCATTTTCTCAAAGACAAAAACTAGAATCAAAACGAAAAGAAAGCAAACAATGTAAGAAAGGGCAGACATTTTAGCAATGTTTTATTGAATCCCCAAGCACATGGAACTGGTATGCCATGTGCCCCTGAACTTGGATGCCCATGGGCAAATAAATCTAAACCATATCAAATGAAGGGCTCTCGGCTTATTCCTGTTCCATCCCCAAAGGTAACTGTATTGAATAAATTCTTTGTTGTGGTTGGCTTATTTACTTTTATTTTATGTGTGAGTGTTTGCCTGTATGTAATAAGTATGCACGTATGCATGTATGTATGTGTGTGAACATGCATGCCTTGAGCCCAAGGATGCCAGAAGAGAGCACTGGATGCTCTAGAACTGGAGTTACAATGACTGTGAGCCACCATGTGGATGCCAGGAACTGAATCTGGGTTGCCTACATGTCTCAGTTCGGGTTTTACTGCTGTGAGCAGACACCATGACCAATTCTCATAAGGACACCATTTAACTGGGGCTGGCTTACAGGTTCAGAGGTTCAGACCATTATCATCAAGGTAGGAACATGGCAGCATCCAGGCAGGCTTGATGCAGGAGGAGCTGAGAGTTCTACATCTTCATCTGAAGGCTGCTCGAGAAGACTGACTTCCAGGCAGGTAGGATGAGGGTCTTAAAGTCCATGCCCACAGTGGCACACCTACTCCAATAGGGCCACACCTTCTAATAGTGCCACTCCCTGGGCCCAGCATCTACAAACCATCACACTACAAGAGCAGTGAGAGTTCTCAAGGACCGAGTCCTCTCTCTAGACACTTTGTTGCTGTATGAGAACTCTTTCTGTGTTTGAGTCTCCAGGACTCACATAGAAAGCTGTTTATGGGTGGAAGTTGCTGCAGTCCTGGGGGTGGGGCAGAGGAAGGATTCTAGGAGCACGCTGGGTAACCCCCTCTTCACAGATTCACCCACCACCCAAACGGAACACAAACCAAACACAAACCGAAACCTAAACTAAAACAAATCAAGAATACCAGAAGGCCAGAGACAAATGGGATACCTCTGAGCCTCCAACCTTCTTTGTTACTCCAGTTCGGGATGAGCCTTCACGGCCACCCAACATGACAACGCTGGCATTCCAGAGGCTTTTATTTCAGTTTCCTTTTTGCTGTTTTGTGAGTGTGGGTGAACGCGAACAGGTCTGCCTTTACCCAGGGAGGCCAGATGTCAACCTTGAACATTGTTCCTCCGGAGCTGTCCAAAGGCTCTCTGGGGGGTCCTGGGGTTTACTGATAAGGTTAGCCAGCAAGCCCTGCTGATCTGCCAGTCTAGGCCCCTCTGGTGTGCTACCATCCATGCTGGGCTTTTGGTGGATGCTAGGTTCTCATGCTTGTGAGAAGAACACTTGCCTCACTAAGTGGCTGCTCTAAGGGACGGGATCTCCCTAGCTCAGGTTGGCCTTGAACTTGTGGTCCTCCTGCATCTGCCTCTGTCTTCTGGTTCACTGGTGTTTGCCTCCACTCCCATTGTGTTCTAGGTGTCTGGCAGGCGATTTTGGTCGGTTTGTTTGCTCTGTATTGTCATTGCAGCGACTTCCAACTTGTGTGGATTCTCCAGCCTCAGCCCTGGAAATGATGGGGTAACAGTCATGAACCTCCGTGCTGGGCTTTCGACAGGTGATTTTCTTGTATCACCTGAGTGACTTTTCCCTGGAAGACTGAGCTACTGTTGGAAGCACTGGCTCTATCTAAGGAGCCCTCTGAATGACTCTCAGCCGCCAGTGGTGGTCTAGGGTAACTTATGAAATCTTACTTCTCTGTCAATTGCCGGGACCCATGCCCACTAGACAGACAGCGGAAGCATAGGGAGGGTCTGGCTGTACAGACACTAATGTCTCCTTGCCCCCTTCCCCTAATGTTTGCTGTCCCTCAGCCATTTCTCTGTAGCCTTTCAGGGACTCAGCTGCTGTCCCTCTGGGTCTCAAACCAGAAGCGCAATCCTGTCTTCCTACAACTGTGGACTTTGGAAGTCAGGAAACTCAGGCAGGTGCAGTAGGGGAGTTTTACTCAAGGCCACGGTGGAAAGCTTTTACAGCCAGAGCTGTTGTTTAAATAACTTCACCTGCAACCCCATGGCTAGTGTTAATGCGCATTTCTGTGTTTTAATTGCTAAAAGGGAAAACGAAGCTGCCTGGAGTGGTCTGGAAGTCCTCGTTCTCTTTCAGTAAATACTGACCAAATGTAACAAGCTATTCATCTCAAAAATCCTAACTGGTGTCGGTTCCATCCATCAGCTCTCAGGCCACTTTCTTTACTTAAAATCCTTAAACTCCCCAGCATCCCAGTGCTGGAGAGAAGGTTAGGTCCGTAAAATGCTTGCTGAGTATATAAGGACCTGCTTTTGATACTCAGCTACTACAGACAAAAAGTAGAGCACTATGATGTCTGTCTTTAATCCTAGTGACAGAGACAAGAGGACTCTGGGGTGTGCTGCCCAGCCAATTTAGTTGAATTGGTGAGTGCCAGGTTTTATGAAAGACCCTGTCTCAAAAAATAAGGTAGGGGGCTGGTGAGATTGCTCAGTAAGTAGAGGTGCTTGCCATGAAGCCTGAAGACCAGAGTTCAGTCCTCAGGATCCTCGCAGTGGACGGAGAGAACTGACTTCCACAAGGTATTTATGTCTCACACAGAGACACATGCAGACAGATAGACAGACAGACAGACACTCACTGCACACACACACTGCACACACACAGACACATATCACACACTGCACACACGTACTGCACACACACACACACTGCATAGACGCACTGCACACGCACATACACACACACACACATACCACACACACAGACACACAGCACACACTGCACACACACACTGCATACACACTGCATAGATACACTGTACACACACAGACACATACCACACACACAAATACACTGCACACACACACACACACACACACACATACTGCACACACACACATTGTACACACACACTGCACACACACACTGTACACACACACTGCACACACACATATACTGTACACACAAACACACACACACAAAACACTGCACACACACACACTGCATAGACACACTGCACACACACACACACATACCACACACACAGACACACAGTACACACTGCACACACACACTGCACACACACTGCATAGATACACTGTACACACACAGACACATACCACACACACACATACACTGCACACACACAAACACACTGCACACACATACACTGTACACACACACTGCACACACACACACACACTGTACACACATACTGTATGCACGCACACACACACACACACACACACACACACATACACTGCACACACACACACACTGCACATCTCTTGGTTTCTCTCTCAAGCAACCCCCCAGCCCCCAGCCCAGCCTTTCTCCAGCTCAGGAATTCCTGAACACCTTGGTTTAATAATTTCTTTATATAGTTGAAATCACTGGGAACCCAGTGAGCTTTGGCTTATGTAAGTGTGCTTATGTTGAATTGGATGTTATTGTCTAAATTAAAACTAAGAAAATTTAAAAGTAACCAGTTCACTTCCAAAGAATAACAAGCTCATTACATATTAACACAAATCATGTTTTTAAATGAGATATAGTAACTATTTATCAAAAGAAAGCAAAGGATGACCTGGAAGGCAACACTGTTCTGTTTATAAGTTTGCAAGTTTTGTTACTCTCGAGCATGACAGGAGTTGGCTGCACTCTCCTTTCTGCACACAGTTGTTGTGAGGATGTGCTACGCGACTATTGCAGATCTGTACACGTGCGAGAGACCAACATGGTATGAGCATGGAAAAGCTTTGGGCCTTGTGGGTCCCCTGAAATAGCCTTAGAGACCCCGTGTCTTACGGACCTCTCTATTCTTCATTAAGGGCCTACTATAGTGCCTGGTCTATGGGTTTTGATGGTGATGGTGACACTCCAGAGGTTCATGTGACACTGCTTACTGCTTTCCATGTTTGCACAGTGCTCTCCCGGGCTCTTGTTAATGTTGTTAGCCTGTGAGCTCCTTGAAGATAGATGCTCTCTGCTCATGGGTATAGTCTCAGGAGTACATGCAGCATGTGTGTCCACAGCATGCGGAAGGTGCAGTTGTTATCGTCATCGTTATTTACAAGAGGGTCTCACTGTGTTGACAGGGAGGCCACGAGTCCTTGTGCTTAAGTGATCTTCTTGTACCAGGCTCCTGAGTATCTGATACTACAGGTGTGTGTGTGTGTGTGTGTGTGTGTGTGTGTGTGTGTGTGCAGGCTTGCTATTGGCTTAAACTTATTGAGTGGTTTGCTTGCATATGTGTATGTATACCTTGTGCCTAATGTCCTTTGAGGCCAGAAGAAGGTGCTGTATCCTCCCGAACTGGGGTTGTTGACAGGAAACACAATGTGGGTGCTGGGATTTGAGCTCAGGACATTTGGAAGAGCAGTCAGTGTTCTTAAACTGCTGAGCCATCTCTCTAGCTCAGGATTTTAACTTTAATTATAAATGCAATGTAACTGTATTGTGGCTATATTATAGAAAAATAGAGACAGTTAGGTAATAGTCTCAACCTCCTAGATGCCATTTCTTAAACACATTGCGCCAGTCTTTTATAAAATGAAGCACGCATGCTCACTCTGTCTGTGTGTTGCTCTCCTTTGAGATAAATTTGCTTTGTAACTGGAGGAGATCTTGACTGTCTCTGACCCTTCTGCCTCCGGCTCCGGAGTGTTGGCGTTAGCAGCCTGTGCCACCATGCTTGGTTCATACGGTGGGTGGGTGGGGGATGGGATGTAAAACTTCGCCCATGCTAGTCACAACACTCTCCAGACTGAGCCACATCCTTAGCTCTCAAATGCAGTATTCTGTACCGTCATTCTGTTATATTTGTAAATGAACACCAAAAACTTGAATATCTCCCGGGCCTCCAGCAATAAGTGATTGTCCACTTCTGACAATTTATCTGTTAAACAGCCAACATTAGCACTTTGGGACGTGTCCACTTAAAAAAATACGTTATTATTTTTTTAACTATGTGTATGAATGAGGGATGTACAGGTATATGTGGTATATATGAGGGATGAGCACGGGTGGTTTAGAGCCGGAGCCCCTGGCAGTTCTGAGCTGTCCAGTGTGGGTGCTGGGAACGGGGCTGGGGTCCCCTGGGAAAGCCGATTGAGCCTCTCACTGTGGAGCCACCTCCCCAGCCTTCAGCGTTCATTTCTTTGTTGTAACAAACACAGTGATTAGTGAAGAACACCGTCACACACTGAGCAACCCCACACCCAATTTGGAGTTATTTCCTTAGAACAGATTCTCAGAAGTAAGATTACTAGGTCAAAAGATGTAGATATTTTTACGGCTTTTAATACATACTGTGAAATTGCTTTTTGAAAGAGTTATTCTAACTTACAACGCCACCAGCGTTTCCAGAGGCAGGTTTCCGCTCCCAAATCGTCTACACTAGTGCTATTAAGAATGCTAATCGATAAAATACTGTACCCTGGTTGTTAAAAATTTCGCCTTTTTTTTTGAGGCTCATAA
Source organism: Mus musculus (assembly GCF_000001635.26). Lineage (NCBI taxonomy): Eukaryota > Metazoa > Chordata > Mammalia > Rodentia > Muridae > Mus > Mus musculus. The sequence goes on along the minus strand of NC_000070.6, from coordinate 151,863,351 downwards.
AATTAAAGTTTGTTGAAGAATGAGTATACAATACAAAACATTCTTTTGGGACATCTTTATTTTTGGAACAACCTAAGCAATTCTCAACGGTGACCATCATAAGAAGACCACACGTTGTTAGGATTGGCACAGACTGGCTTTGACGATCAATCCTAACGCCAAAACACTCGATCGACTTTTCAGTGTTTCTGCTAGTAGCAAACGGAGAGAGAGAGAAAAAAATGTTGAGGAATCAAACAGTGCAAGTTTACAGAGAGGATCTGGAGCTCAGCTGCTTTTCATTAAAGTGCATTCTCCTTCCTTCCCTCCCGCTTCCCTTCAGTGCACCTGCAGAATCCCTGCATGGTGTTTGCCCTCCCTCTTCTCCTTCCCTTTTATTTTTCTATGTGCGGAATTCCTGCACTCTGCCCTTCCCCTCCCTCTCTCCTTCCATCCTTTCCTCTATTTTCTGGCCACGTTCAGAGCCCCTGATTTCTCTCGAGAAGGCGCAGTACTTTGCAGCTCTTCTGGCCCGGGCTTGTGTCTGCAGGGCGTGCGAATCTCTCCGGTGTGGACCTACAGGCAGGAGAGCTGCGCGGAGCTGCGGCTGGAACCCGACCGAAGCGCCGGGAGCCCGGGAGGGATTGGCTAGGCTAGCCGAGGTCGAGCGTTCCGAGCCCTAGATCCGCGGCTGCAGCCTGGGACAGGCACCTATGACTCATCGGCTCCGCCGGTCACATGGGCAACGTGACCAAAATAAAGTTTCAGTATTTTAAGCCGCTAGAAAAGGGGACAGAGGAGCGCAAGGCAGGCGGGAGCGTAGGGTGGCCGCGGGGACGCTGCGCCGGCCGAGGGGGCGGGGCTGAGGCCAGGAAGGGGCGGGATTTGGCCGAGGGGCGTGGTCTGCCGGGAGGTGCGCCCCTCCCCCGTGTCGGGCAGCGACGCCCCGACTCTCGGCTAAACGGTTCGGGAACGCTGTGAACCGGCACGCCTCGGTGCCTTACGTATCCCTCCGGCAGGGCCGCCCCCCGCCAGCGCCGCAGGCTGCGGGATCCCGGAGATCCCAGCGTGTCCTCCGAAGACACCGGGACCCCCACGCGCCAGCAGCGGCTTCCCCGGGAACGTCCTTCAGCTCCCGGAGCACGCGGGAAAAGCCCCAGCACACCAATGAGCGAGCGCCTTCCTCATGACGGTCACGCTGGGGGGCGGGGCTTCCCACAGCCGTTCCCGAGTTCCGGGAACCCCCTTTGATTGGTCTGGACGGCTTGGGAAACACTGTAGTGACGTCCAATCAAAACACCACGTCTCGGCCTCGAGGAAATATTCCGTGTCAGCCTCATCCTGATTGGGCCATCCTTTCGACCTCTGTCCACTAGGAAGCTTTGTTTAGGTCTGGAGGGCGGGTTTTCCCGGGAGTGGGTGGGGAGGGGGCGTTGATTCCAGGCCAATCACTTTAGTCGGTGCGGTGGTGATCAGCCAATGGACAGGGTGGATAGGACGCTCCTCCCGGAGAGTAGTGAGACCCCTGGTGCGGTCCGATTGGTCGCGGGAGCCGTGACTGGCAGACGCACCAACCAGTGGGCGCTGTGCGTGGGCCGCGGGGCGGGGCCAGGGCGGGTGCGCGGCGGCGGCGGGGTGGCTGGGCCGGCGGCGGCGGCGGTACGAGGCGCGCGCTCGGGGTCCCGGTCGCGAGGAGGAGGAGGATGTGGCGCGCGGAGGGGAAATGGCTGCCGAAAACAAGCCGGAAGGTGAGAGCCGGAGCGTGAGGGCCCGGGGCTGTCAGGGTGGCGGCGACACGGCGAGCCCGGGGCCGCGCCGGACATCCCGGGCATCGGCGGCGCGGGGCGCGAGCGCGGGGGCGCGGCGGGCGCGGGGAGGGCGCCGGCGGGGTGGGGGGGGCGGAGCGCGGCCGAGTCCTGAGGTGACTCGCGGGCCGGCCGAGCGGGGCGCCCCGCACCCAGCCCCGGGGGCGGCAGGCCGGGGCGGGGGGCGCGCGGGGCGGGGGCCGGGCCCAGCGAGGAGGAGGAGAAGCCGCGACGCCTCCCGCACCCGGCCCGGGGCATCCCCGCCGTGTCGGTCGGGGTGTCAGGGGGCCGCGGGGCGGAAAGTTTCCCGGGCCGCGGGGGCTCGCGGGCACCGGTGCCGGCGGCCGTAGCGGCGTCAGGGCCGGACGTTCCCCTCCACAGCCCCCCTCGGGCCGCGCGGCGCCTCCTAGCGCCGGCGTGGGGGGTGTCCCCGCGCGGGTCCCCGCCAGGGGGCCCCCCTCGTGCCGAGCGCCCCTCGGCCGAGGCCCCGGGCGACCCCTCCCCCAGCAGGGCCGGGGTCCTCGCGCGGCCTCCCCGCCCCTCACAGCATGCTCTTCCACACTTGCCCTTGCACCCTCACTACCGGGAGGGTGGGGTCTCCACACTGCCATGCCCTTTACCTTCCGTGACCCCGATCCTCTCCGAGCACTGAGGGTTCCGTGTCAGCCTGTCCCCTTTTTGAGGGGACTCTCGTGGGGCCGCGGAGCCTCTGCACGCTGGGTTAATCTTTTTTTTTTTTTTTGGCCAGGACAAGGGGACTCGGGGCTACCCATGTTCTTCCTTCTTAGCTCACCCAGTGGCTTGTGGGGCCCTGTGCAGCTCTGAAGTCATTTCTAAATAGGCAGGCAGACACTTCTTCCAGATCTGTACTCTTTCCGTACACTTTCCTGGGTTAGGGTGAGCTCATTTCCTGAACACCCTTCGAGTTGCCCTCTTTCTTGTTGGGAAAACCGGACGCTCCAATGCTCCTCTCCCTAGCTGTCTGCCTCTCTCCTTGGAGTTCCCTGTCTGGGCCAGGGTGGGCGCCCCAGTAAGATGTAGGGCAGGCAGGACTTCCGATGTGCCTACCACTTGAGTGTAAGGGACCTCAGTACTTGTTTCTTGCAGGAAAAGAAGGATCTATTGCTTCCCGTTCACTCTTGGATCTTAGGGGGCACCCTTCACCAGTTAACACTATCCCACTGGGAAAAGGGTCCAGTGCCCTTGAATTTGGTGTTCTGATTCCTGTCTTCTGAGCAGAAAGAACCAGACTTTATGCATCCCACTCTCAAGAAGTCTTTGAATCTTTCTTGGAAATAAACTTCCCAATTCTTCTTTTTTTTTTTTTTTTCTGAGAGAACTCAGACCCTCCTTATGGCTCCTGTTTCCCAGTCAGCCATATTTAGTGAGCCTGTTACCTTGACTTTCTCTAATTTTCTCAAATTGTATTCATGTTGGCTGGGTAAGGAGAAGCCATATGCCTTTCTATCCAGAATAGGGAGTGTAGACACCCTTGTCGCCCACATGCCATTTGAGAAGAGGTAGCTTGTGTGCTCCTTG